>NW_008239767.1:2327569-2407074 GCF_000691975.1 Corvus brachyrhynchos
CGCCCCCCCAACCCACGCTGCCTCTCGCTTGCCCCCCCTCCTTTTCCTCCTGCAGCGGGATGGAGGGGAGAATTGGAGGCACAAAGGGTAAAGATCACAGATAGAGATAAGAACAATTTACTGGAAATAGCAATGGAATAAGAAAAACGAACAATAACAGCAATAATATCAGTAACAGAGGGAATGGCACTACCCAACCGCAGTCTTCATGCCATGCTTACTCAAGCAGAGGGGACCCCATCCCCAGAAAATGACATGAGGTGGTACAGAATAACCTCCAGGTCCTGGCCATGTCCCCTCCTGGCTGCTGAAAAAATTAACCCTATCCTGGCCAGAACCAGGACAGACATTTATATGAACCTGTAATATTTGTACCCAGGAAAGGATGGCAAAAGCAGCTCAGCCTCTCTCAAAGTGAAACCAGCCCTCCTCACCTCAACATATCTATAAAGAGTTCACTCCTCCTGCCAGTCAGCACAATTATGTAACATAGCTGTCCTTTAGTCAATGCAGTTTTAGATTACCCTCTCTAGTTGGCAATATTATTACCTTTATCTTTCCACTTATCAACCAAATATCTAAACTTCAAATAGCATATCCTTTCTGGTTGAGTAACAAAATAAACAATATAATTATATCAAGGCAATTAAGCAAAACTTGCACAATATCACCACCTGAGGCTGTCAGTCTACAAGATACCTTGTACTGTCCCAGCTAACCTAACTGTAACTTGAAATAATAAGGAAATAGAATGAAAGGGACTCCTGGGCTGTAGACAGGAACAAGTAAGAAGCAGCAGTAGATGGGTGCAAAAGGTGGATGCTGACTGTGGATGTTGTGGGTCCATGTCAATGATAGATGGAAGAGGCTGGGAGAGGATGTCACACAGGCAGGGAGCACATGTCATTGCTGCCAAGTCTTCCTGTGATTTTGGCGAGGGCTACCTTTGGGTTAGGTTTTCTGGTTTAAAAAATTGCCCACTGAGCAATATCCATTTGTCTTTTGACCTTCCTATGTTCCACCCTTATGCAGGCAAAAATTTTGAGCTTGAACAAAAAAGGAATCAAATTATATGTTACTGTATCTCTTGAAGCAAAATGTTTAGGAAGATTGCTGAGGAAACTAACTCTCAGTTTTATGTCAGTCAGAGCTAGGCTATCATAAAGCACTGAGAAACAGCTGAAATACAAGAAGGCAGAGATTACAGAAAAGGCAGGATGAAAGACAAAGACCATTTTCATATATGAAAGGACAGTAGAAAAGGGTGCTTTATTTATCAGAGGAGGAGTAGGCAGATCTTCTCTTAACAGGAACTGTGGTCACACAGGATAAGAAGTTGGAAACACTCAGCCCAAAGGAGTGCTGTACTCACCTGACAGTCAAGCATTAACTAAGGCTGAATTTCAACGTGGGGAGACAAATTTTAAAAAGCCTGACTCTACTAACCAGCATATATAAATGGAAAGATCTCTAGAATTTACATAAATGAATGCAAAGAAACCTAATTGATTCCTTAATCAAATATATATATTGAGCAGTCTATCTAAATTTTTTTGGTTTGTTTCTCATTCTTTACCTACCCCTACATTCCATTTTTCAATTTTGCTGAGTCTTACTTGGAATGCAATAGAGTGAAAGGTTTGCTATTTATTTCTATTAAATGTCTTATGATCAATCTCCTCAGAACAGATTTTCCAGCTTAAATATTCCCCTCTGTTGCATTTGTCCTTGCCAAGAGAACAGGTCAAAATAGAATGATTTTTCATCTCTTCATTTCCCCACATTGAAACTCTGAAAATATTCAGGAAGTTCCAATTCCTAATTACCTCCTTTTATCTCCTTAGATCACTCAGCTGGGACTCTTTGCAATCCATTTCCTTCAAATTCCACAAGTAATTAGGGGTCCCTATAAAGTTATTTACCTGTGATTTTCATCATTTTTTAACAAACTGTATCCATTACAACTGCATTGCCCTCTCCAGGTTTTCTGCAAATTTTCTAGCAAAAGAAATTACTAAAAGCAGCATTCCAGGAACAATTGAGTGTGAGCTGGCATTGTAACACCTCAGTTTTCTAGGTCCCATCCCTGAGCACTTATCAGAAAGACACACGCAGTGTATGTCCCAGGAGTGCCTCTCTGCATTCTCCTCCTTGCATCTTCTCAGCCAGTGCCCTTCAACTCTGAAGCAAGGGAATTTTAGACCATAATAGTCTGCTCGAGATAATTTAACACAATTGTAGACACAGCCTTTTCAGCAGGCTTGGTGTGAAAGCAGCAATAGTTTTACACTTGCTCTTATGCTGCACAACTCACAGCATGTGGTTTCTTCTCCAGAAATTTGGACCTGCCTGGGTGCCAAGTTCCAGTCTCTGAGATGGATGGATGTTGCTCTTCCTCCCCAGCTGGGGTCAGCTCCTTGTAGCAAGACTTACCCGCACACTCCCAAGTGTACATGGGGTGTGACAACACAGCTCTCTCCCCGACACATCCAAGGAATTAGCTTATCACCTTCAGTCATCCTTGTGGGCTCCCACCGTGCCCTTCTGCCACCACTGATGGCTCCCCAGCCACAGCTCATTCTATGCTGCCTTTTCTGGAAGGTTCTCACTGCCTTCTGGCAGTCTGGGAATGCCTTTTTTTTCACATCTTTTAATCAATCTGGATAAACGTTGGTGTAAGGTTGCTACCGCTCATAAACCCTAAGACGTTTAACGTGTACCAAATGTTCCTGCAATATGGCTGGCTCACTCCACATTAGCATAAAAAATACATACTGCAAACACATTCGGCTGCTTTTAACATCAAAAGGAAGTTTTCCACTGATTTTTTATAAGAGCTGAATTGAGGTCTTGTGACCCTGTTACAGTGAGTAGTGTTTACACATGCCAGACTCTAAGTATGTGAAGAAGCCCCATGAATTCAATCGGCTTCTCAGATGCTTAAACACTTCAGTGAAGGCCTCAATGTTTATTTTAGGCTGTTGTAACAGTGCCCCTGTTATATAAAACAAAATCAATGTGGGAATTCTTTTGATCATATGGAGGGAGGAATAGGCCTTTACATTAGTACAGATGGATACACATAATGTGCCTGTTTACATACATACACACACACATTTACATGCACATATTAGCATCTTTTCTACTCGTCATATTCCTAAAAGTAAAAGTTTTATCTCATTCAAAAAATTATCTGCAAAATGCAGCATTTGAGTCCACATTTTCTACAGTGGAAAAAAAATTCCTTTTAAATGCCCTTGTCCCAGTGCTGATGGATGCTCTCCAACCTGGGACACTGTCACACAATAAACAAATCAAAAGCCTTAACCTAAGTAGAAATATTTGCCTTGGAAATATATATACAAAAACCCACAACAGCAGAAGAAATAAAGAGAGTTGGGCAACATACTGAAAGATTTACCTCAGAGACCATTAAAAGGAAGAATCATTTCCTTTCCTGCTTTAGGGCAATGTTTATTTAGATTAAAATGTAAAAGGTGCAGTGGAAATAAACATCCTCATTATTGTCTATAGAACCTTCAAATAGACTTTCATCTTATAATGGCATTCAGGGGACATTTTAGGTCTTCTCCCTCCATTCCTTTCCCCTTCTTTACCTCTGTTTGTGGTTTTTTGGGGGGTTTGTTTTGTTTTGATTTGGTTTTTTTTTTTTTAATATATAATATGCAGGGTTCAGCCTAAAAATTCCCCACTGAAATTGAGTGAATTCATGCATATATATGCTGAGCAGCTGCAATCACATGTGACTCAGACAGGGGCAATGCAGCATTTCAACTGCAAAGTCTCCAAAAATCAAATGAGAAAAAAGAGACTTTACCTTGGGGTAATGGCTGACAGATTAACACCGGAAGAGAGAGAAACAGTATGTCCCCAACTCTTCTGTCTCTCATGGAAAAGACTGAATTCTTGCATTGCTTTATAGAAGAACAGATTCCTCCAGATTCACTTTAAGTCTCTTAGAGCAATATAGAAACAGGTGGTTAGGTAAATCCAATTTTCTCTTCAACTAGCAAGTTGTTTCTGCTTTAATATTATTTCATTCTCCACAATTCATAAATAAAATTAAATCAGTAACATCTGTGAACATCACTGCCCTTCCTCTCCTCTGAAATACCCCATAACCTTCCATAACTTTCTTTATTGCTATTGAGCCTCATGTCAGGCTATCTTGAAACTCCTAGCCCTACAGGAAATAATGACTGGATTACAAACACTTGGTGTTTTTTTATAGTGGCTGGCAGGCAGGCAGGCAGGCAGGGAGAGGACATAACACTCAAATTTAGGAGTATTAAAAGGATTATGATAACTGTTGGACTTTGAGGGGTTTCTTTGGAGTCTTTTTTCTCCTTCAAATGCAAAACACCTGCTGGCAGCCAGCAGAGACCATCTCTGGAGACTTCAAATCAGAGGAAAAGAGCACCAATCCATCCTGCCATATCCTCTGTTAAAAACTCCCCAGAGGTTTACTTCCTGTGCAAGCGGTCTGTGGATAATGCAGTGACAAGAAGAGTAGCTGTAACTGGTGTGAGGACCCCAGAGTTTCATCAGGGGCAAAGCCACTTCTGTACCCTCAGTGACTGGAGTGATAATCCCCACAGCAAATCCAAGAGCTAGCCCAGTATTCCATCTGTGCTGCGCCATTTGTCATCTGGAACTAAAGAAGCACAAAAACGTTTCCAGAAGGTGGCTGGCAGAGGCAAAGGCTGGTAGCGACAGACTGCTGTGGCTGATGAGGTCTTGTAGTATGGCTTAACAGGCATGTTGTATTACAGCGCTGTACTCACGGCTCTGCTGAGACTGTGACTTCTTAAGAGACAATTGTATTTTTTCCTCTTTTCTCCATCTAAAGTCTCTGAAATGAGAGGGCTGTGGTCAGTGTTCTTCATGCCCTGGCTCCAGCAAGAGGACATGTTTCATGGTGGCAAGGTTTGGTGGTAAAAGTGGAAGACTGAATAGGATAAAGGAAGTTAACTTTGTTGCAATTTCACTCATATCAGTGGATGGGATCAGTGTCTGTGGTGGAATATGACATCAACCATGTTTAGGTGCTGTCTAGAAGAGAGGTGGCTGGGGCTGTCAGAAAGCAATTTACCAGCTAACTGATGATCTAGGATCTAGGTCTTGAGCTCGTTCCTTGGCTCTTCCTGGACATACAAAGCTATTTTCCTGCTCTCCACTGAAGGGAAAAGTTATTTTCCTTATTGTTATTAGTTGTCATGCCTTTATATACCAGGTATTTATTTATAGAACAAAATTCATTTATGGAGTAGATGTGGTAATGGACTAGATCTACAGTCTGCTTTCTGAAGGATGTAAAAATATATCATGTTAATGGTCCCATTTCTTCCCAAAGTTTATTATGCGCTCCATGAGAGATCACAGGGAGCCTTTTACGTCCATTTGCACACATAATCTCTTTTCCCAGGGTCACTACCTTCTCACTTTTCATGGGAGAATCAAAAGCCATAAATCAAACCCATCCTACACAGTTACATACGTCTGTTTCTGAATCTTAACATGAAACTAACCACAAAAAATTCATATACAGGTCAACTTGCATGCAATCCTGATAGATAGTTGAATCTGTTCAAGCTTCCCAGACCTATGTTTGAACCTCACAGAGCTGTGGTACATCAGACACAAGCATGCATGGGACACAAAGGTCAGAGAGTTTTCACTAAGGGACCATTAGATTGTGCTCTCCACTGTGATACCTGAGCAAGACAAAAAGGCTGAAGAACAAACACAGGCAGTGTATATCAGGGTAAAGGCAAGCCCAGCACTGAGAACAATTTAGAATAACCTGTGATTTGTCCTCAGTCCACTTGAAGCACTGATGTGTTAAGTTCTATTACGTGAGACTGATGAAGTAGCTCCCCAGTCTTCAGTCCTCATTTCCCAGCTGAAAACCAGTATTTGTGAAGCCTGCACTAGTCAGGCTTTGTGAATGTTAATGTACAAAAGATGGGTGTATTCCAACATTTGTCTTGTCTTGAATGACTTCAGGATCCAGTGCTCTGTGTGTAATCCTGCAGCCATATCAATTTTCAGCAGCTTTTTCCAAACTCACAAGTTACCATTTGTCCCTCCAAAAGTGTTTGAGCTTTGTATATTAACCCCCTCCTATACTCTAAGGAAGGCTGAATACTTAATTACACTGATCTAATTTGGCTAAAGAAGCTCACAAATGCTGTTATTTCTTTTTATCTGTGCAATTTCTGTTAGGCTAATGATTTTGAGCATATGCTTCCAAGAGGCTCAGGGGCTATACTGTTCAGATCCATAAAACATGATCCAGAAAATCTGGTCTGTTTTTAGCAAGATTAAATTTTTTTTTGCAGAGATCCACTAGAGACTTCTAGTGGTTAGACTAATGAAGGAAGTTAAAAGAAATTATTTTCCATGTCAAAATTATTCATATCACTTGATAATTATCATGGACAGATGCTGTATTTAGTTATCTATATTCAGTCATGTGTTAATCCTTGATTTTCTAGCCCTTTCCTTTTTTCACCAACAACATAGACATTCTTTCTGAACCAAGAAAAGAGATCACATCTCTAAAATCTGTTTTGTTGGCAAGTTCAGAAAATAGATAAAAAAACCTGAAGCCGTGAGCTTACTTCTTCTAAACAAAAGATTATCACAGAGTGTCAAGATTATTTTTCATACCCCTTTTCTTTCTTACTTGCATACTACCTCCCACACCCACCTCCTGGCAAGTCAACAAGCTCTGAGCAGTCAGTCCCCACTTATGTGACTCAGTCTCAGAGCATTAAAGCCTGAAGCTTGGCAGGTGTCCAGGATGAAGAAATATTAGCAAATCTCCCACAAAGAGCACTCTAATCATAGCAAGCACTGAAGCCTTGAACATAATATTTCCTCCTTGTGAAAGATTTCCAATTTGCTTAATGGTCTCCCAAACTTTACAGTATGATATTGCAAATGTTCTTTTAAAAACTCCAAGTCCTCCCCAAGCACATAACCAGCATGTATATTACATAAAGAAAAAATATAATTTGCTCTTCATTTTTGGCTTCTGCTGAGAAGTCTTCTTCCAAGTCATCATTTATTGGAAAATAAAAAAGAAATACCACGTTCAAGTTATCTTTCAGAAATGCCTCATTTTGTAATTCCCACTGCAACAACAGAGGCACATACTTCCATGAAACATTGTTGTTTATCTCTTTTTGGATGACCTCATTGAAGGTTATTTGGAAGAAGATGGAAATGCAGACTGATTTATTGGTAGCTGGAGTGTAAATTTCACACAAAAGTTCAAATGGCAGATTTTATAACTACAGCTGAAGAGTCTCACTTCTGTGAGTTGTGAGTCATTTCCACAAGTCCATGTTCAACTGTCTGCCCCACATCACACACTCAACTCTCCTGCTTTCTTTTAGGATATGAGCTGACACTGCTTCCAGATAGCTACATTCAGAGCAAGGATTTTTACAAATAGATGCAACTGCACCCATTTTTGTTCATACCTAAGGGATGTGAACAACATCCAGCTAAATCCAGTTTTATTGCATTATCTATATTCAGGCTATGGTAGAACTGTAGCAAGTACTCTGAATATTGCTTATCTAAGCCCATAAATTCATTTCTAGGAATAATTACAATTTAGTTACTAGGGAAACATATAGCAATCATTCTCCTTATTCATTGGCACAGTTATGTCTGCCACTTTACAGATAAAATGTATCTAAGTGTAGAACTGCATTAAACAGTCATTTCAGAGGGCTTTACAACAGATTTTTCCTTAAAGAAAAATATTTTTCTTAAACTTTTTTCTTAAAAGTTTCCTTGCCTACGCTACTGAAACTCACAAATTTTTCTCTGATTTGGGACATTATTTGTTCTTTGAACATTTTTCTTTAGCAGAAATCTACCATATGATGCAAAACAAGCATTTTGTGACATGAGTGTGGTTAGCCTTCTACAAAAGGCAGACTATTGAAGGCAGAAGTGTCAGAAGAAATACAAAGGTACAAGAAGAAAGCAAAGCATTACAAACTCCATAATTTATGCAGTGTACTGACACAATCCAAGTCACTACCAAAGAGTACAGTTCTCCCTCTCATAAGGATGCAAGCTAGTCACAAAGCACATATCAACCCTACCTAGCTGGGTTTATTTTAAGTAAGCAAGGACTATGGCCAGCTCTGGAGGAGCATGAGAGAACTCAAACCCTTTCAGTAAGGAGGATTTCTGTATATTCAAAGCATGTGAAGTGGGGAACACCTGCTATGTCAGCTGGTATTAATGGAGAGAGGAAAACCTGTGCTTCAGCTACTTAGGTGCTGTAAAATGTCCCAGTTGTGTTTTTTAAAGCTGCTTATTACATTGACAGAAAGTCCTTTCTACATTCCCCAGTTCGGGCAAACACATCCATTTCACAGCAATTCCATGTTATGCCTGACATTTTGCAGTCCCAGGCTGAATGTGAGCTACTGCAACTCACCTTCAAGCTGGCTAAGCTTTACTGTTTAACTGTAGTCAACACAGCTCTGTATCCTATATTGTTCTTCACATTTCCACAAATTGCTCATGCTAAGTATCTGGTTTTCTTCATACTTTTTTTTTTTTACATTAGTGAACAAAAATGCCTTTTTTAGTTTTTACCTTTTTTAAGCATGGAAAAATAGTGTCTAGAACACTTCTGCAGACATCTCCCTGAAATCTGATACAGTCATTAAAAACGGGGTACAATGCACGATTCAGTAAATATGGGAATAAAAAGTTTTGGTGGGTCTTGAGTCATCAGTAACAAAATTAATGAATGAGATGTTCAAAACCCACAATTCCAAGTTCAAAACTGATGACTAAATACTTCCCTTAAATGGTTCTGACTGGTTGCCAGTGGCCAATTCCCCACATCCTAGACAACAGACATAACTTCAAAATACAAATAACCCTCCTGGTGGAATTGGCATACATACTTCTAGTGGGGTAATAACATTTGACCATGACCACTGAGAAATAAGTTTGTTCCTGTCATGTAAAAATGAGGCGTGTTTTAATTTGAAAACAAAATTGTAGGTTTTAAAAGCCTATATCCAGCTTACATTTAAATATATTTAGATAAATACATGTTCTTGGGAAGCAGAGCATGGAATTTCAGAAAATGAAAGAACTATTAGAGAGCTAAGGAAAATTAAGCCCCTTGGTTATACTAATAAAAGAATGATAGTGATCATCTCCCCATCTAGTCTTAATAGCTGTCTTTCATAAATTTTCCATTAAAATCGAATTAGAGTTTGAGCATTGCCATTTAAATGAAATTCTTTGCAGATGCATTTCTCTCAGCCCAGTGTTAGTATTAAGTGTTTAGTGAATTTCTTTTAGAAGTTGATTCAATAGTGCTTGTCATTATATAGCTACTATCTCATTTTTATTTAATCACCAAGATGTTATGATCTTTCAGGATGAGACTGCTTCAAAAACTGTAAAGGTTGTTTTCTGAAGTTTAATAATACCCACTTGGCCATGAGCATTAATTTCAATGAATAGCCAATACTTTCTACACCGTACTTTCTACATTCTACATCACGACATTAAGTACCCAACTATTCATTAGCAAGACACCATAAACTTTTTATTAAGTACCTTTTGCTGCTTTATGTCCCCCTTTCAAAGTAACATAATTTATGAGCATCTAAGTATGATCTAGTCATAGCATTTAAAATAAAACATATTTCAAAATTGGTCA
This sequence comes from Corvus brachyrhynchos, assembly GCF_000691975.1. NCBI lineage: Eukaryota > Metazoa > Chordata > Aves > Passeriformes > Corvidae > Corvus > Corvus brachyrhynchos. Next base: position 2,337,306 of record NW_008239767.1, read on the forward strand.
GATCATTCTTGAATTACATCTTCTGGAAATAATTTAATATGACTAGCGTTTCAATAAAGGGTTGAAATATTAGGAAAAAGAAAAACATCACTGGTTGATTTAAAGCACTTTTTATGTCAACTCTGTCCGTAAATGTTGCAAGATTGATTTTTCTCTTAAGTAGTTCCTTCCAATAACATCTGTGAAAATGGGGACCTAGGTTTCTTTTTTGTATGCTGGCTATATACATGGATTTCAAGATGTTTTTCTTTATCAAATAAGTTAAGAGAACACATGCAGAAATACTACATTTTACATTGTAACTTTTTTCTCTTAGCTACCTTCATGTATACCATACCCCCAGTATAGTATTTGCCACTTAGCCAAATGCAGCCCTTCAGAAGCAAACTAATCTCATCTCAGTTATGTGAGGTGGTTCTTGCTCTCATTTCACAGCATCACACTTTTGGAAATCTGTTTCCCAGCATGGAAAAGAGTCACAGACTACTTTAGGATAGGAGGGACTTGTGGAGGTCAGCCAATCACACCTCCAGATTGTCGAGGTCCTGCTATAGGGTGGCTTTGATCTGCAGTCTTCAAATCACCGGTACAGTTTGTGAACTTTCTGAGCTGGAAAGTTCATTGCCCAGGTCACTCATGAGGAATGCTGAGCAGTGTTGATGCCTTAGGCTTTAGCTTTTATATTTTTTGGATCCTGTATTGCCTAGTATGTAACTCTGAAACTCCATACAGCCTGTTAGCTACTGTTCTCACATTTTGGTTAGACATAACAAACCCTCTCTGGGCCTGAACTCAAGGACACCTTGTTGTCCCAGATCCTGAAATACATAAACTGGGCCTCTGGACAAGGGGAGCAAACTTGGGGTAATTACATTGTTACTCAAAATTATAAGTGGAGAATTAACCCTGATATGCAAATCGACTAAACATAAAAGTGTGAAAAACCTGTGACCCAGGATCCATCTTGGGTGGAGCCCCTCGGAGGCTTTTGACTGCCCAAGCTGTACCTTTGAAGGCCCTTCAAATAAATACCTGCTTTTATTCTCTCAATCTTGTCTAGCCTCTGTTTTCAGGCAGCCACTTCAAAGCATCAGTGTCAGCCTCAGGTATAACCCCCTAGGAAAATCACCAGTACTCAACAACCAGCTGGATTTCAAACCACTAATCACAACCTTTGAGTCCAGCAGTCCAGCTGGTTTTCACCCACCTGTAATTCACATGTAGTCCTTATCTCGCTGGCTGAATTGCAATGATACTAAGGAGAGAGACTGTGTTGTTAAAGGCAATGGAAATGCCATCCACTGCTTTTCCCTCCTCTCAAAAATGAACACAATTAGGCCAAGAAGCCACATTTTTCCCTTGATGTATCTGTGCTGGCTGTTCCCTCTCACTACCTTGTTTTTCATGTGCCAGGGCATGGCTTCTGGGATCGTTTGCTCCACAACCTCCCAGAGATTGAGGTGAGGTTGGTAGTTCCCTGGGTTTTCTTTTTTTGCCATTTTATTGGGTTTCTTTTGAAGATAAGTGGGATACTTGACTTTTTTAACCTCCCTCAATTGCTATGACCTTTCAGAGAGGATAGTTAGCTCCCTCAGCAGTCTCCATGGATTTGTATACATCTAGTTCCCTTATTTGGTCCTGAATGGGATCATTCTCTGCTGTAGTCAGTACCTCTTTCCCATAAACTTTGCACAGAGAACTTGGAGGCCTGAAAACAGACCTTGCCAGGAAAGAACAAGAGAAACACTGAGCACATCAGAATTTTTCAATCCCTTTTTCATTAGATTCTCTTCCCATTCAATAGGGAAGTGTTTGTATATAAATCTGCAGGAGGACTGGGACCCAAACAGAGGCAGAACACCAACACAAGGCCACCAGAGAGTGTGTGAAATGATTCCTTAAATCCTTCCCAACCCTGGGACTTGAAAGCTTAACCTTATAGTCTTCCTTTAAAACATGACAGGAAAGCCATTTTAGTGTTTGCTGGTTTTTTTTCTTTAACCAACAAGTCCATGACTAACACACTAACACAGAATATGAGAATCCTGGGTCCTAAGCTGTGTTCAGCAAAAGGAGTTTAAGCCCTCCTCCTCCACTGCCTGGAAGAGTGGTCTCATATCTACAGATCTACAGATCATGTGTGGTTGAAGAAAATGTGGTAGGTTTAGTTCTTTCTACTGGAGCTGTTCCACCTTTGTAAAGGAATTCGATATTTACCAGGCCAGGAATGTTACTTTCTAGCCAAACCATTCAAGGCACTCTCTGGGAAATAGGAAAACCTGAGCTCCAAACTCTGCTGCAAGCGACAGTTTATTTTTTTACATCAAGCTGTCATTTGACAAAACATATGAAGACTCCAAGGCAAAGTACAACACTCATGTCTCTCTGCTGGTACCTGGGCAGCAGTCAAACTGAAAACATAAGCCTTTGGGCAGAATGTCTCCAGAGACACCCAAAAGCTTCCTTCTGCAGATTTTTATGTTTCTTAATATAGTTTGAATAGTCTGCTCCCATCCAGAGGGTCAGATTCCCTTGCACAGCTAACCCGTTCACTCACTGAGTTGTTCTGTTTAGCCTGCTCTTTCCAGCAGTGACACTAACTAGGGAATCCATAGATTTTCTGGCAGGACATGTGGAATGTACCTGCTCCCTTCACAGCATGTCTGGACTCATGTCCGAACAAATGGTTTACTGCTAAAACTAGAAGTAAAGCATTCTTGGAAAAATACATTTTTAAAAAGTAAAAAAAAAAAAAAAAGATTAAATGTCTTTTTAGAGTTGTGAATTGCATAGGATGCGGTAAATTGTCTAGTCAGTGTTTGTCTACATGTGGTCTGAACATTTTTTATGGAGATCCTGGGTTTAAATACATATATTTGTTGAATAAAGATTAAAATCCCAAGAGTTGTGATGCCCATAGCAAATTACAGGGCGTTTTCTTCATCTACAAGATCACTAGCTTTTGCCATTGGTTTTGGGTACTGATTTAACCATAAATATGAAACGGAAGAGTCACTCTACCAGAGACATATATTGTGTTTTCAGTACAGCTGAGGAAGTTCAAAGAAAAACAGACATAGCACACTTTCTCTGTTCCCACTGCAGTAAACGTACTTAAATTTAAAACTACAGGGAACTTTGTCCAAGGGCGTTTCAGGAATTAAATATTTTTCTGTAGTAAAGGAAGCTTCAGAACCATTCAGCAGTTTTCCATTTTGATTTCTACTTTTAATCCTGACAATATCCTTTTTCTGAAATGATAGACTGAATTACACCATTTCACATTTTCCTAGGTAAAAGAAATAACCATTTACAGGCAAGATTCCTTTATTCATATATTGTTAGTCTCCTAAAATGCCTCCTATTAAATTTCATAAGTAATTCTGATGCCCCATTACCTTAAGCTAGGAAAGGTCATCTTTGTCTGCTTAAAGAAATGCAGTCTTTCCAGAAAAACATAGCAAACACAGAGTTTAAAATATTCCTGGCAGGGTGAGGTTGTTCAGACAGCTTTAGGCAGACGCACATAATTCACAACATTCTTTGGGAATTCCTACCCAGTGAGCACCACTCACAGAATCTGTCCTAAGACTATTCTTAGTATTGTATCTCTTTTCTGTCCTGTAAACATTCAGATTTCTATAGCTAAAAGTGCAGCACAGGATAGTGATACCAAACTCAAAACCAGCCCAGTCAGTACATGAGAAACAGCATAGACAACTCAGTACGAAGGCTAATCCTCCTTCTTTCAAACTATTGCACTTTCAAACTATAGGACTTAAAGCTGATACCCAGTGCTTCTTAAAAGTGTACTCAATGTTCTTATACTGGAACACAGAAAGGTGACTAACATGCCTGCAATAGAAATTAAAAACAAATAAATACCATTCAGAACACTAACTTGTTCACCATTTTCTGCCCTAAATTTGGGTTGTATTAACATCACCATTAGCCTGCATCAACAGTAGATCTTCCTTCTGCTTCAAACCTGCTGCTTTAGAGCAGATTAACCTGACAGACTTGGTTAGCCAAACTACCTCTGCCCTCTCAGTGCCACACAATGATTTGTGTATGTAGTGTGTTCATTTTAGAAGTGGGATTTCCTTCCTTTTTTTCTTGCATCAGTGTAATTATTTTGAGTGGAGAAAATGCTACAGACTTATTGAAGAATATTATTAATCACCACAGGGCTACAAAATCCCACTAATCCTTTCTTTAATGCAGTCCCAAATTGCTCAGCAAGGTATTCCCATACGGTGTTCAGACACTCTCCCATGCTGTGAATACTTTCCAAAAATTAAAAAAAAAAAATACAAAAGAGAAACTTTTTTTTTTCTTTTTCTCAAAACTTACCAGAAACTAAGTTTTTCTACTGAGGCCTTCTCCACCCAATTTTAACACGTTCTTTGGGACCCTTTTATGACTTTGCTAAGGGTTAATGGGCTCCCTGGCCAGCATGAGTCCAGAGGCAGCATTTCCACAAAATACAATGGCTAACACAACCATAACTCAGAAACTGCACTATTCTGCTCAAGAAAAGCATGGCTATAGGAAAACAAAATGCACTCAGATGCTAAAAGTACCTGTGACAAGCTGAGGTATAGATTTTAATCAGAGAAAATTTCTCAGAAATCATGTAAAAAACACTGACAGGTTGCAGGCACTGGGAATGCTGTGTCAGAGGCAGGAGTTTTGGAGAGCACACTCTAACTTTGGAGGATCAGAAGAAGGTAGAGGCAGTTCTGACATCCATGGGAGAACAGTGCCAGAACACCTCGGAGGCAAACTAGAGGACTTTCTCCATGAGCAGTGTTGTTTTCAAGCACCACTGAGTTAAACTGGGAGCTCACAGAAATATGAGGTTGGAAATGGAGATCTTTTAGAATCTCTGCGTGTCCTCCTACAGACCTTGCTTCCCCTTTTTGGATAGGTTCATTCACATGTCCTAAACCTCTCCATACATTAGAGCATAAATGAAAGCGAATGGGTAATAGACCCCGGTGGGTGACACATTCTGACCCATTCAGCTGTAAAACTGAAGAGAAAAATTACTTTGAAATAACTAAAAGATTACACAGTGCATTCCTTACTTTTAGCTGCATCTATTTCTGAAAACACTGAATAACACCAGGCTATGTGCCTAAGCATTATACCCTCAAGACCAGCTGTGGGACAGGGGGGAAGAAATATAAAACTAAGTATAACTAATGGGAAGTTTATCCTTGAGAAACATATTAACATATTTCAGGGTTAATTAACATGAAGAAAGTATGTACCACACTCACCACTGTCAACTGCAAGAAAGGCATCATCACATTCCAGTGACAAGTATTTGCCTCTATTTACCCAAACACATAATCCTAAAAAATTCACTACAGTGTCATGATAGAAGGAGTCAGGGACTTGTGCTTGAACAGTGCTCAGCCCTCATACAGTGAGCATTGCACTCAGAACCTTCTGGCAGTTCTTTCAACCTCTTCAAGTACATATCTTTTTACGATTATCATTCACTTTCTGCTTTCACAAACAAAACACAGCCACCAAATAGAAATTAATAGATAGAGATACATGGAATTTGTAAACTGCAGAGGCACACTTACAAAAAGCAAGGACATTTCAAAAATTAATAAATGTTCCCCACCTTATCAAAATGAAGGAAAACAAAAACACAGGTGATAGGAAACTCAGTACAATTAAACATACAAAGCAGAGGAAACTCAGTTCTGTGCTGCTGCTGCTGCTGCTGCTGCTCCATTGCTGCCATGACTCACTGCAGTGTCCTTGTTCTGCAAGGACCACAGCTGAGAATGAGATGTGATGTTCCACGTCCTTGGGCTAAACCCATGCACAGCAAGACAAAGACACAGAAAACGACTTAGTTATCCTTGTATTTGTTTCTGATAAGTTATTATTTTGTACCATTTTTTTTTCAGTTGCTTTGTCCGTTTAGCAGGAACTGAATAACTTCAAAGTGAAAAGAAAAATATTATGTACAAATGAAAATAACCCATAGATTATGACTGTTGCAATAGGTCAGACTTACCCCGGAAAAATTTTTGTGGCTTGCTGGACTTAGACTAAATACGAAATTAGTTTGTTCACTATAAACATTTAGTACAAGAACTGCTTGAGGACTGGACCCGAACAGATTCTTCTAAATCATCAATACTGCCTACACTTACTTACACTTTGCTTGTCTGATTGTTGAAGCAGTATATTACCCTCTTGTTGCAATTCTATCCGATTATGAAAATGTGTATTTTCATATAGCATTCCCTAAACTGGGTTTTAAATTTTTGCTGTTATCCAAATTGTCTCTATTTCTAAGAGCCCAGTGGGAAAAAGCCTTCCGGGTGAGACTTCGTCACTTCCAAATGGAAGAAAGTAGTATTCTCATCAGTCAGGCACTAAAGTAAAGGCTGCCTTTTTTTTGCAACAGAATTGGTTACTCAGCTCCAGAGTCATTTTAACCATTTTATTGTTGCCATTCTGCATTTTTGAATCAAATTTCTTTATTTGCTTAGCACAGTACCCATCTCACATTTAAACTTCATCTTGCTGATTTCCCAAAGCCACTGCAGCTGGTTGTGTCCTTCAGTAGGGCTGTGTTATGCCATGCAGGTGTTTTGTGCCATTGATGATGACAGTACTGTGGCAATACAGGCAATTTTTCTTTCCTTGGCTTTCTAGCAAAGTCAGCATCTTCAGCTCTACTTCCAGCTATCTTCAAAATGGGAATAATATGCATGTACAGGAGTGCAGAAAAAGATTGAATGTTAAGTAACAGGGCAAATTAACAAGGCTTGCCTGGACCTTGTTGTAGCACACAACTTCCTACCCATTTTTGATTGTCACAGATGTACGTGACTTCTGAGAAAATGTTGACAGCAAGGAAAAGTTCTCAACATATCCAACAGGTACAAATACTACAATTAGCATTTGGTTAGCTAACAATAGTTTCTAAAGCTTAGTAATAATATTCCTGTGCATGCAAGTTAGCCTTACATAGGCAAGATAAAGAGGGAAGTTCAGTCCATTATCTGAAGAACTTAGACCACTTCTTGTTAGTAAAGTCTGTCAATATTGGGAGCCTAAAAATTATTCCTTTTTAGGAATACCACCAAGAGTGGTTGAAAAAAAAAAAAAAAATATATATATAAAATAAAAACTGTCTCTTAAAAGAGAACTACAAAAATAGTTTTCCATGGCCAGAAATTCCTTTCCTTCTTACACCAGTGTAAGGCCAAGTAGAATGTGGGGAGTGAGGAACAAGCTTGAAAATGTGATCGGGGCAACACAAAGTAACATAGCTTCACCAGGAACAGCAAAGCTGTCCCCATTTACTCTAGGTAAAGGGCTGTCCAGAAAGGGACAGTAGATCAAATAGTAGTAGTTCATCAAAAACATTTGGTTGGATTGTAATCTCTCAGTAATAAACAACAAAGAAATTGCGCTGAAAGGAAATGGTAACTATTAGTATGAGCAGATGTATAAATGACAAATGATATGAACAGAAAGCAAATCTGGGAGAGCGGTGGAACAAAGGAGCTTTAATCTGCACTTTGTAGTCTTGGATAGCTACTTCAAGCTTACAAGCTCCATGTAGTTCATTTTAGTGCCAGCAGAACTGCTACCTTTGATTTCTTCTCACTGCCAAAATCAGGAAAGCTTCAGGACACTTTATTGAAAAGGTTCTTTTTGCCCCTCAGAAACCTTCAAATCACTTTAATCTGTTCCATTTTACAACACAGAAATGTGTATTCAAGGTTCAGAGAAAGTAAATTAACTGTTTCAGAGGCAAGAGAGAGACAGGGGTAGGGGAGAATGGGACCAGCTGTTGATTGACATCTAAGATGGGGGAAGTAATTCGAAGTCCTTCTGATAGAGACTTGTGTCAGAGAAAAACAAGCAGATGTTTATGTTTTCTCATATTTTTAAGAACTATTTTCATCTTTTCCTATTAAAAGAGAACAAGGCAAAAACTAGAGAAATAAATAAAGAAAAAAGACTTTGAAGGTTTCTGTGAACAGAAATAGAAAGCAGAAATAATTTCAAATTATATTAGGACAATGCACCAATTCCTCCACCACCAGGAAACAAAGTTAGGTTTGTCTCTACATTTCAGGGAAATCAAGCCCCCAGAGGTCAAGGAGGTTGCTACAGGGCTGAGGGAGCAAGAGAACATTTTAAAAAATCATCCTCTAATTTGGAGCCAAGGTCAATGATTTAAACTTTATTGCTCATCTTGAAACCAAACTCACAATGAGCATAGGTGGAACCATCCCAACTAGCAATTACCCAGAGCCAGGCAAACAAGAACTGCAGAAGTAACTATAGCTGCAAGAGAATTTGTGTTTTCAAAACATGACATCGGCCCTGCCAATTTGCTAGCTGCTGCTCACTTCTGATGGTGATAACTTGTTAAGCCACAATACTCAGCCACATGACCAGCATTGAACTCTATCAGGAAACTGCAGCTGCCACAAGTTGTTGTGCCACTAAGAAGTCTCAGCTGCAGCCCAGACTTTAACAGTCAGCTGTCCTATACTTCAGAACCTGACCCTCTATGCCACAGTCAACACCAAATAAAAGACAACCTGGTGACTGCTCTCTATATGGAGCTTAGTGCATCCTTACCAAGGAACACACCCAGCTTCAGCCTTGTGAATGTGTCAATGAAAAACTTTGTTTGCAGAGATAAATGGTCTTGGAGAAAAAAGAAAGAATGCATAATGGCATTTCAGGAGCTCTGATGAAACCTTCCTCACCATACAGTGAATCCCATTTCTATGTAATTATATGGTTCACTGTTCCTTTTTTTAGCCCAATTATAATGCAGACCACACAAACTGGTGTCATCTTAGTGCTTATTACTGTAAAATATTGACCTCAGAATGCTGAATCATGAAACAGAGTTTGTAGAAAAGGTTACAGTGTGCTGTATGTTAAGGAATGCCACACCCAGTCAAGTTTCTGCTATAGACCTTAAGTTTCGGGTTTGAAGGGAAACTGAGGGTTGTGTTCCAGAGTACTGAATTTAGAACTTTCCCATTCAAATGACAAAATTCATGCCAAATACAGTGAGATTTTCTCATTGAGAGAGAAAATAGGCACATCATTGAAAACACACTTGGGAAAGATGTATTTTGCAGGGAAATTCCTGAATTATAAACCTGCAGCAAAAAAGAGAGGCTGAAGTGAGGCTGTGGAGATTGGAATTAGCAGGTTTCTAAATGAGCTTTTTAGGAGTGTATCACAGAGTAGTTGATGTTGTGGAAAGGAACTCTGGAGATCATCTATCCACTTTGGCTAAACACACAGTGGTCTTCCAGGGCTGTATTTTTTTATACACAAAATGTCTTGGGAGGGAGAAAAAATTGCAGCACTGTTACTGTCAAAGCATGCTGAAGGTAGGGCAACAGCAAGAGGAAAGAAGCCCCATTTCCTTCCTTCACCTCACCTTCCTATATTCTCCCCACATCAAGAAAAAGTTCAAGGTTGCATTTGGCACTTCTAAGAGTTAAAGAAGAGGCAGTATGAGATATGAGGTCAGATTTTCCTCCTAGCCCTTCTTATACAAGTACAAGAGTTTCACTTTTTGAAGTATTTTGTGTTTTTCATTAACAGAAGCAATAATAAAAAATTACCTGTTGAATTTGTAGAATTGTAACAAGAACTTAGTCCTATTAAATTCTATTTATATTTTTTCCCTTCGGTTAACTGTCACCAATAATATATTATCTGAAGTTGAAGTTATGGAGTTTTTTGTGCCAAACACTTTGAAAATTACACAGGCTTTTGATGGATATTTGCCCTTTCAAAGCTGAATCAGGATATTAAAAAATTGTGATTTCTTTGAAAAGGTCAATGAGAAGTTTTGTATTTAGTAGGTAAGAATGCCAGCTTACAGACAGTCCTGTCTTTGAGACTTTTGGGGGATGCTGAAGTGACTATCCCATTCTCAGGTAGCACACATGTAAATAGCTAATTCCTCTAAAATGATTCTCTGAAAGATACCAAGTTAGCTCGTTCTCCATAACCATGCAGTTCTCCATGTGCGAAAGGAAGTTCTAAGCTGATGGAGTGCCACATGGAATATCACTGTGACAAAGCTGTTGTGATGAGTGGTGGAGTTTTTCATATGCTAAACATGAGGTGTTACCAAAGGACAGTAATAAACACCATCTATGAGTGTTACTGACATCAATCCTGAGAGACCCTGAAGCCATCTCTTGCCTCAGCCATATTCTCCAAGTAAATATATTTAAACATTAACTGTGTTACAGACCAGGATAACTGATGTTTTCAGAAATAAGACAGACAGTCTGTCAGAGCAGTTAATAGAACTGAACATGCCAAAAAGACATTGTCTTGTTCTTCAGTTATAGGGATGCCTTTAGCTCTTTGCCATATTAGCACTGCCAGCTTCTAACTTCTCCCTTGGAAACCTAGACACTCTTTTTGTGAAACTCACAATTCATCATAGAATTAGAGGGAAGTATTTAACAGACCCTAATGAAACATTGTGAGAACTATGCTAATTCTGTCACGGTAGCAGAAGAATAATTTCACTAGGGAACTAGAGAAAGTCAAAGCTGCTTGTGAAAATTAGGAAACAGCAAAATTCACCAACAGCTGCTAGCCAGTAGAAATGCTATGAGAACTTCATCACAGTATATTTTAAATAGTGCACTTTAAAATAATGTTAAAATAAGTTGCGTATGAGCCCAAAGTAACACTCTCAAGGTCAATGGGATATTAGGCATGAAAGATGAGCTATAACTTTGTGTGAAAGAAAGAGCCATTTTTGTGGTACACTCACTCATCTGGCTCAATCCCCAAGGCAGTGACCTTGAGAGTATTAAACAGGGTCTGATTCGAGAATGAACATTCAGGAAGAACTAAAAGCAAGGAGCTGAGGCACATCTGAGGACAAGTATGATCATAACCACAAATGCATCTGATGATTTACCACTCAAATACACTATTTGAGAAAAGAAACCTGTGGATAATTAAGACTATTACCTTTTCAAAAACATCAGTGAGGGAATTGACATACAGTGTTTCCTGAAACATAGAGAAAAACATTATTATCTTTTACACAATCTGAACCCCTTTGGCTATGCTGAGCATCCTTTTCTGATACATGATGTTAGTAGAAAGCAGTAAAGATTTCTCCAATGTCTAAACAAACATATTCTTGTTGAATTTATTGTCAATTTACATATAAAAACTGATTTTCCTACCTCATGTGAAAACTGCAATTTCCTACTAAACAGTATGTTTTCTTGTCATTCAGGACCTCTTAAAAGTGATTGGATCAGATCTTTATTCCTTGGCATACAGCAAGGAAAAAATGTTGGGTTTTTTTCTAAAAAAAATATCAAAACAAATTTAGTACTATGTGCACTTGTTGAACCTCTGACTTCCACCAGCTTCCTATTTCAAAATTATCCATATATATTTACGAGCAGAAGGTTGATCAGGATTTTAGTGTGTATCCTATATTGACCAAGGCCACTGTTGATTTCAGAAGGGAATCAATAGAGAGTGAAAGAGGCCAAAGTTCAAGGTTTCATGCTTATCAGCAAAGCAAATAAATGGCAGTCAGCCCACACAAAAGGGCAGGAGATATTCAGATCTCAATGTAGGTGTAACAAGGTATATTGCTTTCTTAACTATGAAACTCTTTTCTAGGCTAGAGTCCTGCCAGCAACAGAGAGAGTGCTGCCACTTCCCTCAGAAGGTCAGTGAAGGAAGAACAAAGTGAAACTAGCTGTGCCCAAAAGTCAGGTCCCCACAGTCCCTGACAGCCCTGCCGCTCCCTGCCCATCCCCAGAGCTCCATTCCCTTTCTAGGCCCCCCCGGCTGTGGGTCCCTGCCCCTCTGGCAGCACAGCAGGGCCAGTCCCTGGCTCCCACCATGACAGGCCCACAGCCCTCCTGGCCCCTTCCCCACGGAGATGCCCAAAGCAGAGGTAGCCACCGTGCCCTTCCTGGTTGCCCACTTTTCTGCCAGGATGGTCAGACAGGCCCTGCCTGACGACGACCAGGCAATCAATGGAAGCTGTCCCAGCTCTGGCTCGTTGACCCAAGCACGCTGGCTCTCTCTGACAGGGAGAAGACATACTTAAATAAGGAAAATAGGGAAAACAAATTGACTGCATCTGGAGGGAACGCAGCCATTTTTACAGTTGTGATAGTCTTGCCCTAATAGGAGTCTTGGTATTGCCAGCCAGGAGGGCAGTGATGTGACTAACCTGCTTAAACAGAAGTCAGAGAAGCTGCCAGAGCAGAACAAATAAAAAACAAGGGAGAATCCAATTATACCCATGTAAACTTGAAGGAATGTCATTGTGAGAAATGATATAGAGGTACAAGTTTTAAATATCTTAAATGACCACTTGTTAAACTTACTACTCAGAAAACCCACAAGGGAAGAAGCAGTTTGGCTTAGTCCTGAGCAGACGAGATGTGGTTTGCAATGTTACTTTTGAAGAGTTGCTCTGTAATTATGACTACTATATATTCAAATTTAGCATTTACAAGAATGAAGTAGATTTAATTTAACAAAAAAAGGAACAACAAAAAAAAGAAGAAGCTTGTTAAAAACAAATTAAAAGGAAGACATAGAAGTATTCCAGTGAACAACAATAAAGGCATTTAAAGTTAGAAATATTTCCTCCAAAAAGCAGAAGTCTTATCTGAAGAAGGAAAAAAAAAGAGGATCGATTCAGATAAAACAAATATAAAACTGTAAAAGGCAGATGAAAACAGATTTTGAAGATTAATTTGAGTAAATAAGAACTTCTTTCCTCCCCAGCAGAAAATTTGTACAGTCCACAGATCTAACAGAACTAAAAAAAATATAAAGTTATAATGAAAAAGTTAGATGAATTCTCTTTACCCATATTCATTTAAGAAAAGCTTAGAGAGATTCACAGACACTTTCCTTATGAGGGTCAAGTCTGGTGAACCACCAAAAGGTCAGTAGGGAACATTTACGAACAGACTGATAAAATAAATGCTAAAGAATCACTTGGGTTCCATTGCATTTAACACCAAGTGGTATAATAATCAAACTATGAGACTACTGGATTTCTGCTGTAGTAGTAACCTACTGACTAACACTTCCTCAGGAATGGAGAGTATCAACTGTAAAAAGCCCCTTTTAAAAGGGGATTGAGAGAGGGTGCAAGTAATGTACACCAAAATTCTGACTTCTGTGCATGTGGAGCTGTGAGAAATTATGGATCTGCTCAGCATTTGATGTCCTGGTTATACTGGAGCAGCTTTTGCAGTAGGAAGTCAAGGCTCACACAGGATTCGCTGTAGGGTCAGTAGGTATTTTGACAAAGACAGTCTGATTCACAGAGCTGCATGAATTTTCGGAAAACTGTTGACAAGGCATCTCTCCATCAAGTTGTAAGAAACTAACCAGTCATGATGTAAGGAAAAAAGAAAGGTTTATTGTTTATTTGTAACTAACTAAAAACTGAGAGTGGGAACACAATAAAGAAATTACCTCAGGAATTGTTTATGAACAAAAACTGTTCAATAGATTAATATATGAACTACTGAATGAGATAAGGCGTGAATTTACAGGTGATATAAAATTAATCAGGATAGTAAAAATTCAAGCTGTATTTACAAAAGAGTTGCATGATATGGCACAGCTTTTTGTACTCTTTCTAGGCATCCATTCTTGATGATTGAGACAGAAATCTGGAATAAAAACACCTTTGGTCTTGTTGTCCTAACAACTGCACTGCTGTCCCAAAAAGACTGACGCAAAGATAAAAAATTACAGACAGATGAGCTAAGTGCATAGCAACCTTTCAAGCAGGGAATGATGAAAATAGCTAAACTTTCTTTCTTCAATATAACCTCTGCTCAACCAGTTTTTATGTATAACTTACTGTCATTTATTTTTGAAACTGCTATATTGAGCATTCAAGGCAGTTACAGAACATGTTTCCCCTTTAGCAGTTTGCCCCTGCATGACAAAGAATCAGTATTAAAATATTTTTTAAATTACAGAAATTTAATACATTCATTTTCCAGCTTTCAAATTACTAACAACTGCCGTGCTTTGTCATAAAGTCAGGATTTTTGGATACTCAGCCTTCCCAGTGCCTTTACTCCAGACCACCTCCAAAACCACCTTCTGAAATAGTAAGTGGTTAAAACAAAATCAGGTTGTATTGTCACAACAAAACCCTGATACATCATTCCTACTGAAGATACTGAAAAATCTCACATGATAGTCAGACAGTCAAAATAAGAAGCAAGATTTTTTTTTGTGTGTGTAAAGACACTTCTTTCTTTCCTTTTGGCTTTGCAGTTTCATCCTCGGCAGCAGGTGACAGATGTTCACCATTTCTCACTGAAAACATAAAAGAGATTCAAAATTTAAGTCAGTGTTCTATAAATACTCAGGACAATGACATTTCCGTTTGCATGATAAGTAAAACAAAAGGTCAAGGCTTAATGTTTACTTTCATGTCTCAGAAGTGCCTGTTCTTATCAGTGGTGTTTCCCAGCAGCTGTGTTTCTGTCTATAATGTGCATTGCTGTGTAACAACAGCTACATGGTGGAAAATAGGTCTAGGTTTTGGGTTGCAAGACAAATGTGTTTCACATCAGCTTCATTGGATACTGGAATTCACATCATGAAACCAAGTATTATAAAGAATACAAAGGAATTACAGTAAAAGTGTGCCTCCACAGCTGTATCTGGAAACATTTGTATAAGTGCTATAAGAATAACCAAAAGGAAGTGTTCTACTGTCACTGACAACAGCGTCTTTAGTCCATTATATTTTGCAGGATCACAAGGTCCTCTTGCCAATGCTTTCTCCTGCTGCCCTTGCAGAGGTGTCACGAAGCAAAAGAGTTGTGCAGAGGGAAAACTCAAGTGGTTGAAAATGTATGTGACTGTAATGTTCTTCAATATTTGCATACTTTGTACAGTCTGCAAAACCACCAGTGAGAGCAATGACATCCAGGTGATAAGCAGAGAGGAGGGAAACATTCAGTGGTATGGGTGGTTGTGACATTTCCTCAATCTATGAAGAAACAACTGTGATTGGGCCTTTTGAATAGACAAAGTGCCCTGGACGCCCTTGCAAGCCCATCTTTCACTTCCAGTGAAATACAGTTGGGCTGCCACTCACACCAAATAAGGGTCGCTGACTTAAGTTCACCTCCACTCACATTTCAGAAGACATCTTCATCCGTGGCCTGCATGCAAATACCTATATTAAATCTCCAGATGTCACTTTTAACTAATAGCCTGCAATTAGTGTTTGATGGCCCATCAATGCATTATGCAGTTCTTTCCTCTGGAAGAGATCTCTCTTTCTTTAAATTGCAAGAGTTGAAAGAATTATGTTCTAATCCCCTGACTTCATCCAGTTCATTTTGAAACTTAATGTTTTTCATTTAAATCCCCTATTGGGGATTTAAATCACATGGAAGTGAACTCATTCACTTCCATGGCACCAGCACTGCTAGGTTGCCTTGATTAATTAGTAGCACTTACCCTTCTACTTCAGTAAATCTCAGTACGATGTCTAATAACTGGAAAGATTTAAACAAATGCTTTATGTCATTTCAAATCTGAAGCTTCAAAGAATTCTACAAAATTGAAGAAAGGCAGGGGACTACAGAGAGTCTGTGTTTAAGAACTGAGAGTGTGTGGGGTTCAGAGCTCATTCAATGCCCAAGCTACTAAATCCAACTCACATTGGAAAGCCAGCTCACAGAGGTAATACAGTTCCTCAAATGGATAACACAGGTTTAGGAATCAAATTACACTTTCAGTCCTGGAGATGCAACAGAGATGCCACATTTACAATTTCTAACATACAGGAGATGTATTTTAAATACCATGGGTTAACATAGGAGAGGAAGTTCGTGAACATGGCAAAGATTAAACTTTCATTCCTGTGAAGTCTACAATGGTGGCTAACATGGAGAACAGTTATTCTAAGCCAGTTTTGGAAATGGACTTTCACACATGGGTAAAAACTTACAAAGAAAAACAAACAAACAAACAAAATCAACCAAAAATGTAACCAACCAACCAATGAAAAAATATTCCCCACTGAAATTCACCTGGGTTATCCTTTACCTGTGGGATAACCTGTAAGAAGTCTAAGATTAATGAAGGGAACCAATCTAAACACTGGGAGTCTTATAAGAAAAATGTAGATATTATTTTCCCAAAGTATATCCTCAATTTTGTTTGCTAATTAGCTGTGATGAGCAGATAAAGGTTCCATGCCAAGACTTAGTTGAAAGTCTCTTTCCATTCAGTGGTTGGCATAGTGATGGAAAAAGAGTCTTCTTTATAGTCCGCGGACTGAAGCTGCATTTTTGCTCATGCCAGTTAGAGCAGCAAATATTTATTAAGGCATGAAGGTACCTCACACTGTGCAATCAAATGGCAAACCATGTTTTGATGAGTTTGACCTTCAGCAATTTCTTCTGCAGATGAATTAGTGCACTGAATGAAGGTTTTCTCCATCAATCTCACTGTTCACTCATCTCTGTCTCATTTTTCCCATGATGTATCATTCCCACCACCTCAGATGCTCTCAGCAGGGAGTCACATACCCGGCTTTGTGGTCAGACAGTCCAAAGGCAGGTTTGCCCCAACCTGCTCTGGAAGCCTAAAATGTACATGTAATCGCAGTAAGATCTTGATAAAGATGTTTTGCATATGCCCATTATGACTCTAGTAAGCTTACCCAAAAGTACAGGCTCAGATACTTCCTGACTTGGAGCCTTCTTGGAAAGCAGAAATAAAATTTCCAGTCTAGTTTTGTAAATGTGTGTTTAAAATGCGTATAGTTACAGTGACATACACGGGCCATTAAAATTAAATTCTCTGTTTAAAAAATGAAGATTATCCATTTTGTTTTTCCTAAGTGTCCTTGTTAGTTGAATATTGTGCTATCTTTTCCTAAAACTAGCCTTTTCAAAAATATGTAATTATCTTGAAATACATTTCCTGATTTATGATAAGGAGTGGATTATATTAAAAATGGGATGATGACTTAATTTATATCCCAGATCTGATTCACTTTTAAAACTGTCTTTGGTTTTGCTTTCTGGCTGCTTAGGAAGATAGAATATTTTCCTCTTTCTAAGGACATGATTTAATGATTTATTGAGAGTCCTTAACTCCCACTGAGGTCAAAATTATCACACAAGGCCAGCTCCCAGCAATACCTTAAAGGGAACTGGAAAATTTCTGCCAAGGCATTGCTACATTAGAAACATTGTTAAGAAAAAGTGTTTTCCAAAAGTGACTTTCACTTCCCAAGCAGAACTACACCCTTCTTGCATTGTATTTGTCTTTGGTCAGTTTTTCAGCCAAATGCTGCCATTTTCTATCTTTTTGCAATTCAGGTGCACCTCTATAAAAGTCAAAGTTGGCAGAGCACTTCTTTCAAGAAATACGAGAGAGAGAGAGGAATGGGTTTGTCCTGGTGTGCACCCCTGAAGAGAAAAGGAAGGTTTTTAGCTTTCCTGGATGCTACAACATTGCTGATGGTGTCACACAGAAAATTATACACCGATGTGCTACCAGAGAAGTCAGGTAGATCACTGGCCCTGTGCTGCATTTGCATCAGGAGCACAGGCAGCTTGTTCCTGCCTTGTGGTAGCAGAGGGGTGATACTGCTGACTAACCAGTGACTCTCTGTATTGCATTACCCACAAATAGCCCTGCTTTCAAAAAATGTAATTATCCACTTCCTCTTTGATGGGCTGATAAATGGGACTGGTTTTGGACAACATGAGAACAAGGTGGTAGTGCTGGACTGCCAAATAGAGCTCCCACAGGGAGCATGAGAGTACTGAGCCAGGATTCTTCACAGTGAACAGTGCAAACAAAACCCCTTGTCATTTGTTCTAGTGATTGTTTATTCTGTACCTCTGCTTTCTGCCATAGCAAATCCATGGGTTTCTGCTGTGCTTTCCTCATCCCAGTGACAACTCCCACATACTGCCAGGCAACTATTCACAAGATCTTTGTTTTCCTTCTCCAAGGGCAAGTTTCCCACCAATGTCTTCATGCACAGTTAAAATACAGAAGACAGTTTCCAACCAACTAGCTCAGCTTCATTAACAAAAATTTATTTTCATTAGGTTCTTTTTAATTCTAACCTCTAGACTAGTAGCCAAATAAGTGACAATTACTTATGGACTCTGGTATTGGTTATAGACACTCTGCTACCTGTGTAGACACATACATAAAGAGAACACAAATTACTTAAGCCTAAATATCTGCTGCTAAATAAGAATCTCACTTTGAAAAGGCATAATACTGTTAATAGGCTCAATCCCAGAAAGATACATTGTGTGAAATTAATACCTCTGAGCTCAGCAAGAGTGCCTTGTTGTATGCCCACTGCTGAGGTGGAAAACTGTTGCTGAACAACTGTTCCTGTTCTACTTCCACTCCTGAACTTCTGTGCCCTACCAGCACACATGCTACTCAGGGCAGCATATTACTCCTGTATAATTTGACTGTTCTGCCTCATTCCTTAACATCCCAGAAGGTAAAAAAACCCCAAACAACCATACCACACACATAAAAAACACAAACAAACAAATAAACAGCAACAAAAGAAACACCTCTCAATTTACTTCTATTAAAACCTCAGGATATGCATAACTTGGCATAAATAACATAGGAAGTTTACAAACAAATTAATCTGTCTAATTATGAAAAAAGTGGAGAGAAATAATCCTTCTATCAATGAAGCCAGCTGCATATCTCTCCAAGCAAACAACACCACCCTCACTATTCAGGTGTACAAACACCTCCTTTGTACTTAGCACTTTTAAATGGTATTGAGCTACAGATGTTAGTTACATCTATATTGGTAAATTAAACTTGTTAACCATAACTGTGTTAACAAATTGTTGAGAAATTATAATTGAAATTAGACAGATCTATGCCAGGGGTCTTTCTAGTAATTTAACTAAAGAAAAGGTCAAGGTCCAGAAAGAACCAAGTATTCCCAGAATTCATCTGCAGCAAATCAGCCCACATTGCAGAATGGGCTGTAATGGCTCTGACAGGCAAAGGGACTCCTCTTGCCTCACAACAACGTACGATGAAAACACATAACTCTTGAAGCTTAGAGGTTAGCCACAGGTTGTGCAGAGCTGTAGCAAGTGGCATTACAGGGAACGGTCACACTTGGACTTGCTTCACAGGAGGTGCATGTCTGCAGGCAGAGGCTGTCTGCACACAGCTCTTTGTCCAGATGTAACTTAAACTAAATCACATGGGTCTAACTCAACACTTCTCACCTTTCTGCACTGTACCAGAGGTGCTGGCAAGCATTCAGGGGTGACAGATTTTGCTGCCCTCTTTTAAGCCTGTTTGGAAACAGGTGTGCAGCTTCAGATCAAGGAACCCACCTCCATGCTCCAAGGGGAGGTACTGCCAAACTGGCAGTACTCCTCCTTTCTGCCCACCTGACCCATACCTCTAGCTCTTTGTTGAGATATGTGTATTTATCAGATAGATTTACTTTTGGTAGTTACCAGTGCAATGTAATGACTGGAACGAGCAGTAGTTTTAGAAGGAACAAGCTTTATCAACTTCGTGGAAGCACCCTTTGAGTGCCAATCAAACACTGAAAACAGAGACATGAAGAAGAGACAGATCTGGCACAAAGGGTATACAGTATAACAAACCAGTGTGGGGAAGAGCTAGGCCAAATTCACAACTACCTGTCACTGACAGTTTATGAAAATATACTGGTCCAAAATAGTATTTTTGTCCCTTTAATTTCTCCATTCCCACATTTGTCATTTTCATCATCACCTTAAGGATCATTCACACCTTGTACCAAGTTTACAAAAACCTAATGATTATCTCCCTATTGATCACCTCATGGCACCCAACATCAATGCACCCTGGGCACCACTTCTGCTACACTCATCCTTCCAACAACAGCTTTTCCCCCAGTATTTCTGGAAAAGTCAAGCCCCTTCCCTGGTTTTCTTGTTGAAAAAGTAATTCTAATCATTATCTCATTTGAAGAAAAGAGGAAGCAGAGTCAGAGTCTAACAGGATCTGTGTAGTGACTGAAATTTATCTTATGCTTACAATTATTAACACTTGATTGCATATTATCAAACACCTCCCACCCATGTCAATGTAGGACTGTTTGCTACTGTCATAGCCATAGCCAGCATTTTATAGTGGACCTGTCAATTATCAGGAGTTTCCTACCAGTACCTTATTTTTAAATTTTTTTAATACCTCCCCTTATTTTTCTTCTCAGTGAAGTGGGCTGTGAAGGGCTGTGAGTCCTCCCACCACTTATGGGTTTCACACTGGTTATCAGGACTGGCAGTACACAAAGCACAGGAAGTGGGGTGTAGTGACTGTGGATGTGACTACACGCATGTGAAACACGACAGCTAAAAGCAATGGTGTGCATGAACCTTAGCTAAAGTTATGAAACATGCTTTTTTTACCTTTCTCTATTTGTATATTTTTCCTCTTAGATATCTCAGTTTCAAGCATAACAAGTTTTTGGGAAGCTGCAGTCAGAAAGGCCTTCTTTTACACTTTCTAAACATATCTGGAGAATCATTAAGGAAAGAGGAGCTTCTGTTTACAATTTTTTTCTTGTTCTTTGTAACTCTAATGATTGAAGTTGGCTTACATTGTAAATGAATTTATTTATTTTTTTTCTATCAGCTGTCACTCTATAATCTTAGTGTCCAAATTTATTCTCTTTATTCAGGAAAAAAAAAGGGAAGGGAAGGGAAGGGAAGGGAAGGGAAGGGAAGGGAAGGGAAGGGAAGGGAAGGTTAATTTTTTTAAAGGAGGATCATTTTAGAGAAAAAAAGTTCTGTAAACATAATGAAGCCTCAGAAGTTGAAACCAAACCCAGAAATATAAATACAATTATATTGTTTAAAATGTGTGTGTTATCCTTTGTTCAAAACATCACAAATAAAAGATGTGTCAAATGACAGTTAGGCAAATCTTTCACAAGAGAATTGCAGTATGCACCAACATAAAACTGAGACTATCCACAAAGCTTAACCACTTGGTTTCATAAGTAACTGCCTTCTATTTTAAAGACTTCAATTTGTTGGACAAGAAGGAAGTGGTAAGCCAAAGAGCGATTGAAATCTATGATCCATCACCACAGACGGAGCTGATGCATGGTCAGTGTAAAAATATAGAGTAGTAAAACAGAAAATGAGATAAACCAGATAGTGTCAGTACAAGATGGTTGCTTATTTGTCTGTGAATCATGAGAAAGTGGTGACATCATTGCACATGAAACCCCGTAAAATGATAATACTTAGGTCTGCAGCTTTCACATGCCCAAAGGACTGTGCAGGCTGTGCAATTGAAATTGCTCTTGGGAAATAATGTGATTACATCTCAACTGCCCAATGGGGCAGTTATTTCTGGCGACCATGGGTTGCAGGCATTTAGAGGATAAAATATGCATGTGAAATGATACCTGTACCTCAGTGGGATGTCTGGTGCCTTCTTTTCGTATAGCAGTGCTTACTACAGCTTCTCAACCAAGAGTTTTTCTCAGAGCACACCAGCAAATGCTTACTTCTGTATGCCTACAGCGTATGACTCCTGCACAGACATACCCTCATATGCCCATTATACCAGTCTCACCATATTTTTCCATGGAAACAGAAATAAACACAGTTTAAGGAGATGACAAAGGCTATTTTGCTGACAGCTTTTTATAGCAAAAAGATGTATAAGAAGGAGTCTTGACAGGTTAGATATATTAAGGTCATGAAACCAATTCTTTCGTCCAATATCTCTAGAAATGACTGCATTTTGGCATCTGCAGGTGACCGTGACTATGAAAAACTGCCAAAGTTAATATATGTTGTGTTATTCCTGAGCAGTGTCAGAAATTTATAAAAAGCATTTCCAGGGCACTGCTAGCACTCCTGCAGCAGAAGTGGTGGAAATTTGGCAATTGCTGTATATGACATGGAAGAGGTATGTACGTCTCCCTCTGTTATACCGTTGTCTTGAAACCATGTAAACCTCCTTCAGCCAAATAAATACAGGTGAAGACAGCAATATTTCATTCTGGTGTCTCCAGGACTGTGAAACTGTTTCTGAACTGAAAATCCAGTTTCTTCTCAAGGTAGCCAGGCCTACTCTGCTTCAGTGACAAAGATCTTCCTTTCTTTGAACTTCAGACTTTGCTCTCCACAATCCCACTCCATGAAGCAAGAATAAGGTGAATACTGATGAGCCACATGGAAAAGTTGGGGGAAAAAACCCAAAAGACTACTTCTGTTATCAGGAAGGTTATCGATTTTATTTTCTTGCTGACAGATAACACACACTGCCCATCGCCTTTCCCCCCACCAAAAGTACTGAAAATTTATCTTATATTATTAATTCATCTCCTGACATAATGATTAACTATGTTTTTCTCTTTGTCCAAATCTGTCCTGCAGACACTGGTTGGCCTTGTCATCTCTCAGTTTCAACACCTTTGCAGCAGCACTGGATAAAGAAGATACTGAAAAAGATACTGTCTCCAGGCACCTGCCCTTCCCCCACTAAGATGAGATGTCTGCCTCATAAATCAGCTCTCAGATAACATAATGAGATGAACCAAAAAAAAAAAAAAGACAAAAAACTGTAACAGCAAAGGATTTGCCCATCCAGTGACATCTTCAATGTTGAAACAAGATGCTCCATGCACAATACTGTAACACACTTCAGCAGATCCTAATCACGAAAAGCTTCTCTCGAACACCTACTCTCTGTGCTCAGTCACTGTTTGCATGCCAATCCCTGAATATTCCATATTCTCCAAAACTAGTGATTAAAAAAGTCTAATAAGACTAATTAATGCTAATTATAATAATCATTAACATATTTTTTCACATCCAGAACAGGTTTTATCCTCTTAATTTTCCTTAATGAGAAGGTTTTCCTGTAGTGTTCTTTATTTAATGTGAACTTACTGTAGCAAGTTTTGTTCTTCCACACAGTTTGTGATTTTGAAACCAAAAAATAGAAGGAGAAATAACTTTATATTTAATCCCAAAGTTTCAAACTGGTAGAAGAGTTTGAACTTAAAAGCCTACATATATGTTCTACTGTATAACTTAAAGACTATGGGGATAAAGCAAATCTCAGCAGAGTTTATTGGTACTCTCCAGTGGAACTGGGACAGTTATAACTCAGCAGACACAGGTCCAGACACCCCTGTGTTTTTCAGCAGATTTAGACTCTTCAGCACTTAATAATTTTTATTACTTGAACCCCTAGTAATCATACATAACAAAGCAATCCAGTGCAGAAATCTCCCATTCTGCTATCAGAGTTTGCTCTGCATGAAAGAAAGTAATTTAGCTCAGAGGTTTCCCAGACAACCTAAAACCTGCAAGGCTTTTTCAAGAGGTTAGGGTCTTGTGTCCAAGAACCCAGCACCAAGGGGCATGGTTGTACTTCTCAGTAAGAGAGGGACAGTGTGGGAACCACACACTGGACCCCTGATCAGTCTCCCTGTGAAGCCACTTCTCACCTCTGGTTTGGACCACTTCAACAGGCACTCTGCTGGGCAGTGCCTGAACATCACAGGAGCAGCTCTCAGCTCATAACAGTCAAGGGTACATTTGTTTTGGCTCTCTCCCAACAACACAGCCTTGTAACAGCATCCTAGTAGATGCTGCATGTTTGAACACACCACATCCTAAAACACACACCTTCTAATTTGTATGCTAAAAACACTCATCTGGTGGGTTGTAACACAGATCCTGTATTATTTCAGGCAGTCTGAACAGCAAAGAGACATAAACATGTCCTAAGGCCAGAGGGTGCCCAGGAGACATTAAAGCCAATTTATACTTAGTGTCCATTTGAGATGGTGCATCGAACATACGGTCCCAGCATTTGATCTGAGCCTGTGATGTTTTCAGCAATACAGGCATTGCATAATGCCCACTCTGTCTTCCTGGATGCCACAAAGTCCCAGTCTGAGGCTGCCCTTTGTAAAATCCAGTCTTTCAGGTTACAGCTTCTTCACATGGAGATGCGCACGTACACACAAGTCCAGCTATCATTTTACAGCACAAGAGGTCCTCTGCATGAGCACATGGCATATGCAATCAGGCTGTGTTTATTCTCTCTGGCTCTGAGGCCATCTGGCACTAGTGAAGTCTATTATCATCCAAAAAAGGGTGCCCACATCCAAACTACATGTTGGGCATGGTGCCTGGCCCGTGCTAATTCTCAAAATATGCCCAGGAAATGTTTGGAAGAGGCCTGAGCTGACTGCCCGGGGGCAAACCATTCCAAGGACTGCTCAAACAATTTAACAGTGTAGACAATGGAGTTAGTGCCTGGGACTCTCTTCTGGCACTGTGGAATTTCCAGTGTAAGCAGAGCCTGCAACTGCAATGAAAAAGGCTGATTCCTTCATAGAGTACACTTCTCTCTGAGTGGCATAAAGCACTTCACATCTACTGCATGTTAAGACTGTCTTCAGAGATCAAAAGATTTCTGGAAGTCAAACTGCACATATTTTACTGTATCCTGGAAACACTGCAGACTGAGCACCTGAAAGTATAATAATGAACTGGTATAGGAAAGATCCATTTGTAATATTTGTCACTGTGTGTGGGCAGAGCTCTAGAGGAGCACAGGCAAGCCAGGTTACCAAGGGGTGTGCATAGGAACAGGCTTGCATGAGCCAAGACATAGAAAGGATTCAGCTGAGGAATCTAAAGCCAAACAGCTTTCAGGATGTTGGAGCTTCACATCCATAGGGGCGAGCATGGTTTTCACTCCTTTGGTTTTCTCAGATTTGTGAGGAGACCACTTACAAATAAAGGAAAAGAAAAAGAACAGGAATGCTTTAAAGGTTCCTCATGCAAACTATGCACCCTGTAGCCATTTTAAACAAAGTAAGATGGGAAAAAAAAAATCCCATTTATCCTAGATTAAAAGCTAATAAACTGAAATAAAAGTTTCTATAAACATGAATTGTTTTTCAGATTCCAACATTCCAACATTCCAACATGGAGATAGTGCAACACAAGATGCTTTCAAAACCCCATTTCTTCCTTTTTTGTAGTTAGTCCTAGGAAATGGGACAGTATATGGCTCCTGTAATAATCAAAGGCATTTTCTGAAACAATCAGAAGCATAGTTGGCTTTACCATCTTCACTTATCAGCACATACATGTACACCCACAGGACAGCGACATTTCACATGGCAATAACCAGTGTACAGAAACACAAGAGTGGAAAGGATTCCCCTGGACTCAGCTGCCTGCGACTGCAGCTGACCATGCCATATGGTTCCAAACATTTATCAAGCTCCATCTTCACAACTAAGTCATTTGCCTCCAAGACAGAGATGTTCTTGAATTTTAGCTCTCTGACACTCAGAAACGTGAAGTTACTCACAGCAAGTGAGCACCATTGCTCCTCATGACAACACTGTCATTGCTGAAATCTCTCTGCTTCCCCCTCTGCTCTTCACAGAGACAAGGCCTTCCCACTCACAGACTTGGGGTTAACCAAATCCTTTACAATGTGTCGAAGCTATTGATGATAAAGCTCTTTGCACTGTTAATGGCAAACCTTCAATAACTAGCATATACTTTTGACAGGAGGTTATCCCATCCAGATATCAGATTAGCTTGGCACAGTCTTCCTTTGAAAGATAGGTTGCATTTTTTATCTTTCACAGTAATAGCTTTCACTCTTTTTCCTAATAGTCTCAAACTACTCAAGTCAGGCTAACGGACATGAAGTTTTTGCTTTCCCTTTCATGGACACAGGTGTTACAGAAAGGGTGAATATAAGGATAATCTCACGAGGTCACAAAAATAGTGTTAACAAAAATCATAGCAGTTCTTTATCCTTTATATTTCCTTGTTTCTTATTTTCAGGTTTATTTGTGAGGATTTTTTGAAGTTTTTTTTTGGTTGGGAGTTTTTAATTATAATTTGTATAAAGAGTCAGAAAAAGAATCTGGTACAATAGTGCAGTAAAATATTGAAAATTTATTTTTTTAACCTTAAGCTCTGCACTAGCTTAAATTATAGAATAAAGATCTCTCAGTTATAAGATAGGATTTTGTCACTGACATTTTTGTAAAGGAAAACATACCAAATCCAGGGGTTTCTTTGAGAATCAGCAAATCCCACTGAATGAAAATCCACAGGAGTCTCAGAGTATTACTGCACTGCAGGTATTAGTCAACAGCTTTAATGAGTTGACTGCCTAAGATTCAATTCACTTGCAAGTTTCAGTGAGTGTGTGTCGTTCTGCCTCTAAAGCTGACATGGTCTTAGCAGATCATAAAAGAAAAGGTGTTTCTCTTCTCAATTACTGAAAAATTCTTAAGGAGACTCATGGACTTAATTTAAAGCATCTGCCAAAATGACCATTCAGTGGAGAAAGTTTCAGCTGAAAACAATTTATTTGGGAATGCTATTAGTAATTTTAAAAAAAATTGGGACTGGAAGTTAGACGCTAACCATAACTAGCAGACATTCGTCCACCCAGATTTTCTGAGAAATTTTCGGGGTAGAGCTGCAGGTACCCTTGTTCTGCGTATGTTGACTACTACACCACACATCACATGTATGAATCACATGAGACGTATCACGGGTCGGCAATCTGAGCTTCTGACTGCGGGCGCTGCTTTCAAGTAAAACCGCAGACAGAATTGCTGTCACAATTATGCCAGCGTTTAACCTCATTTCAGTTCGTTTATATTTAAGTTTTTCTGTCTTCCCAGAGCTGTGCATCTCTTACGACAGCTACTGTATTTGGGCTAAGTTTCTGTATTCCTTCCAAGTTTGCATAAATCACAAGCTGTGGCTGTCTGGTATCCAAATGGACTTTTTCTGTCGTAAGCAGCTTCTACCACTTCCATCAAACATAGGTCTTTTCTTACTTTTGACACCTATATAACCGCAACGGTTTTTTTCTCTTAGTTCATGTATTCTTCTGATTTCCCCTAAAATTTCCTTACTATAATTCTGTGTGCCCTTTACCTTTCTGCCACCATATACTTTCTGAGATTACCAGGCAATTCTCGCAGTTTCCTTTCTTCTGGTGACCTTTTTTAATATCACTGTCTCTTAGAATTTATAAAAGTAGACAAACATAAACACCAAACTGCATATACACCTAGGGATTTGCATTGATTTCTAGTGTAATTACATTGTCTAACTTTATCTACCTTTTCTTTCATGCTTTTCTGGTCATGGTTAGTTCCATTTGGTTCTCTGCAGCCCACCTCTTCAGTGAGCTCTCCGATTTATGCAGAAATTAATTCAATAGTTCTGTGAAACTGAAAAGGTAAACTTTCCAGGGTATGAACTATTTGCTTCTCTCACATTTGTCTTTATTTGTTTTTGTAGAGTGCTGTGCATGCCTAAATTTAAAATACTAAGTATAAGAGCTAATGCCGTTAACTCCTCAAACCCCAAAGTCACATGTCAGGTTGATTTTCAGGCTGAATATTCTGCATAAGGTCAGTTTCCCTCAGTCTGGGGGACAGGATAGCTCTGGGGACTGGATTCATGCCTCTGTCTTCATTTAAACATGGTGAGATATCAAATGTCTGGATGAAGGTGGCATATTGTACACATAAATTGTTGTGTTAACCTACTTGAGGGATGCCAAACAAAAGCAGTATTTTGAACCTTTGTCATCTTCAAGTGACAAAAATTGTTATGAACATGGTGTCCAAGTTCACATTACACACACATACACACAAAACTCCCACTGGCTCCTGGTGCTGCTACATAGACTTGATGAGAGTCTGCAGAGAAAAACTGCTCTTGGAAAACTGTCTTGGGAGCGGATTTTGTCATCAGCAGAATCCCACGGTTTCTGATGAATAGCTGTAGTAATTCAACGGTTCACTTCACAGATGCACTTTATGTCGATACCATACTGTCTTGTATTGAATAACCTTTCTCAGGGCAGCCATATATATCTAGAAAAAAAGAAAAAAAATATGAAGCATTACTGCAAGATTAATCAGCCAAAAAGACAGAGACCAGAGATTACTTATGAGCTGTGCACAAGAAACATTCTTCTTCCCATTTTGGAGGTGTACTCTGTAACAATGTTGAGTCCCCATCTTGATGTACTCACGATTACTCAGGGCTCCCTTCCCTCACAGCTCTTTATGTGCCTGTGGTTTGGGAGCTACAGCTCTCACCCCATAACCTAACGTGAGACTCGGTGATCACTTAGGAAGAGCTCTCAGAAGCAGCAGTTGAAGACTCCAGCATGATGGGACCTCCCTGACAAACCCAGCTCTATGGGAACACTGTCATTCCTCAATCCCATCAGCTACAGACTGAGAGACCCTTCCCTGTATTGCATGACCCAACCCTTCCACCGCTGCAGTTTTCTTCTGTTCTTGATCTACTTTGCACAATTATTCATTCACTCACCACTGACAGAACTACAAATCACAGTTTCCTTTCTCTCCTTGCCTCTGTCTCCTGAATCCCTTCTCCGCTTGTACATCAACCTTCTCTCTATTTTATTGTTATGTTTTGCCATATATAAATAGATGTCTCTTTGCATCTGACCTTTGGTTTGCAAAGCCTTCTCCGCCCTATGGCTCAGGAGAGGCCATTTTGGTCTTTCTGGTTTTGCAGTTCTCCCAAGAATGTAATTTCCTTGGGAAAAGGAAAAAGCAAAATTAAAAAAAAAGAAAGCAAATCTTCCCCTTCATATCAAAATCCATTCATCCACTTCTAATTTTAGTTTCCCTTAGTGAATGCTACCCTGTAATTAAAACATTGGCAGATGAGAATATTATAGAGCCTTGCAGTTCAAGTGAACATTATTGTTAAACGTAATAATTTTGTGTCTTACAGTCTAGTAAACTGACTGAAAACATGTAAGACCATCCAGATTAAGGCTTGCAAGGACCAGTTTACACTGCATCATTCAGACTCTGTTTCCACAGGTAGTATTTGCAACAGGACTAAAACCAGCATGCAGCTGATAGAGGACAACATACCAGGGCCAATGCTGACCTCTACCAGCAGACATTTTAACTTCCTTTTAACAGGGATGCTGTATAACTTTCTTGGAAACCTTTCATTCACAGATATGTTGAAGGTCAAGTAACAGAACCATTGCAGAACCAAGCTGCCTAAATCATTTCCTTCCCACCGCCTAACTACCCATATTCCACAGACCTCTCGTTTTCCTAACCTGAGTAGAAGGATTCAAATTAATAAGTGCCATGCTCAACAAAACAAATGCCACTGTCCACAAGCATTTTTCACTAGGAGTTCCACTTACAGGAGACTCCCTACAGCCACTCATTCCTACCCTCACTGCCTTCCATTTCATTAGCCATTCCTTCCATCCCCAACCCCATTTCTGTCCCAACCCTACGCACAGCGGCACCAGCAAAACTGAGGCAGCTGTGAGCAGCATTGTAGAGGTCGGAACAAATGCCTGGGGAAGAGCAGCCCCTCTTAAACATGCTTTATGAAGATCAGATTGTTTCAAAGAGCAACTATCCCAAGACATAGAAACAATTTGAACACTGTACAGCTGACATACACCTGCAACAGGACTAAACAGGGATTTTGCCTTTATTACATCAGCAAGATGCAAAGGTGCAAATCCTGTCAGTCCTCTACTCACCTGTTTTAGAGATTTTAGCCTGACAACTGAAGTAATACCACAGATACTTCTGTCAAGTAGAATAAAATGAGCAAGCTCAGGAATATGGGTAAACTTCAAAAAGCAGAGCCCAAGAGAGCATTAAAAGTTTTATCACTCCCTAGAAAATCAGCAAGGATGTGAACACCCAGAGCACGGCACATTAGCTCCCTACTCTTTCCTCTCATCTACCTTGCAATGCAGAAGATTTAGCCACATGTATCAACTTTTATCTTTAAGTTTTCTCTCGTACTGAATATGAGTCAGAATTTTTTCACAAAGCAAATCAGGCATTAGGGAAGGTGGCAGGAGAAATGGATCATGTATCTTCATGAGGAAGAGTATCCTTTTCTTATGAGGAGAGACTGTAGGAGCTGGGCCTGTTTAGTCTAGAGAAGACTGAGAGGTGATCTCATCAAAACATAAATATCTCATAGGTGAGTGCCAAGAGGATGGTGTCAGATTCTTTTCAATGGTGCCCAGTGACAGGATGAGGAGCAATGGCCATAAAATAAAACACAAGCAGTTCCACCTCAACATGAGGAAGAACTTATTTATGTTGAGAGTGGCAGAACCCTGGAGCAGGCTGCCCAGGGAGGTCGTGGATCTCCTCTGTGGCAAATTCCAAATCCACCTGGACAGGTTCCTGTGCAACCTGCTCTAGGTGACCCTGCCTTTGCAGGGGAGTGGGACTGGATGGTCTCCAGAGGTTGCTTCCAACCCTAACAATCCTGTGATCCATGCCACACTGCCTGGAGGTAGGAATGCAGGGCTGTGCTTTCTTCTAAAATAAGGAGGGAAATTCTAAGACACTGGGTACTCTTTGTTAGGATTTATGCAGATGAGTAATTCTTTGATTTGCTGTAAATGCAGGGGGAACATATTTTTATATAAAGAAATAAAATAGGCTTATTTAAATAGAAAATAACTTTGCTTTTTAAACTTTCCAAACCAGTTTCAAAAAACTCTACCTCTGTACTCCTAAATCTCTAGCTTGCATTCACATTTTACTGATGAAACACACTGTAGTAAAACATGAATAGAAGTATTTAAATTGTGCTGTTTCAGTTTTAATCTGATCTCTCTGCAACCACCTTCATAGCTCTCTCTTTGGGAATTCTGTTGTCACAAAGCTCCTGTAGGGGTTTCCTGGTAAATTTTCTTGGCCTCCCAGCCCCTATACAGATGATGTGCTGTCCTGCTCATTTTGGTATTAGCTATCAAAAGGGGATGGTGTGTTAATCAATGATGGGTTTAGCTTCCAACCTTCAATTATAGTTTTCACTTAAAAGGTTGCAGGACCTGCCTGTTTAAAGTCTCCTAAATATTAAAATTTTGAGTATTTTGCCTGTGGTGAGTGAATCTGGGCTATGGAGAGACGTGCAGTATTTCTTGTATCTGTAGTGATCCACAGAGCAGAAGTTCACTGGAAGTACCTAGTAGGAAAGCAGGCTCTTTGCCATAAGTTTGTCTTTCCCCTGCTCTCATCTGCATGCACTGCATCATGCCAAGAGGCAGACAGCTCTCTCACTTATTCCTCCAGCCTGCCCTGGGAGCCTTCAGTGCCTTTTATAAGCTCATTTCTCATGCCTGGGAATAAAGGGTTGGTCTTCCAGATTTCAGCTGAAGTAATGCATTGACCAGGTTATGAAATCCAGCATCTCTCTTGCATGTTCCCTCCTCCTGAGGACTTCACTATCTTACTCCCAAGAGATTTTAATGTGCAAACTACATGCCAGAGGAGAACACTACACACCCATCCAATGTGCAGAGAAAGCAGGATGAATCCACTAACTGATATGTTGCTACATGACATGAGCTTGCTGCTGCTTCCCACGAATATTGCCAGTGAAGGTATTCAAGGTCATCTTGCACAGAAAAGAGACGTATCACACACACATGCATGATTGTTCCTTGAACGGCAGCTAACTTCACAGAAAGCTGAGTTAATCTTGGCCAAGCTAAAATAAAATATTCCAGAGACTAACAGTATTGTGCAGGGGAGCTACAGAAGCTGTCCAAATGGTTAATTAAGAGTACAAGGAATAGTGGGCAAAATGTTAGTGGTGGAGAAGAGCTTAGGCATCCAGTTAGAGACAAGCATTTCATTGTATTCCATCTTTTCAAAAGCAAGCATTTATAGAACCAGCCTGCTGCATATGGGTCTCCTCTTTTTGCCCTGAAGGATGTTCCCCAGCTCATCTAGATAGTCCTTGGCTTACTTTAAGGTTAAGTCTACTTTAAGTTCAGGTGTGTATGTGGACATTCTTGTCAGTCATAATTTGCTATAGAAAAATAAAAGTGAGACTGCCTGAATAAAGGTGTACAAGTCAGATTAAGTGGGAGGTTCGGTTCAGTTTGATCCAAGCCCAGAAGTTTATGTGGCAATAGTGCATAGTAAAATAGGTAGAACAGATCGCAACAAACTCTCAGTTTTCAGGTTATGTACATGAGCTCATATTTTATCATCTAGGATTAATATCATTACAGTACAAAATCCTTTCCTCAGCACCCAAATTTCCAAACATTAATGTCATTCAGATATCCTGAATTGCTGCTATATAGAAGTCAAACAGTACTAAATTTACTTCTTGGCACAGAAACATTTTCACAGTCAGAGCTTTTTGTGTAAAATGTCATTCAAGTTTGACAACTAAGTGGAAGACAGAAATCCCCATCCAGGGGTATCCATCCCATCAGCCAGACTTGAATCCCATTCATTTTGTGTGCACTAAATTAATTTTTGTGGTTTGTAACATGTGAAACCTGTCCAATACTTGCAATACTCTAGCTACAGTTACAGTTTTTCTGGATGAGTTATCCGGGACAGAGCAGCAGTCACAGCACAGATCATTAAAATGGATCAACTGGGGACCTAAGGCCTGGATCCACTTTGCAGGATTTATTCCTTCTGACATCCTTGACTTCTCTTCAAAGTCTCACCACCTCTTAGCAACTCTCCTCCCTTACAGGAGGTAGGTCCTTTTTCTGAGGAAATAGCTCATGGTGTATGTATCAATAAATGAATTCCAGAAGGAACACACACTTCTAGCCCACAAGCTCTTGGGTATCTGACCTCAATAGATGGAGAAGCAAGCCCCTCAAACTGTGCAATCATCTCTCTTGGGCACAAACCAACTCAACAGCAAAATTAATTCCAACATGATTCACAACTAAGTGTTTCATTCATTGTGAGCAAAGAGTTCTCAGAACTTTATTTCCCATAGGGAGAGGGAGAAGGGATATTTTAACTATCAACCACAGTTCAGGGCAAAACAAGCACTGAAACACTTCCCCAGAAGTGTTAGGTTGGGGGTTTTTGTTTTTCTGGCTTTTTATCAGTTTGATTTTTCCATCTGTAGGTGAGAAAAAAGGTGTGAAAAAGGCAGAAGACAGACATGGTAATGGAAGCTGGAAAAGAAGTACAAAGGATTGTGTCAGCACTTGCATCCAGTCTGAACTATGCAAAATATCATGAGCTCTTGTGGACTGAAACGCTGTAGATGTGTATAATGCATGCACTTACACAAGCAGAAGAAAAACCCCTTGCTAGGTTTTTTGTTTGGTTTTTTTTTCCTATCAGCACCAGAAACATGAGCTTTGCCCCTTGCTAGAGGCCTGAACTGTTCTTGTGCACATTTTAGAGCACGATTCAGAAAAAGTTCTTTTTTTGTCACTGGCCCCATTACCTAATGTTTTGCAGTCCTGCCCAATAAAGATTTATTCATCTCATATGTTCCTGGTTGTGACCTTACGTTCAGCTGCAGTTGGACTGCTTTGCACTCCAAGGCTCTTTCCTCAGTATTCCAAACCTGGGAGCTGCTGTGCCTGGGAAGACCAGCCTGCAGAGCCTCACTGGACAGTAAATCAGCCCTTGAAGGCCCAAACTTTTTAAATCGAGCATTCAGCCTCATCTGTTTTGTTATTGCACTAATACTGCCCTGAGGAAAATCACAAAGAAGAGTCCAATATATTTCAAATAAGTTATTTAACTGAAGCATGTTTTCTTAGATTCAGTTTGAATATTGCAATGCTTAACTTTTCTTTGAATACCCCTACGTGCTGCTTATGATGAAAGTATCAGACCCAGCTTTTCACTGAAAATAGGAACCTACCATGAGGGTTTACATGACTGAAGTGGGAACTGTACTTATCTTGCCAGCCCCCTGATTAGGACTTGTTTCACACTGAAGTTTCCTGCAGCAAAATCTCATCCTTCCACAAAATGTGTGCAGCTGTGCAGTCCAGAAAATGTGACTCAAAAGTTTTCTTTTAAAGCATTGCCCTCCTTCACTCTCCCTTGGTGGTCAGAAGTTCATGAGGATCATCCCCACATTTGTTTCAATCCCTTCAGTATTTAGTTCCTCAAATCAGCTACTTTTCCCTCCTGGTGAAGCCCCATGGCAAATCTTGTACTTGAGAACTAGCAGTGACATTTTTTTCTCTGCTCAGGGAAACTCAGTGATTAACACAGGAGAGGCTCAGTGCTGACATATCTTAGCAAAGGTGGTGTTTCAGTATCATGAGATATTCACCTTCTAATAGTTATTTGACAATGATATCAAGATCTGTGATATTAATTGCAGCTAATTTCTCCTACTCACCATGCTGAAAGTGAAGTTCAAGCTGTGGATTAATGGCCCCTTGCTACTTATGATGTTCTTTATGGCTAATTTGGCATCATCCATCAAGCTTCATTCATGTATTTATTGAACAAAATGAGCAGGGTTTAACCAGTGAAGGTGAGTTAATAAAAAATAATGAAGGCTATTTCTTAGATGCTCTGAGGAACTCAGTACTTGAACCTTTCAACTAGCATTTACTTACCCAGATAACTATTTTATGTGATCTTCCATTTTTCTTTATTCATTTTGCTCAGTATATTGCTTTTCCACATATTTCACTCTCCCTAAAAAAAACTAAGACACCAAGAGCATAAGAAAAATAAGCTGTCATTATTACATCAGTGGTTTTGATAGGAGGAAGTGGGACTAGTACAAAAGTTGTTTTATCTGCACTGAATTCACTGACTTTACAAGGGACCTGTCTTTTGCTCTTGGCTTAAGTAGCAGAAAGTTGTGCTTGAGGTGCTGCCACTATATGAAAAGTACTTTTCAGTGATCTGAGAAAGAACATATATGAGACTAGAATCATTGTGTGTTTCCTCAAGAAGCAGAAGTTTAACATCATATCAAGCCTTTCCCTCAGATTTTCTCTGTGAGAGAAAATTCAGCAGTGTTTGACCTAGAAACCTCAGACAAATAATAATAGCTGAAGAAAAACAGTTTTTAATAGGATTGCATTTCACAGTTTCAGAAAAACATGAATTCCCCTCACTTTGTGTGGATTCTCTAAACAGGAAAGTCCAATTCCCTTTGGATTCTTCCCCTCTGAGCAAGGGTGAGACTGAGTCATCCTCCATTTGTTTGTCTTTGATGACAAATATTACTCTCAACTTTCAAACAATGTCAGCAAGAAAACGGAGTATCTGGAGCTTGCTCAGTTATACTTCTACCTTTCCAAAACGCTACATAATAAATATGCATATCGGTAATTTTAAACACTTGAATACCTTCACTGGCTTTAGCTGGGATGTTTCTAACATTAAAACTTGCTGAATGAAGACCATCATACTTATTGAAGCCATGCCTCTTTTGTGATAGTAATGTGGCATTCTGGGCAGTGAGACAGACTTAGAAATTTCTTAGTTTAGACATACAGTTCTGGGAGCACCATGACATTCAGGATTTAACACAACCACTTATGTTGAAGGTGCCACCTACACTGGGTGGGTAAGTTTTTGGACAAACCACACTGTTCCCCTGCAGAGAGCACTGCTAAGACTGCCAGCCTTGTCTCTGGAAGCTGCTAATTCTCTTTGTGCACCTGTGAGTCCCAAGTGCAAGGTGTATGATGGAAACCATTTGAAAACAGCCCACTCTGCAGCAAGCAATGGATTTAGTCTGGAATTTTATGTCTTCTTTCCTCATTGATTCAATTACGGTTCTATCTGAAGCAGTGACAAAAGCAGAGTGCTGGAACTTCAGCTATCCAATTTAAAGGCAAATAATTCCATACCAGACTACAAAATGCTGCACACAGAAAATATGAATATTAATGTATTGCAGTTTTAGCTGTCAGAGTCTTTTCTCTGTGCAGCATTTTGCCCTGCTGAGCAATGAAATAGGTGTTCTGTAGCGCCAGGCTCTTTTCACAACAGACAGGCTGAAATTGCTTCCTTGGTTAGACAGCTCACCCTTGAGGTATGCTCAAAGCATATCCTTTTTTGCACATCCATACAGCAACTTCCAATTAGGGAGGCAATATAAGCAGCAAGAGTCAGCAGGGGAGGGAATAAGATGTTCTTTGTCTCCAGACAGAAAATTCCTCGCTGAAAAAAATGTTGGGATTCGGCATGTCAAAGTTCCTTTGCTTTTACTCATGTGAGAGAATTCACATACATGTTCACGACTTTCCTAGAGCCTGTTGGAACTACAGCTCTCAGAACTTGGACTATTCAGAGAGCAGGGAATGTTTGTCTGATCCTCTGCAGTAACATTTTATGGAGAAAAGCTTTCTTCTCCCAAGAATATTCTCATTTGCAAATGTGACACAGCCTCTTCTCCATCTGATAGAGGTTTTCCACTAAATTCAGTCTGGGCAAAATAACTAAGCAAATCCTGCTTTTATTCCTACTTGTTGCTGTGTGTTGATTTTCTGTAGTCATTCCTAATGCAATACGAGAAGAGAAAAAAGAATATACTTTTCAAATAGGGGACAAAAATACACTTCACAAGATTATCTCCAAGTTGCTGTTCATCATCAAAGGTTGAGATGGCTGGACAGTGTTAAGACAACACCAAGCAATTACCAACTTGTATTAAATATCCAGCAAAGCTCCATCTCAGCAGGGATTCTAAACCATGCCCGTGAGCAAATCTTTGGGGAAATCAACAGTAACACTCCTATCCTCACAGCTCATGACTTTTTTTCTGAGAATACAAAACTGATTTGATTATTTTCAGGCTCCACAATATTCTATTCTGTGTTCATGTTTGCAATAGATTGCAATGCCTTAATAATATGCCTGTGGTTTACTGGTAAGCAGAAAGGCTAAGCAGTACCTAGCTCAATCCAGCATGAAATCTGAAGCAGTATTGGGGTTAAGTTTGAACCCTTCATGCCACCTTTGCAGTTTCTGAGTTTTCTTTAACTTTTGGCTTTGTAGCCTCAAAGTAACTTCAGTCAAAACATCTGAGCATTGTCAGGTTTCAGGTCAAAAGTATGTCAAAAGTAGAGTTTTACATGAATCTCACCCAACAGTAAATCCCTTCCTGCATTTGATATTCAGCCTAAGCTCCCTTGAAAAGTTTTAGGTTTTGTGGTGAATATTTCTCACAGCTCTAGGTTGAATAAATCTGGAATGTTATACCCCTCTCAGCAGGTTTCATCCAAATCCCAGCCAATTTTACAGACATCCTCATGACTATGAGGAGAGTGGGTAAAAGCAAAGATTTTGTTGGTTTACAGTCAGATTCTCAAGCCTTATGCACTGTCCTGTGCCAGTCAGAACAATAAAACAAAACAGCAATTGTCCCTTTTTTTTTCACTTACCAGTTTTACATAGCAAATATCGAGGGCAAAGTTCTCAGTGAATGCGTCATGAAACACTTATCTCCTTTTAGATTCATTGGATTCATGCTACAATAAAAAACATTTTAGAGTCACAGCAACAAATATTTTCTACAGTCTGTTAAAAATGGTCTATTTTTCACCCTCAGAGGCAGTCTCAGCTCCTCAGTTCAGCTGCCACCTCCCTTCAAGAATGCCCAAATCCCTTCTTTCCTCTGTTTATCCCAAGAAAATCCCCTGGATGGTTACATTTCTGCAAATAGGTGCCACACAGCTTCCTTTATCCCAACTACACAGAGAACCAGCATAGGAAACTTGTGCACCAGAGGGACCTGAGAGGATAGACTGCAGAATCACTGAATGGGTCAGGTTGGAAGGGACCACAGTGGGTCATCTCCAGTGAGGGAGACTCCACAACCTCTCTGGGCAATCTGTTCCAGAGCTCAGTCACCCACACAGTAAAGTTGTTCTTCCTCATATCCAGGTGGAACTTCCTGTGTTTCAGTGTCTGCTTGTTGCCTCTTGTCCTATTGATTGGCACCACTGAGAAGGACATGGAAACATCCTCTGACACCCTCATTTCAGATACTCAGAGACATTGATGGGGTCCCCTCTCAGTCATTTCTTCTTGAGGCTGAACAGGCCCAGCTCCCTCAGCCTTTCCTTGCAAGAGAGATGCTCCAGTCCCTTAATTGTCTTTGTTGCCCTTTGCTGGACCTGCTCAGAAGCAACCGGATGCACAGTCTTCCAGGCTCAAACATGCATAGCCCAGCCAGCAAAAGACCTGACCTGACAAGATTTTTGTCAGAGCTGTGGCATGACCATGCACCACAACCTATGTCTGTGCAAGGGGACTCTGGTGGGTCCGTCACATGAGTGAAACTGTAAAAACAGTAGCTTTCAGTGGTAGGTAGGCCCCAAACCTCAGGAAAGAGATGATGTTCTATCCCATGCTTAACTGTTATTCAGAAGGCAGATTTCCTGCTTCAGACTCAGACAGTAGTTTTCAGTGTTGTTATCAGCCTTGGAGAGGTTCCTGGACACAAACTTCCTAACACATAGGAATATGCCTCCTCAGTTTTGTCTCTCATTGTCATGAAGAAAGCCCAAAAAGTTACTTTACAAAAATTTTCCTTGTCTTTTTCTTCATAGCCATTACCTAAAGGCCATGAAAACAAAAGTAGCTAAATATGAGAAGTTATATTCCTTCATTGGAAAATTTAAATTGTTAACTCTAATCTGCAATGAAAAACTTTGTGCAACACTGCTTTTAATTTGTCATGCAGAGTAGATTAAAATATCTAAAGAAATTATACTGAAGACACTGCAAACCAGAAAATAACCTTTGCAACAGTCCTTGTTTAAATGATTTCAAGCATAACACTTCATATTGCAAGTTCCCTGACATTCTACCTGTATGTTTGAACACTGGAGGCAAAGACTCTCCTTCACAAAAGAGAACATTTAAAGTTTTCCATCACTCAAAGTGTCCTATAGGAAGAATAATCCAGCTGCTGGTAAACTGATGGCAAATTCTAGTCAGGCATGCATTCAGAGGACAACTTCCTGATCCCTATAGGCTTAAGAAACAATACAGCCTGTTACACCAGTCAGAAAATGAGGCCCTGTGGGTCAGTTCTGCAAAAACCACAAACATAGCACCAAATAGAAAGGATTACTAACCTCTATTCAAACAGGGCTCTCTTGGTAGGTTGTGTTATGCAACTTTTCCAAAAGCATGTTAGATATTGGCAGACACTGAGAAATATCATCCAAGTCCTGTTTTTTTTTTCTCTCTCTCTCCCTCTCCCTCTTTTTCTTCTTCCTTTAATATAGTCAGTCAATTTGGTGTCCTGGAGAGAGAAAAAATGTTCCATGAAGAAATCACTTTGAAGCTTAATTTTTCACTGCCAAAGTACTTGGGACACTTGTTTTTTCCAGTATTTCTCTAACTCTTGTTATCACTACTGCTGACTCATCTCCTGATGCCGAGGGAAAAACAGCTTTATGAGAACACGAAGAGGTCATGACTGAATTATTTTGGCTGTTATAAATGGCTCTGCAACTCATTCTCTGCACTGCTATTAAACAGATTTTCAAAAATTCTGGATCAAAGCTAATGTTCCAGAGTAGGAAGATTCCCAAAGAGGTGGAGAAGCATGTAGCCTTACCTCTGGAGCAGAAGCAGCATCTCTCAACCAGTTGTGGTGAACATCACTCTCCTGCATATTGCTGAAGCACTACTCCACAGAAATTCCATTCAGCACACCCCAGTAGGAAAAGAATATCTCCAACCTTCCCTTTAAGTTCTTATGAGGTGCAGTAAATCAGGACTGATACATCAAGGCACTTCTGGAAAACATAAAAGTTCTGCTATTTTCCTCTTTTTTCCCTGCCTCCAAGACTTGCCTATGGATTTTGTTGGTATAGAAACAAAAAAACCCCACTGAATTATTTCTCCCTCTTTCATAAAATCCCACATTCTCTCTGCATACACATCTAAATATATCCAACAGCAAATAAAGTAATTGCAATAAATCACAATTTCAATGAATTTTACCTGCATTTGCTGCCTATAAATCTTAGTGAAGTTATGAAATAACTTTTTCATATACTTTTGCAGAAGTTATTTGTAAATTCCTTTAACAAAAACTTGTTCATATATTATGCTGTTTGTGACCGCTTCAGTGTAAAAATTTATAACAACATTATGTGCAACTGCATCCCATTAATCAGTCAGATGGGTTGTCTATTCCTTTATCAGAGGCAGAACATTATGTGACAAGAATATGAACAGATTAGGCAGCTAAACACAGCATTGATCTGGAACGAATCTTTAAGTCTTTCTACTTTTCTCAAGATTTTAATCAAAGTATTAATCAAGAGTATTGATCAGATGTCTGTGTGTGTGTGTGTGTGTGTGTGTGTGTGTGTACATGTGAAGATGGCAGGGATAGGTCAGGAAGAGATATAAAACTGGAAAATCCCTTCTATTAAGAACCACTCCTGAATACTTTCCTTACCAGGAGCTGCACTGTGCAAGCCATGAGCTAGTAGGTTGTTCAGCTAATCCCCATCTGGTGAAATTAAAGAGCATTTTGCAGCTCACATGCTACAATGAATGTCAAATTATTTATAGGCAAAGGGACATAGTAACAGAGGGGAAGCTTTCTCCTGTCCTGAAATGGGTTTGCCTTGCAATTCTCAGCCTCATCAGACAAAATATCTCACAATCAGACAGAACAATGGATGAGCTGGACTGCTGCATTAAAGGGACATGGTGGCAGCCTGAGGACAAAGGCCATTGCTGCTGCATGTTGTGCAGGAGACCATCCTGGGGGAGATGTGCCCTTTTCCCATCACGTACTGCAGTCACACCTACAAGAAAGGCAGACAGAAAAAAGCTCAAGTTTGGCATCCTCTTAGGTTTTAGGCATGGAATGCTTGCTCCATAATTACTATTAGCACAAAGAAAGTTGCTCTGAACAGGGAAGAAGTCAAACTTTGTCTGCTTAGAAAGTCAAAGACAAGGTTGCCAACACAGTGTAAACATGTCCAGCTTCAGCTGCAAGCTGACAGAAGGTCATGAGGATCACAGTATCAGAGATAATCACCTGCCTCTCTCCAAAATCCTATCTCAGGTGTCCCCTTCCTTAATCAAGTTCTTGGTGCGCTTTGTTCCATCTGTCAGTTACTTGAAACTGTCACTGAAATTTGGAATATTTTTCATTAAGACCTGCTGTGAGAAGTCTGGGATAAGCACAATGAAAAGAAAGCAAGAATAAATCTTCTCAGTACATGTTCAGCTGAGGGCTGATGGCATGAGCTTCTCCTGAGCATTTCTAGTCCTGGCATTCATGAGAGTACTGATAAAATATGGCTAACATCTGTCAATCCCTATTTCAACAGTAAACTTCACAGTTGAATAAACATACTTCTAAGCACGGCAGTTAGGTTTTCTTTTTAAGCACGTCGTTTCCTTACCCCTTCACAGAGAAATTACTTTCATAGGAAATTTAAAATAAATAGAAGAGAAAGTTCAGTATAGACATGTGGTGTTCATCAAGGAGAACTTCCAAATCAGCAGGAGTTTTCCTTTACAGAGCTGGAAACCATCACCATCAT
This sequence comes from Corvus brachyrhynchos, assembly GCF_000691975.1. NCBI lineage: Eukaryota > Metazoa > Chordata > Aves > Passeriformes > Corvidae > Corvus > Corvus brachyrhynchos. The sequence continues at coordinate 2,378,775 of NW_008239767.1, forward strand.
CATCTGCTCATTTGGATCCCACCAGCTACCATGGATGAAAGCCATTAGCCCCCTTGCCTGCCAGTTTGACCAACAGCACTTTCAGCAGTTTAGTCTCCAGAGGCTGATAAAATGGGGGGAAAAATAACCTATCATGATGCGTATTTGCCTATTTTTGTTCCTAAGAGTGGATCCTGAGCAGGTTACTCCTTTAGTTGCTATTAAAATGCCAGAGCACCATAGCAATCATAGTAGAAGTTTGCTTACTATGACACTCAGGATTACTCTTGGCCATGCATCCTCCAGAAGCACAGGGCACACTTATCTCCTCCCATCAGATGAGTATACACGTGGCCACTTAAAAATTCCAGTGTTGAGCAGTCTTTTCCTTTAAGCTTGGATGGCTTGCTTTGAATCAGTTCAGGATAAACGTTAGGCAGCATTTCCACAAGAAATCACCATGTCTGTCCACCCCACAGAATTTTCAGTGCCCTAGAAAGAATTAAAAGTAACTCATAGTTGTACTCCAGAACACACTTCTAATGAGAAGCAATAAGTGTCCTCTTGATATATTTATCTGTACCTGTAGGTTTCTTCTGAAATATTTTCTCTTTTTACCCTGATGTTTCCATTTAATTCACTTATTCTTTCTTCTCTCATTATTAGCTCCTTTCAGTTTTCAATTAACTGTTTTCAGCGTTCATATCCCTTAACATCTGTAACTATTTTGTTTCTCCCATTACACTCCTTTCCTGGTTTCCATGTTGCATATATTTACACTAATTCAGTAGAGGCTTTGTTAATTGTAATTCCTCCACATGATGTAGGCTGAGGCATAGGATATCTCACAGGCCACTACACAAAGGGGAGACATACCATGAAGGCAATTTCTTTTGCCAGCATGAGAGATGCTTTCCACAGCCCCCATCTGTGGGATGAAACAGGTTTGGTTGTACCAAGTAAAACCCTCGCTCCATCAGGAGAACATTTGTCATAGCTACGATTTCTCCATTTTTCTCCCTCTCACCACAGCTCTGCCTTGAATGTTATAGAATGAACTTGTCTAATCCAGAAGATGCTGAGAAAGTTTTCTAGTCTGATTCTCTCCCAGTTGTTTTCCCAGTTTCTATTTCTCTCCCTCTGATAAGCTTTGTCCAATAGGAATTATCATTGCGATACCATTTTAAAATTAATTTTTCAGGTTAATTTGTTCAAGTGTGGATGTAAGGAAAAGATTTATTTCCAAAAAACTTTTTGCTGCTTTTGGCAAACATATTATGTTCTTCTACTATATCTGATTCTTTTGGAAACAGGGCTTGAAAGAAGCTTTGATGTCAATATGTTATCTTTACAGATCCTTTGAGCATTTCAAAGCCTGTGGACATTACGGTAATAACTTACAATATGTCTTGATGAAGATCTCAAGCCAGTATATCAATACCAGTGAAGCTCTTTAGGACAAATAGCATTGCACATAATGCTGAAAAAAAGCCATTTTCTTTTTTCTCTTTCAAGTTTTGATAGCTAGAGGATACAAGCAAAGTGACTGTGGCACAGCCCCAGGCATAGGGGATCCTCTTGCCTAGCTACCTTGCTAATGAAGAGGATCCAAAATGGCAAAACACATCAGTCTGAATTTTTGTTCAAGTAACGTTCAGTCCCACAGAGACGGCGGTTATTCCCCATGTCAGCAGTCACTAGTATGATCTTCTGCAACAAAATTCAAATCATTTGTTCAGCATCTGCACTGAATTAATTCTGTGTTTGAGCTGTGGCAGGGTGCAATGAATAATCTCTGCAGTTGCTCATTCGTGCTTGCAATAAACTTCACTACTTCTGCACACTTTCACTTGTCAGTAGGGCACTGAAACACAGATCACAGAAAAAGTAATTGCCATTTATAGTCCAACAGAGCAACAGATAGACCCTACACCAAAATAATGTCTGTTCATTCAGTTCATTCTTTCTCCACACGGCAAGGCAGAAGGATCAAACCTGGACATTTTTTGAGATGTCAAACTTGGCAACTTGGGTTCAAAACTCATTCTGAATATCCACCATGTTTGCAAACCTTTTATATCTCTCCTCTCTGAGAGAGGATCAGTGGGGTCTCAGCACAGTCAGTTAACCCATTAGGTCTTGATTAGGTCTTGATTTCAGATTTTGCCACTGTGTTTGTGATTTTGAGCATATCACTCAAGTTTTCAACGTTTTTGCTCTCTTGCTTAAAGCTAAACATTCAGATTGATCACTTCATAGAAATTTTATAAATATTGATTATTATTTCTATCATGTTCAACTACTGCAGGCAAAAAGCATCAGAGATTTTCTTAAAAAGAATATTTGCTGTCTTAGAGCTGCAAGTTATATAAAATCCATCTATCTATCCCCCTTAGTAAAGAATTGACTACAACATCCAGAAGTATAAAGGAACAACATCTCCATCAACAAGAAGTTCTGCAGTGTTAGAACTTCCCCCATAATCAGTTTGTTCACATCCATTAGGAATATTAATGGTCTGGGCCAGAGGAACAACTTTCAACAGCTCAGGTTTTTTACATACATACCTCTATGAAAACCCTTTAAACCAATACACATAGCAAGCCCAGAAAAGTACATGTTGAAAGAAAAAGTACTGGACTATTCCTTTCAAATGATGAATAGTAATGCAGTACTTCCTCGAAAAATATCTGCATTTGGGTAGTCTCTTACTTCCCTTTTCAGGGCTTGGCATGTTATTTCCTCAGGTACTTAGATCTTTCATTTCAATTTTCAGGAGCCATAATCTTTAAATATAAGCTTTCCCCTAAAGTAATATATGCTACACTGAAAGCTTACCTGTCATCAGCTACATAACAATAGGGGGACAAAAGTCTCCCTGTATGTTTTGTTCTCAGATGTCAAACTGAAGCCATGAGAAAGCAGTAGGGAGAGCTTCAGATAAAGAGTATTCACCATTAATGTGCAAATATGAGTCTGGATTATATTCTCATAGTGTATGTCCAGCATACCTCCAGAACTAGATTTCATCAGTTTACGGAAAAACAGATTTTGCAAGATTTAGAGCAGAAATGGACCAGGTCATCTGGAAAACCTAGGTCAGTATGGATGCAATTTCCCAGGGACCTTCGCACCACAACAACTTCCTAACAGGAATTAAAGTTCAGTTTAAGTTCAGGTCCTATCACGCAAAGCACATCAAGAGATTGGCTTTAATTACCTGATAAAGGAATTACCTATGCACCCGAAACCACCTTTGCCAGGATGTTGCATTCTCAGCTCAGCAGAAAACTGTTGCCAAGGCCACAGACTGAACTTCCACCTTGGGCAGCCTCTAAGCTGATGTCCCACATCTAAATGTAACACCTTTTGGACTTAAATTTACTGCACATTCACATTAAAATAGAAGAATATAAAAAAAAAGACCTGAAAACACACAAAGGCATTTTTATCATAGAATGTGGAAAATCAATTAAAATAAAAAGGAACAATCTGGAAGATATTCAAACACTGCAGATTATGTAAAACCATGCAGATTTTGTGTTAGAATTACCTTCAAATTCCTTGGTAAGAGATCCCTCCTCCTGCTCCCTTTTTTCTTATTTCATGAAATGGATCAATTACAAAGTAAAACCAAATCTTTTAAGCAGATATGTTTTAATGTTCTGATTAACATTCATATTTACTGTGAACCAGATTGAACTTATCTGGGAAAGGAACTTACACTGCAGTAACCTGAGAATGTTTTTGCAGATCTTTTCATTTGATAAGTTAATTTTTTAAAACAACATCTACTATTCCATTAATGAATTTGAATTTCAGGTTGTCATATGATCCTTGAGTTGGCTTTAAATTCCTGTTGTATTCTTAGCAACAGCTTGAGCCCGTTACAGCAATTCTCCAGAAAAGCCAGCAGTTCAAACACACTTTTCCTTCACATCTCACCTTTATATAAGTTCTAGTGATGTCTTCTTATCTTGTGGCTCAGTCCTACATAAAATTTGGGTTTGAAAGAATCAAAGGCTACTACAAGTTTTTAGATTTTTTTTGCAACTACTAATCCTTTTGGTTTCTGGATTCCAAGGTGTGAAGACATGAATCAAGGAGGGTCCCTTGGTTGTGATGCCTTAAGAGGCCTCCTAGAAACAGAGACTAGACAGGAGTAAGGGAATAAAGGTAGGTATTTATTTGAAAGGCCTTCAAAGGTACCCCCTGGGGAGCCAGAGGCTACTGCCAAGATGGACCCCCCAAGATGGACAACAGGTCACGAGCTCTTCACACTTTTATAGGTTTGGTTCATTTGCGTATCAGGGTTAATTCTCCAGTTAAAGCTTCAGTTTTGCCCTCAGCTTACCCACTCCCTCCTCCCCCCCCCGCCTTAGCGGCTCTTTGGTTTATACTTTTGGGCCTAGGACAGCCTAAGTGTCCTTGAAGAGCAGGCCTGGAGAGGCTTTGTTTTGTCTACCTAGCACGAGAGCAGAAATTAACAGGCTACAAGAAACTTTCAGAGTTACACATTAAGCAGTACAGAATTTGAAAAGTATAAAAGTTAAAACCTAAGCCATCATTTCCCCCCCTTTAGAGGCTTGACAAAGCCTCCATCTTGTTGAGATTCTATTCCAAATATTCTAAATATCTACTAATGATATGTGTCTAACAGCAGTATATATCTATAAACAAGAATTATAATTACAATCATAAACAATCTTTAATTCAGGGTCAGTTTGGTAACCATGAAACCAGGGTGTGGAAGATACTATCACCTTTGAATGTTATCCAATGTAAGATCTAAGTTAATTCTCAAATTGTAAACAAATTTTGTTGATCTTTTCACTTCAGTTTACATGTCAATTATTAGTTTTGTATCCAAATGGATGTCTTTGGATATACTTTGGACTAGAATCATATACAAAACGTAGTTCCAAACCTGAGCCAGGGTTAACGACTGTGTAGATAATAAGCACAGGAAAAAATCATTTAAACTACATCATCTTCATTTGTATCAGTCTCTGTTTTCTCAGTTGTTTCAGGAGCAGAAGCCTTCTTAACTCTGGACTAGTGAATCCAGGGTCCTTTGTCAGCAACTTTGACTGTGGTGAGGGTGGTCAGCAAAATCTGGAATGGTCCTCTCCACTTGGCCTGTAGAGGATCACTGTCCCACTACTTAACACGGACCCAGTCTCCAGGCTGGAAGGGATGTGCAGAGGTGTCCAGTCCTATGGGTCTGGATAACACGATGTGTTATCTGCAAAGTAGAACCTAAAGCCATTAGATATCTCTGCAAATCAAGTTTCCCCCTCATGTGAATTTCACCTGGAACATGTGGAATTTGCTATGGCCTGCCATACAATATTTCATAGGGACTGATGTTATCCCTCTGCCTTGGTTGTATGCGGATCCTCAGTAAAGCTACAGGCAAGGCCTGAACCCACGTCATGGATGTCTCTTGACAAACTTTGCTAATTTGTGCCTTAAGGGTCCCATTCATGAGTTCCACCTTACCACTGGCTTGGGGTCTGTAAGGTGTGTGCAGATCCCAAGCAATTCCCAAATTCCGGCTAACTTCTTGAATCCCATTTGCAACAAAATGTGGTCTGAAGATATACCCAAAGGAACCCCAAACCTTGGTATTATATGATTAAGCAAAACTTTCACCACCTCCTTAGCTGTGCTAGTACGACAGGGGTAAGCTTCAGGCCATCCACTGAAGGTGTCAACCAATACCAGTATGGACCTGTATCCTTTTTCAGATACTTTTCAGGACCCTTCTTTGGTTCTAACTCCTATGTGGGAAAACCTTACTGAATTTAGTGCAGCTAAACCTTTTCTCCAGCCTTTACGAATATAGGCACAAAAGCTACACCTTCTGCTACAGAACAAAACTGCTAAAAAGAGTGGTTTCACTCAATAAACATCGCTCCCTTTGGAGATTATGAAATGTGGAATGCTTCCAGCAATCTACTGTAAGTCCATGGGCATGCAATGGCTGTGTTTTAAAGTGTTGGTCTTAATTTTTGTTTGCATTCATATCCCTTTCAAATCTGCTCTTTCATCTGCTGGAAACACACACTGTAAACTAAATTCTGGCACTTACTAACTGTGCTGAAGGACAGCAGATCTGCTCTGCCTCAACCCTGATCCTCACTGCATGTTCCAGAACTGCCTGGCAAGCTGCAGATGAATCTTACGTGGGGATAGAGAAGGCCTGGGAGATGTCCCTCTAGTGAGAAAGACAAAGCTACAGTTGAACTCCAGCCCTGTTCACCTCCACTTATTGCCACTTTTAACACAATTTATACTCCAGGAGTGTCAAGAAAGATCACAACTTCTTTTGATTTCTTAATGGGAGGGGAAGTCTCAAAGCCTTAGACAGACTCCAAATAGAGATTGTGGGGCCGTATTCCTCCCCTTTCCCCTGTCCCTAGCCCTGGCCACTCCCTCTGATTCTCCCTATGGGCTCCTGTACCCCAACTCTGCCCATGTACCACCCCTGAGCCCCTGAGAAAACCCCCTGCTCCCTGACCAGGAGGTCTCTCTGCCTCTGGGGATCAGCTTGTCACCATGTAACAATAAAAGTCCTCTGAGGCCCACAGGGAGAGCCCCTTCTCGCCTCCTTTACTGTCACCGCGTTGCAGGCTAGTGGGAGCAGGTACGCGGGGCCATCTGGAAGGACTATGGGGGAGCGGAACGGCCGCTCTGTCCTGAGCAGCCCCGCAGCATTTCCCAAGAAGGCTGCAGCTTGCTAAACCAAACCAACCACTGCAACAGGAGATGATATGAGCTATTACTGAATCAACATCCCCTGCTGGAGTGACAAGTTTATTTAGTACGCTTTCCTGTACAGACAAATATTTCTGCAAAACAGACCTTGGAAGACAATATTCACGATCTACAAACCAGGAAGGCAGGACAAAGGGAAGACAGGAAGGTGTTAGGTATAAATGGGCAGGAGCTGGCAGTGGGGGCTGCAGAGGGTTCCAGCTGGCTCCAGCAGACCCACTGCAGGGCACAGCTGAGCCCAGCAGCTGGTACCTTTTAATTTTATGCAGGTTTGCTCAAATATTGTTGTTGGAGGTAGAAGAATCCTGACTCACCACTACCTTTCAGCACGACATGGTGCAGTGCATCAAAGATGTAAGTTGTCTCAAGGGCTGAAAGCTGTTCTCAATATCACCGAGACAAAACCAATATACAACCCTCAGCCTAGGGATATGGTGAATTCTGTCTGGTGGGCACCCAATCCTCCTTTTACTCAGTATCTCACAGGATCAGATCAAACTAAAACTGAAGTGGAAACATTGGTTATGGGTCCAAATGCTGAATATTTTTGTGCACTGTGCTGTCAGTAATTTACTCTACACACTTCACTTAACCAAGGCCTTTGCCAGATGACCAAGAATATGATTTCTGTCCAATTGAGCAAGTATCACTTGCAGTTCATTCTTGATTAAAAATCTGAAGATCCCAAAGCTGGTTTTTATACAAATTCATGTGAAAAGCATGATCTCCAATAAGGATTAAATTGTACAGCCCTGATTTGCACCTGTCAGTTTACATTTCTTTTAATTTAGGGATAATGTTGTCTGCAAGTTCGTTCCCACATACAAAGTAGAAGAGAGACAGGTATAAGTGATAATTAATCTTTGGTTCCCCACATATTTTTTTTAAAGCAAACATTATTTTACTTGCTGTAGCATATAAGACCAAGTAAATTCTTTTAAGGAGAAGCAATATCTACACTCCAGTGTAGCTGGAGTAGCAATATCTACCCTCACTGTAGCCACTGGATAATAGATAAGTTTTCAAGCACAAAAACACTTCTCTGAAAGCACCCTAAAAGTTCATCTGTTTTCCACAAATCTTTCACTAGTAACAAACAGAGGTAAGATGATAGCTCTCCCTAAAAACTTGTCCTCACATTTACTCTGAGATTTTATTTAATGTTCAATATCCTAGTGGACAGTGGCAAATCCACAGCTGCTGGAGAGCAAAACACCAGTCCTTTCACCTAAGCCCTACCAGTTTTCACCGACTGAGAATGCGTTCCAAAGCCCCCTAACTAAATTTTCATAGTGTAGCAAAGTGCTAACAGAGTGCAAATATTTTTGTATGCTTCATGGTATTTTCTGTTCCACTGCACAAACAAGGCAGTAAAGCCTGTGGCCATAAAAACACCAGGAGCAGACCCTGCAAATTGGAGTACTGCCCCACATGGTTGCAGGGTGGCAAGTTCCCTGGCTCAGAAGGGAACTGGGCAGCTCTCATCCATTCATCCAAATATTTGAAAGCTCTTTAAATACATTTGTAGGTGTTCTCCAAGGGTTTTTAATTAAAACTCAAATAGGAAAACTGTTAATGAGGCACTTTATGGAAATGGGCTGTTTAATCATAAACTACCTCATGCTGAAAAGGTGCACACACACAGGAGTAATTTCCATTCAGGTAAAACAGGAGGGTGTTCCTATCCCAAACACATGATATTCATTTACTGCAGTCAAAGATAAGCCACAAGCAAGGAAAATAATACAATATTGGAAAATTTGCAAAGTATTTAAAAAGAATAAGAATTCAGCATCTAAAAGGAATTTACTTATTTACACCAGATGTTACAAATGAAATGCAGCCTTAGAAAAGAAGATTCATGCTCTCCAAGTGTTCTGTGCTTTTTGAGGTGTGACCGGAGTATGGAGAGCACAAAAAACTCCCAACCATTTACTGCACTTTCATGCACTTCTAGAACAAGAAGTTGAAAACCTTGGGATCACAGAATGATTTGGGTTGTAAGAGACCTTTAGAGATCATCTAGTGTAACCTCTCTGCCATGGCAGAGACATCATTCACAAGGTCAGGTTTCTCAAAGTCATATCCAACATGGCCTTGAATACTTCCGGTAAGGGGCATCCACAGCTTCTCTGGGCAAACCTGTGCCAGTGCACCACCACCCTCATCATAAAAAAAATTCTCCCTCATGTCTGATCTAAGCCTATTCTCTTTCAGTTTAATACCATTGCCCCATGTGCTATCACTACAGGCCCTTATAAAAAGTCTCTGTCTTGCTCATAAGCTCCCTTCAGGACCTGGAAAAATGGTACAAGTTCTTCCTGGAACCTTCTAGTGCTCCAGCCCTCTGATCATCTTTGTGGCTCTCCCATGGATTTGGTCTATCTTGTAGCATCTGACTAGAGTGGAGTAGGGGTGGGAAAATCCTCTCTCTCAGCCAGCTGGTCATGCTTCTCTTTATGCAGCCCAGGAATGGATTGGCTTTCTGGGCTGCAAGTGCTCATTGCTGATTAATGTTCAGTTTTTCTTCCAGCAATATCCCTGAGTGTTTCTCATCAGGGCTGCTCTCAGTTTGAACACCCCCAGTCTGTATTGGCACTGGAGATTACGCAACCCAGGTGTAGGATCTTGCACTTTGCCCTGTTTAACTTACTGAGGTTCACATGAACCTACCTCTCAAGGCTGTCAGGTCTCTCTGGATGTCACCCCTTCCCTCCAGCATACTGCACCAGCCAACTTGGTGTCAGCCACAAAATCAGCAGAATGTTTCACATTTGGTTGTGTCTTGTAAGTGAAAACAGCAAGTCAAACTTCCACATTTATTCAATTCAACTCATTTTACCATGTTAATAACTATTTCTATTAACATTGGATTATATACATGGGCAAGGCATGCAATATCTATAAATATACACTTCAGACCTCCGTGGTCTGAGACAACCTCTACTTATTCTTTGTAGGCTGGATTCTGCAGGTTGCTTTAGTTCGCCACAAATGCCATTAGTCCAGAGCATTTTGAAGTAGAAGATAAGCCAGAGCACAGTAAAAGCTCTGCCCAACATGGGCATCTCTCAGCTGATAGCAGTGGTACATAGACCCTCCATCAGAAAGAGCTGTTGTCCTAAAATTAGAGTTACAAGGGATAAAAGGTAGTGGGATAATAATGAAAAATGTCTCTCTTCCTGATCTTATTTTATCTCCTTTAGATGTCTGGAGAGAAGTGTAATTGTCTGAAAGAGTAAAATCTTTTCTGTCTGGGTTATTGCAGACAATGACCAGATCCATGTGTAGCCAGTGCGCTGTGTCCTCCCGTGCAGTTCAAACCAGAAACAATTCAGGCATAAGCTCCATTTAGTAGCTGCAGAGAGCATGCTTTCCTTTCCCACTTTTGCAAGCAAATGCAGATTATAATTTTATTCACTGCTCTTCAAGATGTGTGAGTTTTGTCAAAGGTGCAAGGCCTGATCCAGTTCTGCTGGGCTCAATGGAAGTTTTTTTCTACTAACTTGCTTTGACATTAATTGGACAACAGGAATTCATTGGACCTCAGGCACAACCATCACTTTTTGAATTGATTAGTTAAGACTATTACACTCATCCACAGAGCCCCAAAATTACATTGAGTAATAAGAAAAGAATCCTAAAAACATACTTATTGTAAAATTTAGACTAGCTACATATTACATTCACTAAGTTGTTGCCCTTGGAAGAGTCTAAAGACAAAAGCTTCCAAAGAGATTTAAGGAACTTATCTGTATAGACAGAGGGCAAAGTCACACCAGTAAATCAGAAAAAGGATAATGAGGTCTTTGCAAAGCTCTCTGTTGTTGACTTAAGTTGCAGTCTGCTGAATGCCAGAAGGGAATATGAATTTTCACTGAAAAAACTCACCTCAAAACAAGCAAAAACCCTCTAAAACAGCCCCCCCCCTTGAAAACTAGATCTTTATTTGCCATTAAAACAAGCACAAGATGGTGAAAGCAAACTGAGTCTTATGACTGTAATTTGTTACAGTCACTAAGCTAATATATGAGCCTCAGCATCTGCCGACTGCTCATAAAAACATTCTATTTAGCAACAGTTCTGCTGATACTGTGTAACAGATTTGCTGTATTTTCTCTTCCTTTCCCTTTATTGCAAGGGATATTTATACAGAAATAGAATGCTTGCTTCTGAGGAGTTCATCTGTGCCTTCTGGCGTTTCTGTGCCTGTTATCGCAAACAGATGATCAAGACCTGACCTGGAGCACCAGCTGAGAGAGCTGACAAACCCTGCTGAAGCAGAAGGCCTGGCTGGTGATTCAGAACAGAGTATTCTCTCAGGAGGACCCACAGACCAAGGCTTCTGGACATTTGCCTACATTTGCCATAGAGTTGCTAACTAATCTGTCACCTTAACTTGTGCATATATGTTGGTGTACACACACATATTCTATAGTTCATATGTGTCCTGCAAATAATTATTTCTTATTATTACTATCATTAAAAAGAAAAAGAACAAGGAACTCTTTGACCTATTGATGTTGTAATCAGTCCTGCCATGATATGGGGGAAAAGGCTACTCAGATCATGAGTAGTAAATTCATTGCCATGGATTTTCCCATGCCCATCGCATCGAGCACTCATCCAACCACTCAGCTTCCACAGGGACACCTTCAACAGCCACATTTGTATTCTTTTGATTTTACCTTTTACTGCTAAACACAAGTCTGGCAATAAAATGGATTCCATCTCATTCCAAATACATGGCAGTAGCAATCTCTTAGGATTTTTCACCACCTTGTAGGTCCTTAAATTACTATTATGCTGCCATAATTTGTCACTGTAGAGAAATACTTACCTAGATTTAAAAGATGGTGAAGGTACTATCAAAGTAGCTGAACACTCCCTAAACAAATTCAGATACATATTTTAAAATAAAGAGGCATGCCTAACTTTGATTGTCACTGGGAAACTGAACCAAGGCACCACAGTGAGGATACCCTCCACCCAGTGTAAACACACGCTCAGTAGAATTTCTGCTGTTACACTAAATTCAATTACAATTGCAAAATTGTCCCATGACATGGGCCCTTGGGAGAGATTTTGCTATAAAAAATCCTCAGTCCTGGTTCTCAGACAGCAGGGACTGCTGCACAGAATGTCCCAGAGCAGTTAGGTTAAGGGTAGCAGCTGGGTTACTGATGAAAAAATTGTCTAATTTTAAAAACTTGCCAAAATCAAAAGCTCCCACTGATGTCTCATTTTCTAAAGACTGTGGTGATTCATCATAGATCTTTGCCTTTTCAAGTTCAAAACCCCCTGCAGTCACTGCCTTAGGAGGAGAACCTGGTTGCTTAAAACTTAAAGGAAAGGAAGGAGCTGTGAAATTAATAAAAATATAAATGCAACAACTGGAAACCCAAATACACTGAATGCCCAAAGGGTAGGTGCCAATTCAATCAAAATTGTGAAAAAGAAACTTTTTTTTCTCCTTAGGGGAGAAAAAAGCTGTTTCGGAAGCATCCTTCCCGTGACTGATTGCAAACCCCACTTATTGTTCCACTTCATCCAAGGAGTTGAAACCCACTAAATACACTGCAAGCTGAGGGCCAGCACAGCCCAGTGAAAAGAGGTGTGCAAGCAAATCTCTTCCTATGCAACTGCAGCTCAACAATAACTCAGAAGATCCTTTTTCCCCCCGGGGAGAACAGTGACTCTTTTCCAAAGGGAGCTGCAGAGGCTCTGGAAGTTCTCATCCCTTCTTCCACATCAAAATCCTCTGGAGCCCACAGACCGCAAGTGGGGCTCATTTGGGCATGGAGAGTAACAACTGACTCCTCCAGCAGGACCCCACAGCCCTTAGAGGAGGCCAGCACATGCTAGATATGCTTGAGTAGAAAAGGGTAGTGCACAGGTTAGTCAGGCTTTTCAAATTGCACCGTAGCATTTCTGCTTTCTTCCTTCGATAAAAATCTGTTCTGTTATGGCCTTTTACCTAACAGAGTGCTAGTAAAGAGGAAAACTCTGCTTCTGGGAAGACTAGGCTTTGGGATGAAGTAAGTGAGCCAAGATAGTTTATGTTTTTTAATTAAACTGGCTGGAAAAACAGAGCTCTGCTGCTGACCCTGCTGCTCAGTGACTCAGAGCGGTTTACAGCTCATCTTATCTTTGCATTTTAACAGCTTTCACCAGTCACCTCTGCTACATCTCAGTAAAGCTAGTGGAAATTCACACAACTAAGACACAAAACATTTCAACTATATCTTAATATCTCATTCTTTCCTCCTGCTGTACTTGTGGGAAAATAATGGAAATCTAGCATGAGATCTAAAGTTACATAAATGTGGAGTGGAGGCCTGACTGCTGGGATTCAAACAGGGACGTGACCCTGATAGAGACCATTGGAAGCTTATTCTGAGAAGTGAGGGATATTGTGGTATAAGCTCTGACACATGTGATGACAATTCAGAGCCACCAGAGATTCTGACTCAGTTCTCACCACAACTGTCATGCTTGGGTGACATCCAGCAAAACAGATTAGCACTTGAAAACTAGTTGCTAGAGATGTAGGTGGGTAACAGATCACAGTTGCCACCTCAGAAGAAACTTCATCTTTGAAAAAGAACTAGTAATTTTATAACTATCTCCAAATTACATCTGCATCTGTGCCAAGTGCAAACAACACTGCGTTCTGGACCTGCCATATCAAACTGTGCAACTTCATTGCTAGCACTCTGTCATGAGTGCATCAACACAGTCCAGAATTAAGCAACAAGAGCAGCAGACCAGGGATGTACCAAACAACCAGACACTGTGTCCATCCATCAGCCTAAGACATGATCTGCTCTCAGAAGATCTGACAGTTCAGATTTCCAAGCAAAACACAAGAAAAGGCATGGGTGACTTAATAACTGTGACTTTTCCTTCTGAGTAATGGTCCAATTCAGTGGTTCTTTCAAAAAGAATCTTTCCATTGATGTCAGCAGAAGCTGACCATCACACCCTAAGAGAGAGATGGTGAAACTTCTTGGTCTCTGTAGCTACACTGGTTTTAAGAAACAGTCCAGTTTCCTTTTTGGTAAGTCTTGACTAATAAACTGTTGCTAATGTTAACAGTTTGCCATGGCTGCTGAGAAGGGGACCAGCCCTCACTGCAGGTCCCTACAAATTTTGTAAACCAGTTTATCACTGTTTAGCGATGCAGTTACAATCAAGGACATGGAAGCAAACACTGCACAGCAAATCAAGGAAAGGAGGTCATGGAGAGAAACTACAGCTCTAAAAAAGATGAAAAGAAAGTAAAGAGAAGTGGCTGCAAATAATAGAGAGTTGCTTGATGAAGTCACTTTAAGCAAAGATGCAACAAGGGGTCAGACCTGTCCCTTGCTAAAGCCAACAAGATGTTTTTACATAAACCTGGTAATCAAAGGTTACATCAAAGTTGCATTTTCTGACTCAGATCTTATACCAGTTTGCATTCGTCTCCCATCTGCCTCTCTTTTCTCACACAAAAGAGTACCCCTGTCCAAATTGTTTATCAGGAATAATTCTGGGCCAGACTGTGCCTGGATCATGTCAGAGCACTACAAAGACATGTGTTGGTTACAGTGACCAAAATCATGCCAAAAGCATGCTGGCAGTCGAATAATCAAAGGACAATGCCCTAATTTCTACCCCAGCCCTCCCCTTACCTGCTCATATAGACATAAGTAGGAAAAAAATGGGGAAAAAAAGCCTTGTGAAACCAAGTACTCCTTACTTACATTAGGTGTTAACCTGTACTGCCATCTGCTCTTCAAGAGGCTTCCAGTTTTCACCTCATCTTTGGAGTGAGGCACCAATTCATCCATTCTGACGCTGTTTTAATGTGGAATGAGATTTTTAAAACCAAGCAGTGTGTTCATACCTTTAAAATTTCAATAAATAAAATACTAACACATTATCACATACTCTGTAAAGAAGAATCACGTCAAAAACATGCACTTGGCCAAAAGACCCCTTGGGGACACAGATTAAGGCTGGGCTCCTGCTTCTAAGGAACTGCACAGCCAGGAACAGTGCGGTTACATCCACAACTCTAAGCTTGCTAGCCAGAGTCTTTAACCAGCTGTTTGAGGTATTTGAGGAAAAACACAGATAGCAGACTGCTAGAAATTATATACATTATCTTAAAACAATAAGTTCTGTTTTGAATTTTTAGCTTTGAGTATTTCTGTGGGAATAAAAAGGAAAGACAAGCATTGTGAAGGCAAAACAGCACTGGAGTTTCCATTTCCATAGCACTTTATAAAAGCTGTCATTCCATATGGTGAGTTTTTGCAAACAGTTTGAAAGGAAAGCTTTCAAAGCAAATGGAGTGGCCGTGTTCCAAGCAGAGGAAGCAAGCAGATTTCAAGGTATATTTGAAATTTACAACTCTACACTAAACTTTGGCACAACTTAGAGCTGCTTTTTCACTGGAATGATCAGCTTGGATGTTCCTTAGTTGTTGGTTTGATTTTTCTTTCATGTGATTCTCGAGTTCCCTCCTGACACAATAATTTTACCTTTCTGTTCCTTGGAGCCAGCTCTGAAGGGCATATGTTTGTTATAGAAAATGACAGACCTGAAACTTGACAATTTTGGGAAAAGAATTAAAGACTAGTGTCAAGATCAAGTGAACTTTCAGGACAGAAGGAGCTGCCTGCTACTTTACATGACTTACCATGAACTGCTGCTTCCACATTGTTTGGATGCTTGCATTTGTTCAGCTGTGCTTGATCTCTTATCACAGCTGGCTATCAGCCTGCTGCAGCTGCTCCTTCTTGACCTTTTGCTTGAAGTATGTTTTCTCCCCAAAATCTGTTAGGATGCACAGGGCTGAGCAGCACTTCCTTGGGGATGACAAATGTCATTGGCAAGGCCTTCAATACCCGCAAGGAGGCTCCTTCCCAGTATGATGTACATCAGGAGGAACAGAGTTCCATACAGCAGAGCAACAGGAGTGGAGAGGAACATCTACTGTTTCAGGTTGCAGCTCTCTCATCTGTAAAACTGAGAGGCAAGCAACAACTGTCTGGAGAAACCTAGAAAGCAGCTACTAGAAAACAACAAGGGACAAGGATGACACTGACACAGGGCCTATGGGAATGTAGTATTTCCCAAAACTAATTAATTAACAACAGCCTGGTATCATGGAGGGGAGAGAAATTTGGACTGCAATACTACTGGGAAGTTCTATCTTTTTTTCCTTCTCCTCTTGCTGGCTGTCTCTTCCCTTTCTGTGTCCTAAGAAAGCTCTTCTCTCTCTTGTGACTGCAGGGCAGCTCACAGCTGATGCCTTCAGAAAAGAGGCGTTTCTTACTATTAAAACTCAGATCATCTCTGGTCTTAATTATGCCTGGAATCTCCATAAATCACATCTTACAACCGATGGAAATGTCATATCTCTCCTGGGGAGAGGGAGTAGTAACCTACTCTGTAAATCCAGCCTTGCCAATAATTAAAACCAAAAATCAAATCAGTGTTCTGAGGGTACCACAATATTTCCCATTTTGATCTCTGTGGGGGAACTAAAGCAAAACAATACAGGCCTGTCAGTTCCTGGGCTCCTTGTTTTGGAGGGCTCCTAAGGTGACTCAGTGATGTAGCCACAAGTCAATAACTCGCACACCTTACCCCCAAGAATTTTGTCATGAGCACCAGAGAACACACACACACACATTGGCACTTTGTAATCTCAGTTAAACAGTGAACAAATGTCAAATGTTAAATAATCCCTCACTTTCAACAGGAGAAACTGCTATGAGCAGCTGCAACCTCTTACAGCAGAATTAACCACGTTGCAGAGTTCCTTATCCAGGTGGCACAAGACAGATCCCCCAAGAAAAAAGCTGTAGGTCCCAGTCACATCTCTACCAGGAAGGCCAAGAGCAGATCTAATACAACCCTGCGGGGGCAGGATGGGGCTGCAGTGGGCTCAGCCAAGACACTGCTGCCACAGGCTGATCTCTAGCTCTGGGGGCATCCATGGTCAGCCCAGGAAATCCAGGAAGTCCAGATGGGGATATGGGTGATACAGACATACCTGTGGGGCAGCTCAGGTGAGGATGAGGCTGATAGCCCCAGCAGAAAAGCATCTGCAGTGGGAGAGGGGGAAGCTGCTGACACATCCTCATCTCTCCCCAGCCCTTTAGTGGTGCCCACTCAAAGCTTCACAGCTTCTGGGGAAGAATCCTGAATGTTCTCTGTTTGCATTTTTCATAGTTTAACATGATAGATATTCTTTGTATGTTTTGAAAAGCTAACACACTGTCTCGCCCAGCTCACCAAGCAGCAAAAATAGAGGACGCTGAGGTTTGAACTCATGTTAGTGATACACCCCTTCACTTACACTCAAAGCTGGGGAGACAGATGCTGTCATATACTTGTGCTCAAGATTCTTCTGCAGAAAACTTAAATGCAAACATCACAGTTTGTACCTATTTTTGACTCCTTCTTTCCAAGCACAGTCCGATACTACAGTAAGAGAAGAAAATTACTTAATTTTATAGAAGTTTTTTGGTTTGCAGGGAAGCAAGTGAATCCAGGCAGCAATGTAGATATGTTTAACTTCCAGTGATCCAATCACCAGTATTCTGTTCTTGTTGTTGAAGCACTCCCCTAAATATTAGGTAGCTAATGAACTTGTGCCTCTTTAGTGACACCAAAACATGGAATACTTGTAGATTTGAATTTACTGTCATTTTGCTTTTCTCATATTGTTTTTGAAATTTGATCAAGATTACTTAAAATATTCAGTGAGAGAAGGGGGCCAATTTTGGGGGGGAAGAAGATGTAGAGGTGAGTTACATATACTCAAGGGTTTATTTCTGAGCATTCTGTCTGTAATTCAGCAAGACAGCTAAAAGCATTGCAACGCAGCAGTACGAGGACACATATATGCTTAGAATTAGATGCAGACATAAAAAGCTTCCAAAACTGGAACACATAGCAGGTGTTCCACTGTAAGTCCACTAAACACTGAAATTCAGGAAGTGAAAATGCATTTTGTAGTTCAGGGGTTTTTGTCTGACAGCATTTCAGGAACAAAAGCAAAGAATAAGTGTGGGAAAGATGAAGTGCCAAAAGCCCCTTGGATGAGGATGCTTAATCCTTTAAGAAAAGGATGCTTAATCCTTTAAGAAAAATGTACATAAAAATCCTCATTGCTCCAGCATTTCATAATGCACATTTCTCGATCATTTGCATTAAATACAATGTTCTGAAAAGCTCAAAGAATCACATGACTGTGAGACTGGGAGAAAAAGGTATTTATATGGTTATACAAAAAAAATTTGCAGTTTATTGTATATCTTGGGACAACATGTGTAGCTTTATCCAATTCCAAGATTTTTAAAGTACAGTGTATGGAAAAACTACAGATATGGTTTTATCAAAATTCACATATTTTCACAAGCTGGACACAGGTCCTAAAGATGTAGGAGAACCATAATTCAGAGGGGAAAAAAAAGAGCTGAAAAATGCTGTTTGGAAATTATACACTTCTTATAACTTTCATAATTATAGTGAAGTCCTAGTTTAATATAAATACCACTATTAAAAAAACCCCAAACCAATAAACTTCACCTTAGAAACAGCAAAAGATTTTCTTTAATCATTTATTTGAAGATATCCAGCCTGCTAGACAAATTTTCAGAGCAGTAAATCACAGAGAGGGTGTTACTTTAAAGAATTTCTACAGGAAATTCAAAGCAAAAGCTTTGTGCCTCTAAGAATACTATGAGTTTCCTGGCATTTGCTTGGCTGGTGCCAACAAGCAAGCTTAGGAATGCCACTATTCCAAGAGAACTGGAAGCAGCTCATTTTTCCAAGGCAATAAATCCTCTCTAGGATAGCAGATAAGAGACAGGTCTTTCGACATGCAGATCTATATGTTCTCATCCAAGTGGTGGGCTGGAAATCTCAAGACATCAGTTTATTCTAGGCCAAAAGTCCATAAAATTCCAAGAAATCTCTCTGGAGCTTACCTCAGAAACAGAATCCCAAAGCAGAACAAAGAAAACAATTAGGAAATTGCTTTGCCAACAAATACAACATCTCTTTATTCTGCAGCTAACACAGACTCCCTTCCTATTGGCAGCATGCACAGAGTGAGACAATATGAACAATATGAAGTTTTAAAGATAAATTTGAATTTCTGTCCTTTGGTTAAACAATGCCTGACTCCTTTTCTGGAGCCAAACAAATTAGAGCTAGTGGCAATGACCATGGGGAAGTTCTGTTGAACCCCCAGACCCTTTTTTCTTAAGAAGTACTGAATGCACATGATAATAACATCACCGAAAGTCTCATAAGAAAGCTGAAAAAAATGAAACTTTCCTCTTATGAAAATGAAAAATATCCTGGCTCCTTTAATTTGCCCACACTTAATCATTTCTCTCCTTATTTTTTCCTCTTCTTCATATTTCCTAGTGTAATTTCAGTTTTATATAGTCCATTAACAAAAACAAGTTGGTAGAGTTTCTGCTCTTTCTTACAGAAATATGCCCAAAAGGTTTGCAAACAAAAACTCCCCTGGACTTTGGTCTGAGTCTTGATTTTTCTCAACTCCACTATCATGCTCAAACAATTCATCCATCATGGCCTGAATCATGCGTGGACAGACGAATGGGACTGCAAGAGCTCACAAGAATAAGGGAGAAAAGCAAAACTGCTGACAGACAAACACTGAACAGTTTTTCCCCTGAAAGAGTAAGCTGGAAGGTAAAGGCTATCCATCAGGCCTTCTCATTAACTCAGAGCTCTTCTTGTCACACAGTGGTTTCACCCATCTGAGCTAAATGCATAAAATGCACAAACTTAACTGCCTTCAAAAATTGTATGGCAATTGGTTTTGCCGTATCTGGGCTACTTGTTACTGGTCATCTATGTCCCCTAAAATGACCTCTAGAGGAGAAAGTGCTGTTATCCCCATTGTGAAAAATTAGGCATAGGCACCAACAATACTGAGGGTAAATGGCATTTGTTTCTGGTTCCAGAGGAGTTACAGCACTGCAATTCCCATCTTGGGTAAAAGTGAAATAGTCAGGTTTGAAGCATACCTCAAATTCCCAAGTAGGAAGCCAGAGAGTAGAGCAAGGACTTAAGTTTTGTATCCGTTGAATAAATTCCCTTCAGGTCCCAGGGTAGCTCCATCTGGCCAGCCTGTCTTGTTTCCTTGACTTCAAAAACTGCTTTAATTATACTACAGAATCTGCCAGGGAAGCCCTTCATTCTATTTGCAGTATCCATATAGCAGATGGGATACATTTGACCAAATAAACTTTCTCAATCGATTTAAACTCTAACATCTCTTTCATGAAGATAAAGACGGTCTTCAGAGTCCATCCCAACAAAATTCAGCCCCAAAGAGTGGATCCTGGGATCTGTTATATTATTGTCAGTAATATCTCTTTTTGGCTTTAGATGAAATTATTTCATCTGAACACTCATCTGAACAACTGCACTGACATTCCAGAAGCCTGTGAACAAGATTATTTTATGCAGTTCAGTAGCAAGCAGTGCAGCACAGTGGGTGCTGTGGGAGAGGCAATCCCAGCTCAGCACACACCTAAGTTTTCACACATGGATAGAACTGTTGAAATTAGTGGCTTTATTTAAGTGTTTATGTATTTAACTTTCAAATGGGTGCGGGCCAGAGCAAGAACAAACAGTGAAATCTTGATGTGTTGCAATTACCAAAGGTCCCACTGAAGTCAGTGCTGTAAAGATGCCATCTGTGCCAGCAAGAATTATACCCATCAATTCCTGCACACTTGGGATGCTCTTCTTAGTGCTGCTATTCTGCACTGTGCCAGTAGTACTGAGCACATGCTTTTTGTTTCATTACTTACCTTCTTTTTCTATTTTTTCCCCCCAATAAAAGAACATCTGAGACACAATTTGCATTATTGCCCAACCAGGGATTTTCTGGATTTCTGAAGAAAGTCATGCAAGTTATATTACAAAACTCTTTCATTTGGTACACACTATTACCTTATGTTTGCCATGATATTCTAGAATGCATGTGCATAGTTATAGTGACTCAGGTGCTCACTGTTACCTTGCTATGCCAGTGTCCTGGAAGAGGGGAGATCTCTCCCAGAATGTATGCAATGATGCCGTCTGTCTCTCTGCCCTCTCTGCCTGCTGGTAACTGACAAACACCTTAAGTGCTACATTCATTTTAACAGATAGGGAGAGAAGAACATTTCTAAAAAGTCTCACCTAGCATGGCAGGAACTGCTAGAGAGCATACCAGGTCCATCAAGTCCAAGAGAGACCCTTCAGCATATAGGCTTCTTTCTTATTTATTCCTTGTATAACAACTTTTTTGGTGTCACAGATTCAATTTCAGAACCCAGAGAGGCTCCAACATCTGCTGGGCAAGGCACTCTTGCATCTGAAGGCCCAACAGTCTCAAAAACTATGCAATGGCGCACTTGTTAATAAGACACAATTATGCAAGCCTGCTAGACGTCAGTGTGCCAAAAGCATTCATATGGCTTGTCCACAGCCTTGTGAACAGACACAGCAACAAGGGACTGTGTCTGGATAGCCCATATTTTGCATTCAGGGACATCCCTACAGATATTTGGCTTAAACTGCACTCCAGGCACTGACTGTGTAGCCAAGGAAAACACAGCTTCAGAGAGCTATTGTTCCTTGCTCACTTGATTTATTTCAAAGTATGCATACATGCATACAAAACTCAGCAGATAGCTCCAACCATATATCTGTTCATCTGTGGTCAAACAAAAAAAGACAAGATCCCTACTGTGCAGAAGGCATAGGGAAGTATTATATGACATTTTTCCACTGAAGCAACCGTCATCATCCACCACAAGTGAAAAATGATGATGCCAAAAGCATCACACACATGCAACTTTCCAAGTAGCCAAACGCCGCATAATCTTCTAAACTTAAACATTTTCTAATAAGGAAGAAAAAAATTATTCTATTGTCAGTCTCAATCATTGACTTCAAAAGAATATAATAGTCCAGGAATGAAAAGTCAGCAGCAGATACTAATGATTCACAGCAGCTAACCTGTCTGAAACTTAAAGCCCTGGGTTTGGGTGCTTGTAATTTTCTGGAAATTCCTGCTTTTGAGTAAAAAAAATTATTTTCCATGGTGTGCAGGGGACGTACTGTGTCAAGGCCCAGATACAAGCATAGAATCATAGAACGGATTGTGTTGGAAGGGACCTCAAATTTAGATCATCTACTTCCAAACCCTCTGCTGTGGGCAGGGACACCTTCTGCTAGACTAGGTTGCTAAAAGCCCCATCCAACCTGGCCCTGAACTCTTCCAGGGATGAAGCATCTCACACTCATAACTGCCACGTGGCTTTGTTAAACATTTCAACAATCATTTCATCGGTAATTTGTTTCCTTCCACAGAGGAATAGGAATCCTCAGAGCAGCACAAAGCAACCTTACACAGCAGTAGGAGATGTGTGCAACAGTAAACACAAGGTGAGTAGTACAAACAGTGATAACAGGGCTAAACATGTTAAAGCAATGCATCCATAACTTATGTGGAAGCACAATCCCAGTACAGGCTGAGCTGTCCTCCCTGCTCCTATTTCTTTTCTGTGGGAGCCAGGGGTCTCAGGGAGAACACAACAGAGCTTCTCACAGTTTGCATTGTTCAACCCATTTCTCCTCTCTGGATTTACTCCCTCTTTAATCTGCTGATACCTGTTTTGACACAGAGTAGTATTTCACTTCAAACCCCTTCTCAGTGGTTCGGTCGCCAAGGATGGTGGTGTATTAACATAAATCAATGGAGATAAGCCGAGAGTTGTTAAGAGCTACAGCTGACATCTGCGCTCTCAATAATTCAACAGTTCACACGTAAACAATAGCCACATTTCCTAGTTTTATGTTTTCATAAGTTAATGAAAAGAGATAGGTTTCCCATGAGAGGTGCTGAAGCTCCATACAGCATTATTTACCCTTCTTTCAAAAGCATATTTGTCGCCAACGGAAATTACTCAGAATGCAGTAAAACATGTTTTTCTAGCAAAATGAAGTCCAAATCCTGCTTCCTGGACCAACATGAACTTTCCAATACAGGACAATAAAGCTACCTCTCAGACCAGGAAAAACATTATTTGGGCCTTTTTCTGAACCATCCAAGAGCGGTAAATAAATATATAGAGGCAAACATTTCACCTCATTATGCTTTGGTTTATGGGGAGCTGGGGTGGTGCAGGCACAGGAAGATTCCTTAATGATCTCAGGTTGATACTGAACAGACCATGCTGAAAAGCTTTTTCTGATTCACTAATCCCAATCAAGTAGTGGTGTTACAAATACCTTTCAACAAAAACACCCACATCTTTGTCAGTGCTTTCAAACTATTAGCTAGAGACCGAACTAGCTTAGATACACCTTAAAAAAAATAAAATTAGGAAGCCATTTGTCTTCCCTGTATGCTTTTAAAGCTGTACAAAGTGGGGTTTTTGTGGCTCATACAGGCAAAAGAGAATTTTTTTTTCTAATCTGTCTGCCTCTATACTGTGGAGATGTTTTCCTTTATCTGTATCATTTCAGGTCTGCACTAGAAATTTTTACCAGTTTTTGTACTGCAGGGTCTGAGTGGGATGATCTATTCCTTTCTTAAGTGACAAAATTGTAATGGCTTTTCAGTTCCTCCATGAGGAGGAAAGTACTTCAGTAACATATTCCTTAGTGTATACTTGCAATGCCATGAATTTCTGCCAGCAAAATTTTCCTGTTGTCATCATAAACTATGTTTAGATGAGTTCAGCATTCTGGTTAAAGACAAATTTTTTCTAATGAGGTTATGAGGCCACTAAAACATTTTTTATAAATGAATGGCTGCACTGTTTTTAAACAGAAATTTCTGCTCAAATGGGTTCTTTATAGAGCATTTTTCCATTTATTATTGTAGATAATTGATTCCAGCAAGCAATAAAAAGCTAAGTATGTTTAGTTCTTCCCATGTATGTTCAAAAAAAAAAAGACAAAGTTTTATGTTACTCAGTTTTTAAAGTTTAAAATCTTAAGAAACAACCAAAATTATAGGCAGTCCCCAGCAGTAATGAGGACCAACATGGAGGACCAGGGACGACTGTTTCTTCCCCCTGCACAGGTATTACTTTTCTTGTTTAAAAGTCAAAAAACAATACAGAGATATGGTTGCTGGCTGTTTAATAGACAATTATTATTGGTCTTCAGAAAAGAACCCCAACAACACAATAAACAAACACATCTCAATAAGAAGTGTTTCATACCAAGGTCATTGCTGACATCCCAGACTTAGGGGCACCAAAGCCCACTGCCACCAGCAGTCCTAAGGAGGCAGAGCACACTGAGCTTTTGCACCACTATAAAAGCTGATGACTAAACCAAAACAGTGCATGATTTTTCACAGGCCAAATGAAGTGTTTTATGCAGATGGCAACTCTGATCTGGATTTCTACCCTCTAAATTGTTTTAAAAATATGCACCTAGATGCAGATGGATACAACAGCAGGGACAGGTGATTCTACTTAAATACCCACAAGCATTTCTGAAATTATTAACTTTTGAAAATTCCAGAGAAAATCTAATTCTCCAAAAGTTATGATCTCTACTAGACTCACAGTTTCACTAATTCTGTTCAGCCAGTGATCATGGTGGCAAACAAATTCTTGTTGTCTGCAGGCAACTTGCAGTGAGTCCTGATGGGGTTTTTTGTTACCACAAAGCATTTTTGGCACAATGCGTAAAGTTCTTCAAGCATCAACAAGGACCACTGTGTGTGCAAGTTTTCAGAGGGTTTTGTGCTGAATGTGGGCTGAAATGCTGCTGCAGAGTCCTCTAGCTATGCACGTATGGCAGCACCCTGGCCCAGACAGCATCCCAGCTACACTTGAGAGGCTCAAAGTCTGTCATGGCCTTGACTGCTTTGATAAGCAGCTCAGCTGCCCTTCCTTTGCCATGGAACCTTTTGCAGTTTAGAAACTAAAACAAAACAATAAATAAATAATAAGAAAAACACTAATTGTTTACCTTAGAGTAACTCTGGAACTCTAAGATGAGCTGTTAACTTAGGCTGTGTCTTTGAGGGCTTATTCAGTTCAGGTAAGAAAGTCTGGGCTGCTTTTGCACTGCCCAAAGGAGTGTCCTGCCCTATAAGAATACCTTTCCTACTCCTATTCCTTCCAGAGTCAAGGAGCCCAGAAGCACAAGGATTTAATACAAGGAAAAGGAGTTACTTATCCATGCACATAAAGCTGCCAAAAAAGCCTTCTTGCTGTAGGTTGAGTAGCCCTTCTGAATTCCCTCAGCAGTTACCCACATGGACCCCACCTATCAGTTATCGTAACATCTAGTTCAAAGCACTTGCAGAGTTCCTTAAACATGGTCATCTGAAATGGGCACCCAGTCCAGAAGACCAGGCCACATGTGAAGCATTGAAAATATGGACCAAGAGCCACACAGGTGCTTTAGAAATTTCAGAAATTCAGTTGTTTTTCAAACCACAGGTGCTTTAGAAATTTCAGAAATTCAGTTGTTTTTCAAACCAATCAATTGATGCTCTACAAAGGATACAACATTTTTAATACGTTTGTTTTGTCTGATGAGTTCGATTTGCCACTATGTCCTGAAAATCTAGAAAATATCAATTCCAGAGCCATCCAACCTCCAAAATGGAGCTCCTCTTCATCTTTAATTTGAGGTCTTTCTGTGCCATGGCCTCTCACTGCTGGTATGTCTTCAGGTGCACAGGTTTTAGGTCTTGGGTGCTGACAGGAAGACCGGGTGGTTGAAGAAAGCCTATCCTCTTATTTGAAGAACACTTTAAAGAACTTCCCTTTTATTAAAGAGATTATTTAGGATATAGACCTAGGTAAAAATTTAAAAGACATGATGTGTAGAATATTGAAATAATCTTGACAACATCATGATCAGAAGAAAGTTCACAGAAATGAGAGGAAATGTACTAATTAGTGAACACAACTGAGCTGTAAATGCTAAGAGAAGCTGCATACCACAGTTGCATTGAATGGCAACATGATCTAGTTTAAGAAAAAAACCAGCATGAGTCTTCCAGGTTTGAGGTCCCAGGTGAGAGTTTGAATATATTCTATGACAAATAACTTGTAACAACTCCAGTAATTGTGTTTAAATAATTCTCTAACAATGAGCTTGGGGGTTTTAAATGTTCTCTATTTTACTGCAAAGACTTGCTAAATATTTTAGAAGAATACAGAGGTAGTCAGATAAAAATGAGGACAAATTTAAAACAATAAGAGTGAATAAATAGGATCTACTTACTAAAAGAAAAGACATCCAAATTACAGAAAGAGTCCAATAAATCAAACCATTTACTCCTTGAAAGAGAATTTTACTGTGTCATTGGTGCTAACCTTTCAATGCCCAGTTAGCCATTACTTCATCAAAATTGCAAGTAGGAGAATTATTGTGCTCAGGCTGTCTTCAGATTTCCTAGTATTTTCTCATTAATGTTAATATGACATTAGAACATTCTGCACTTGAATTACTGAGTCATTATATTAGACATAGCCCTAAGGCAATCAAAAGAGTCACAAATGTCTCATAGCACACTTCAGTAGCAATGCCCTGTAAAATATCCTCTGCATCTGAAATTCATCACTTCCTCAGCAATCTCATAAAAATGGTAACTTCAGAGATGCCAGCAGCAATGCAGGCAGAACACAAGCCCTTCTTCCCCAAGTTACTTCCCAGTGCTGTTATTAGCACTCATGAGTGGTGGAGCTGGCTGGTAAGGAGCAAAGCTCTGACTGTCATCTTGTCAGGTCACATCAGTCACCGCTGATATAAGCTGGCGAATAATGTAGGATAAAGTGAGAACTTCTGCAGATAATGGCAAAACATCAAAACAACAGTCAGGTCATTACTGAGTGACACTCATTTCATAGTGTGTTTTACTTAATAACACTGACAGTGAATAATTATTTTAAATGCAATAAAAGTAATTGTTTCTTGGTGGCAACTGAATATGAGACATTAGAGGAATCCAGACCTATGAAAAAGGAGCCTTTGATGGAAGAAGAAAAATGAAAAAATACCTTTGATGGAGGAAGAAGAATGTAAAGATATCCCCAGTTCCACATGACACTAAAAAGTATTGAGCACTATAATGAATGTGGAAAGGAGATTAGAAAATGTTATCTGTATGTCTGCCAGTTGCACGCCTTTCCCCAGGCTCTACTAGTTTATGTTTATATGGAAACATTATTTTTCCTTCAGTGCTCACTCCATTAGTGTTATTAACAGCAGTGTTGATCTGTAATCATTGCACACATTCACCCAACTGCAAAGCACCCACTCCATGTACACACAGAGACTTCCCCACGCAGCATCAAATCTGATAAGGAAATAAAAGAGATCCTTAAATTGCCAGAGCCTTAGGAAGAAAGTTCAAAGTAATCTAGGAGCCATGTGTTGTTCAGGAAAAGTAGAAGAACAGATTAACAACTCTAATTACAAAATGGAGATTATCCTTAAATGTTTCAATTTGAATGGGTAATTAACTGAGATAATGGTTGCAAATACATGGTCTGAAGTGTTCTTACCTTTCATGTTTAAGTAATTATATCCATAAGGAAGAAATGTCTTCAAAGCATGCTTACCATATTAACCCACTCTTCCCCATGTAATGTGAAGTTCTTCTGGCTTTACTCTTCAAGCAGTAGGTTTCCTACAGTGATTTTGCTTGATGGTTTGCTGCTGCATAAAATTCAGCAAGATTAATCTGACTCCAAAGCAGGCAATGCTCTCTCAGTACTCATTTGCATAGAGTTTTGTAGTGAGGAAATAAAGTTATGCTGCATAGCTTACTTGAATTTTAGTCTTCCATCAGTCATTTGACAAAACACTGAAAATAAGCTTTGGTTAAGAAATTTTAAAAAAAAGTTTGTGAACACAATTGCCATAGGTGAGCATGATCCAGTATTTAGATTTTTTTCCAAATGCACATTTTAATAAAGACCTACAAAATTGACTGATAGGACATTGTCTTTTTGATGTTAGTAGGATAGCTAGACTAGAAACTGCACATCTCAGCAGCCCAGGGGAACCAACCACGTCTTCAGACCTGCCCCTTATCCGTGGGATATTTTCTTATTCTGTACTTTTCAGAATTACAGTTTTCTTTAAGACAACATAACACAAAATATGCCAGAAATTTGACTGTATCTTTCAGATACAGCTCACAGCTAATGATGAGGGCACTGGGTACATCATACCTGAGAGCTACCAAAGACAAATCCATTCTTTCCTGGAAACTTCCCCACCCACTCCACACTTCTGAGAGCACAGTCATCAGCAGATGCAGAGAGGTTGCTGCCCACCTTGAGTTCACAGCTGGGGACTATTTGGCATAAACATAACCAGGAGTTATTGTCACTCCATTTGGCAGTAAAAGCTAAGAAGGAACATTCCTCCCCCAGACATTTAAACTGCTCCATATGCTCTTTATGGTAAGCTGAGTGGCTGCAAACCCCCAGCTATACACCAGCCAGAGAGTAGCTGAGCA
>NW_008239767.1:2407185-2436284 GCF_000691975.1 Corvus brachyrhynchos
AAAGAGTCATTACATGCTTTGGCTTCCAGCTGCTCCCCTACAGCCTGACATTTCTTAAGTAGGTGTACACTTTGTGAAATAATACCCTTAGGCGCTCGGTGGAGAAGGAGGTTGCTTTCCAGAGCAACCACCATCAGTCCCTGTGAACACCACAAAATTGCTGTAATTCTCACTGTTTTAAAGTACTGCCTCAGTACTTTAACACTTTGGTTATATTAAACATGAAGATCTTAAACATACCTGCTGGGAGACTGGAGGTGTGAGATATGAGATACAGCAAGCAGGAAAGCAGAAAGGAGGGGCCTTTGAAAATTACATAGTATTTTGTCTCTATAACACATTTCTGAAAACAAAACAGGGAAAAAATACTTCATGTAATGATGAGATGACAAGAAATTGTAAGAGAAAAGGCATCACATAGTAAGGTGACAGGAAAAAAATATAGCAGGAAGGAAAATGAGGAAATGCAGCAAGAACTCAGACTGGAAGCAACAGTCAGAGATTTTGATTCCAGAGGAAATTTTCATGGCCAGGCTAGGGCAGAAATAGGTTCAAAATGTATTCAGGACACGTTCACCCACAATGATCAAAACCACGTTAACTTTCTTTCCAACAACCTTTTAATGCCAGTACACAGAGCCTTACCCCTGTACAAGGTTTCTACAGCTACCCACATCTTAACCACTAAACTGTCTGAGACCTTTCCTTTGATGATTTAGAGGGTATGGCCATGAATTAAGGCTGCATTTTTTACCAGTGGTCAGGTGTTAACTGAGGCAGTGACTTTTGGGGTGCCTCTGTGTGTGTGTGTGTATACGCGAATTGGGGAGGAATAATGAGGGAAAGTACAGCCACAGGATCTTGCTCTGGGCTGCCTTGTCTGAGCCAGTTTCTATTACAGTTTCCAGAGCAAGAACACACTGTCTGTTCGTGGTCTGTGGAAACCTAACTTGTGAAAGGCTTTTTGGCTCTCCTCCTCATTTCCACTAGCTAAATTGCCATAAAAAGCAGTCATGTTATGCAGGGATTTTCACCTTTGGCATCTCTGAGATGTCTAGCCTTCTTGTTTTTCACATTCCTGCCTTGTGTCAGCAAGTGGTGTGGCTTCAGGGAACAATCTGTGTAGTCATGATTAGCAGAGAAAAGGTCCTATGGAGATGTGGACTGTGATGCCAAGAACAAGTGTGATCCACTTGCTGGTTTGAAAAAGTCCAAGAGAAAGGGGAATTAAAACAAAATCCTGATTTCTCAACCCTACTGGTGTGTCAGTGGTGCTGACACTGAGAGATTCAAACCCTTCACAGACCCCTGCTCTGGCCCCAGCCTCAGAATCTGCTTTATCTCTAAATTCACAACTAAGCCTCACTGGTAGAGGACACTAAATCTCCTCACAAGAACAGGAGGCACAGAAATTATAATAGGACACCAGGGGAAACCACATCTTGTAACCACTCTTCACAAATATCTTCATTGCTTAACCTAGAAAATGAATAAATCTTTCCAGAGTTGTCAATGGGTATAAGTCTCACAATAAGGGGGAAACAATAGATCTACAAAGTGCAGACATGGGAAATACTCTTAAAGGGAATTTGCAAGTTCAGCTGTACTGGAGGTAAATGAGGTGACAGGACAAGTGGTCTGAAGGCAGAAAGGAAGTGTCCTTAATCTAAAGAGTATGTTTTTACAGTAGATTTTGCTTTTTATTCAAAACAGATTTGTTTTGTGCATGCCTTATGCATAGACCAACGCAACACTCCACTGCCCTGTCAGACTTCTAAACGTCCTCTTTTACCGCAAAGTGAGTGTCCCCTCATCCACCTTGAAAACAAGCACAAGTGGATTGCTGATATGAATGGTATATATTGTAAAAGCTGAGCCTATGCACTAAATTCATGTGCTACATAGTGTCTCTCTGTCTCACAATGGAGTCTAGCCCAAGCAATGTCAAACTGAAACACTGCATTTCTCCAGTGCCCTACTTAGCCTTGCTCTTGCTTTTCTCAAGAAATATCAATTTATTTCCTTCACTTAGACTTCATTTTTGAACCTTCTTAGTGACCCTCAAAAGAGGGGGGGGGAATAAAATAAAAACAGCCAGGCCACAGTTACTTTGACTGCGTTAACTATAACTACTTGTGAGTACAAAAAACTTTGGGAAACCATCACCACAAGAAATGCACTTAAACTAAAAATATAGTAGTACAGTTTGATTGAGTCTTGATCACTGTGTTTCAAACAAAAATTTCTCTCTTACTGTTTGTTTTTAAGAAAAGGTCACTAGAAAGTCAACTATTATGTATAAACTCTAAGTGATGTTGTGATTTCTTACCAAAACAATCTTGTGCCCTCTGTTTTACTGAGGTGAGAAGAATTTAAACTGAAACCCACAGTTACTATACCTAATTATGAGGCTCAGCACTGCAGAACACTTTTCACAGAATGGCTTAATTTCTGCTTCTGTAGATAACTTGACACAAAAGAAAGTGCTAAGAAGGTGTCCAAAAATTAATGTTGAGCAACTGAGGGGGCCGGGGACACCATATGAAGAAGATCAGGGTTAAAGAGACTATGCAGTTACTATAAATTACGTAAAATGGAGCAGATTAAGTCAGGTACTTGTGTCAACCTGATTTACTTTTTCAGGCACACTTGCACATCCATACTGATATTGTACTTCTCCACTAAAAATCAGGCACTTATGTGCTGTACTTGTCCTTCTGATTGCCAAGACAAAAGCACCTGGCTCTTGCTTCAGTTACTGGACTTTCCAAATCAGTCATCCTTTTTTAAAAATGTAATGGAGTTTTAAAAAAGGATGTTTTACACAAATTCACACAGTGAATTTTTGTGAATTTGTGTAAATTTGTGTGAACTCTACGGCATAGTAGAGTTAGTGCATTATTTTCATTGAGACAACGCCAAGCTATAACTACTGTGAATGGCACTCTAGGTACAAAGATGCATATCAAAAGCCACATTCAGAAATAAACTGAAATAATTAAAATTATTTCTGACTATGCTTAAAGAAAACTCATTTCCAAGCAGTAAAAAATTGAAAGTCAGTCAAATCTTGTTATTCAGCCATGGCACGTGAGATTTATGTTTTGATGTCTATTAGTTCTGTAATTGTTTTCCCTCCAAGCATTCATTTGTGGAGATTTGGTAGCTCTCTGGGGGTGTTATTAATTACTCTAAAATAATTTGTCCTGAAAAAATTGCTAGTGTTCTTAATAAATGGCAAGTCTGAATGCTTACCTGCATGATTCATGAGCATCAACCACTAATAACAGCTCCTCACTAAAAATACTGAAAGTTCATTGCAGTAATTACAGCCCTTAAAGCAGAACCTTTCATATAACTGTCCTGATATAAAGGTCTCAGTTTCATACAGATGTCAGCAGTGGCAGAAATTACTCCCTTTTTAGGAAGGTACAGATCCTGATGTCAGGTGAACTACTACACAGGAGGCTATCTGCACGAGAACTGGAAGAAATGGCTTGGAGGGGGACCCAGTTCACCTTATCCTGTGTTGGGATTAGTTACACTTGCCTTCATACAGCCTATTCTTAAAGACTTCAGTGACTAAGTCTGCCTAAGGAAGTCATGGCAAGGCTTCATCATACTTGTTATCACAAGGATTTTTCAAGTGTTTAATCCAAGTCCTCAGTGGTCCAGCTGTGTAGTATATTTCTATTTCTTTGCAAGATCCATTACTATTATTTTCTTGAGTCTAAACAACTTTATTTTTTTCCAGACCTTCAGTGGTGTTATTTTCTACATGTGAAATGACTTTTGGGAGGAAATGTGTCCACCTCAGCCAGGAACCTGCACAGGAAAGCAAGCCCACCCCACTTTTACAGGCATCTCTTTACTGCAGAGACAGAGCAGGAGGTGCTCCAAAAGCCCACTGTGACCTCTGACTGCAACAGGCAGCCTCTGTGTGTGCAGCTAATACATAACTCTGCACATTGATGTCAAATCATACATACAGAGTCAAAAATGAAAGCCACATGTGAGTATGAGAGATTAACCAAAGAAACAGTGATGATGAGAAAGTTGAGATGATGACACAAACATAAACACTGAGTATGAGGTTGAAGGGTTCCTGGGATTTTTGTACATGTCAACAAGTCAGATGAGAAAAGCAGGGAAACTATACACCTCAGCATTTGGTTATACCGTGACTTCTGTGGTGTGCTGTAGCAGATCACAGCACCCAAATATTCACATTTCAAAGAAGACTTCAAGAAGAAAAGAATAAAAAATCCAGAAATGTTCAAGCAAGGGCTGTTAAATAACTAAAATATGAGAATCATCATAGGAATCCAGCACACTTAGTTCACAAAGTTCCTTAGTTACATCCTCTGGGATTATAAATACATTGAGGCCCCGCACACAAAGCAAATGATTGGAAGCTGAAGCTAAGATTCAAAGATAACCAAGATTCAAAGTCAACCCACTAGTGTAGGAAACAAAGCTGTTCAGACTATTTTACTGGACCTATGGATCTGGCAGTTGCCTTTTGAATAGTAGACTGTGTGCATTAAATGTCAAAGAGCTGCACTTGCATCAGGATCTGATTAGGTTAACATTGCAAGCTCAAAACTTGCTGAGTTCTTGTCAGTTCTTGTCAGGGTTCTTGTCAGTCTTTAATTTTAATATAAAGCAGTTTCCTTTGTTCGGAACAGAAAAGGAAAGTATGAATATGAAGTTATATATTGGAAGAGCCACTGGTCTGGTAGTAAAGCCCACAAGGAGAGACTAAGCAGACTTCCCCCTGCACTGCCCATCTCTGCACTTGGCACAGTAAGACAGGTATGTTCCTGAGACAGAAATGTACTGCTGAACTTCCCACAGCAAGCTCTACACATGCTCCTCACAAAAACCTGCATCCCCGTTCTCCAAAATTATGTCAGTTTACACAAGACAGGATAAAGGAGACCTGCTTGGTTCTGCAGATTTTCTGCTGGAATTAGCTGAAAGACTTTTATTTTCCTGGGCTGGCAGAGCTCCTCTATTGATTTACCTTATCTAACTCAAGTCTCGTTTGTCAAGTTTGACTTCTCTGAATCTGATTTCACAGATATTTAATTAAGCTACTTAAACCACTAGCACTAACTGTCGAAAACTTACATATGAGATAGTACATTAAAGGGTATCAGATAAGGGGAAACCCCAGGTGGGCATGAAATGGCTTTTACTGTCCAAATGTGCTGGCTAACAATTAGCAAAACACTGTGGGAACAGAAAACTGTTACCAGAGACTGACCACAGTTTTACAGGCCCCTGCAGAAGCACAGAAAAGATTGTAAACTTCAAGCCCATTTCTAAATTGTAGTAAAAAACCCCCTTAATGTGGGCTAAAAAAGACAACTGTTTGCATCTAGAACTAATAAGGAGGCTGGAAAAAAATGGAGTGTGATTGTGGCTCCCTGGCGAAGCAAAGCTAGAAATAGATCTAGATTGCAGCAGCAGACATGAAATCAGATATTATGAATATTGCAAAGAAATGTATAAATAAAATATAAACAATGAGAATCTGTTAGTAGATCAGATTCTTGTTTGCAGGCAGATGAACTTTAAAGGGAAGACGTATAATAAGTAGTGTTTCCCTAGATAATGAGGCATACTAAGCAACTGCAGTAAGAAGAGAGAAAAAGATTGGGAGATGGAAGCTAAGCACAGTGGAGAAAGGAGCAGCAAATAAAAACTGGTGCAACACAATTCCAGGGCATTTAAATGAAACAGAATATTGTGAGGGTTGAGGGAGAAGAATCCTGGGAACCTTCCAAAAGCAGTTTAAAGCCGTACAAAAATGGTGTGTGCGAAAGACCTTTTGAACAGTGTTATCAAGAAGTCGAAGGAACCCCATAATTATATTTCATCAAGCTACAAAAAAAAGACAGGCTTGTGTAACTACGCAGTTTCCAGAGATGAACAGATGGCACTAGTAACAGAAAAGGAAAAGGCAATAGCTGATATGAAAGCACAGAAAGATGCAAACGCTAGCAAACAGTAGATACTTGCACAGACCTGAGAAACAAGCTTGTACACAAACAAGAACACTGAGGAGAAAGGGGCATGCAAGTGACACAGAAAATAAACCAGCACTCAGTCAATAGCAAATGTACAAGATACAGAAGAAAATAAAATTAGAAAAGCAGTGGCATCATGTAGAAAACTTAATGGAAAAACCTTATGCATAGAATCATCATGTCAGGGGTTTCAGGAACAAATTCAACTGCTGGTAACTTTGAGATTTCTCACAGATGACGTTAATGAAACACAATAAGTAAAAAGTAAAGGTTAGTCATACCCCTCAAAAAAACCCCAACAAACAAAAAAAGACAGCAGGGAATGAACAGAAAAAGAGAAACCAAAGAGAGAAAATCAGCACTTTTTTTTCCCATGCTAAAGTCTGTACCAAACAGTGCAAATTAAACCTACAGTAAGATGAGTC
The DNA here is from genome assembly GCF_000691975.1 of Corvus brachyrhynchos. Lineage (NCBI taxonomy): Eukaryota > Metazoa > Chordata > Aves > Passeriformes > Corvidae > Corvus > Corvus brachyrhynchos. The sequence goes on from NW_008239767.1 coordinate 2,413,646, forward strand.
TCGGGGCTTTATTAGAAACAACACTTAGACACATGAAAAGGGGTGAAGATTGAAATTTCACATAGGGAGGAAAAGCCACATCTTCTGAATAAGAAAAAATGCATATAGTAACTAAACCCGAGACATACACTAAAACTAAGACATAGAAAAAATATATAAATGGAATAAAACCAGGTTATTTATGAGTCAGTTACAGTATATAGGTGACACATTGTTTATCACTGACTCCAAAGAAGTAAAAATGCTACTGCAGATATCCTCAGCATTATCAGAGCAAGAATCTAGGGTATAAAACTACCTGATATTTTCTCAAAAACCTCCAAGTATATTTGCCACCTGAGACAACAACTGGAGTGACCTTCTACAGGATACTGTCTCAGCACACTGCAGGTTGAGTGTTGATCAGAGCTGGAAGCCAGCTACCACATCCTGAAAAATAAACCAGTGAATGAAGAGGCAATCAGCATACAGCATGAGATCAGACAGGCAGAGCACAAGTGCCACTCCAGAAAAAAGCAGTGAGCTGCTGCATTGCACATCAGCTTCATTATCAAGAGACGGTCAAGAAATACTTGGAAAGAACATCTTGAAAAAAATGTCTGCTTGACAAAAGCCAGCCAGAATTTTTAAGAGTAGGTAAAAACTAATAGCAAAGGATATTAGAGCATATTAGCCAGTGAGGAGAGGCTTTTTTTTTTTTTTCCCTTTTTTCCACTTAGTAGATTTCTGGGTTGTGGGAGTTTTGGGGTATATTTTTTTGTTCTGTTTCACTGTTAATAAAAAATATCACAATCAAAACAGGTACTTCACTAAAGTAACTGAGAGGTAGATAGCTAATTGCTGAGGCAGTGGCCTTGCTGTGTGAAAACACATCAACTGAACAAGAACTTTGACCTCATAATCAAACAGAAAAAATCAACCATCCCAAATAATTGAGAAGTTTAAGGCAGGCACTAGAAGGAAACAGGAAAATAAAGCAGAGGTATCCAAGTGTGCATATTCATTATTCTGCCAGATTGGCTCTTATGGGGAGGAATTCTTCTCTGTGCCCATAAAGACAACAAACACAGAGAAAAGGTGAGCCAGATTGAAAGCATCACTTAAAAGATGAGTGGATCATTGAAAACAAAATGGTTGTCAGAAGTCAGAGCCACTGTCGGCAGGAAAGCTATTTCTGAAAGTTCAGGATTGCCAAATTCAGCCCATGACACTGGGTTAAGTGGTCATAGTACTTGCAGAAGTCAAGTTAAGTGGCAAAGAGAGAATGACAGCTCATAGCACTAGCAGCAGGTTTTAGATTTTAGAGTTGCTGGTTCCAGAGAAATCTTTACAGGTCAAAAAAAAAAAAAAATTAAAAATTAAAAAAAAAAAAAAAGAAAGAAAAGGAAAAAAGAAAGCAGAGAAAAGAAAACAGAAACAGAAAAAAGAAAAACAGAAGCATTTTATGAGCAAGAAGCTGTGTGGGGCTGAGTTGGTGGCCAGGACTAAATCATGGCACAAATCCATAAACAAGTCAGCTAATCTACCCTAACAGGTGTTTTGATTTTAAATTTACTGTCTCAAACAAATACGACAGAGGGAAAAGTGATGCAGTCTCCCTGAACAGGGCACTATGATCTCACATAAAGAAACTGAAAACAACTTTCAGGACTTTTTACTTGGTGAGAACTCCACGTGTGAAAGAAGAAGCAGGACCAGGACATTGCACTCTTGTGTCTTACTCCTGTCTCACACAAAACAGGAGGGAACCAAAAGAGTCTCTGTGATAACTTATCTGCTTGAAAAGGTTTTAGCCACAGGGAATGGAGACAATTTTGCCCAAAATTTACTCTGCTCATTAGGAAGCATTTCCTACAATGGAAGGAGTATGTGAAGGTGCATGAGAAGGAAACTGGTTCCTGATTTCAGTCAGGTCTCCATCCCCCTCTTCTTATAGGCATCTTACATGCCTATACCTCCATAGCACTGTCTAGAAGTTACTGTAAGCTCTGTGGCATGTGTCAAGAGGATAAGATGGTTTAATGAGAAAATAATTATTGCTTTTTGTTTTTTCCTTTTCAAGCAAGCTTTCTAGTACTATATAATTAGTATTTGCTGTTAAAATACCATCACAGAACCTTAAAACAGCCCTTGGTAATGTTACTACCACAAGACTGTGTTTCAGTTAGTTTAATGCATAACACATTAAAATAAATGCAATCTGATTTCTCTTTTCTCCCTTTCAGCCTAATCCAAAATGTGTTAAACTGAAAAAAGCAGGCCAGGAATGTTGCAAAGGCTCAAGCTCGATACATTGCCTCTACAACCACAGCTGCACCACCTCAGGAGAGCACATGAAGAAGCAGCCATACTTTATGGAGATATTCAAGGCACAGATATTTTTGGGAAAACAGGGCTGGTAAACTGGTATCTAATAGAGTCTGGGAAGCCACAAGGGAAATACTCCATGTGTACAGCTCAACAGGACATAGGACTCTACGACATTTTCCATCTCTGCCTGACACTTCATAAAACTTAAGACTTAGTTTCTCTCCCCATGAGCTGCTCAGCAAGGCTAAAAGGAATTCAACATCCAGTGAGTGAAACTGATCATTATGCTGTCAGCAGTAGAATCCAAAAGAGATGTTATTAAAAATGAGAGCAAGAGTCAAAAGGCCAGTTCTTGAGTCTGTTGGATGTCAGCATTTTGCTTCAGAGTCTAAGGCAGCATTACAAACATCCAACTCTGAACTTAGAGATGCCACTTGTATTAAGTTAATTAAAGAAATATTACATTCCTATTCATAAAATCTTCCTTTTTCTGGAACGGACATTGATTGATGTCCTTAACAAATAAAAGATCATCAACTTTTATTCTATGATAAATCTTTCAAATTGCCATGTGTTTGTTCTTTCCTGCTCTGCCCACTGCATCTCCTCCAGCTGCTATGAGCTATTAGTAATATTTCCAGAATGAAAACATGGAACTGTTCCTGTTTCTTCCCAAATGCCAGAACTGACAAAAATGAAACAGAAAGTGACATTTTCAACAGTTTTTACCTGATCGCATCATCCTTGCTGAAAATAAGTGTCCAAGTAATAATGGACAGCATGCTACTCCCACTTGAGTTAGCCTAATTTTTTCTTTGACTAAAGTGGGAGGAGACACTTCATATGCCAGTCCATAATCCCTAACCATAGCAAATGTCTCTATACTTCTCATTTCTCATCTGTATCTTCACTTGGGGTAGGGGTGGGTGGTGGATGGAGCAATGGGCATAACAAAAAACTCCCAAAACAGCTCCAACAAACAGGTCATGAACCAACAAAAAAAACCCAATTGCACAACCCAAAGAAGTCCTGATCCATACATCATAGTTTAGTTAATATCTAGCCATGATAAGCAGTCCACAGTTGTTTACAGGACCATATTAAGAGTAGAATGTGTAAGTTTGTTATTTCCACACAGCCACATGCCTACAGTCAGGGCAGGTCATGATTCTTTCATGCAAAAAGCCTGTGAAGCAGTCGTCTAAAGCAGATAGGTTTACACAGAACTATTTTGCAAAAACATTTCATTTTTCAAAATATTCTTCAGCTTTGTGTCCAGAGATACAAAACTAAAGCAAACAGCATTACAGTCCTTCTGGAGGACCCAGTTAGACAAAGCCAAAAATTAAAAAGCAGCAATGAGTTTAAATGCGATGAGGCAAAGCATTGATTTTCAGTACACTACATTACTCCTTTCAAAGGCATCCACAACAATCCCTTCATTGACTACAGGGGGAGATAAAGCTCCTGTGCTTTCCTTGCCTAAAAAGAGTCGATGCAAAAATTCTCTTTTCAGAGTTCCTTATCTCCAGTATACCCATACACATCTTACCATAGTACCGGTAAGAAGTCCTACCCAAAGTAGATTGCCTGCAATAGTTCATAGATTGATTTCCTTTCCTATTTAACATCCAAGCTTTAAGAGCTTGTTGGACTTTCGTATTTCTGTCCCTGCAGTAAAGTTTCTGAGAATCTGGTCAAGGCCTTGCTGCAACAACAGAATCACAGTAACAGTAATATATATATATATATAGACATATATTAGTGTTAGACAATTAATGATATGGTAATCTGCTTTACAGTATTGTTTAAGGATAATTCTGACCATGATGACATTCCCTATCAACAACTCCTTTAAGTAAAGCTGAGAAAGACACATAAATGCAGATGTGGGGGAAGGTGGTGAACAGAGAAAGCTCCTTTCGCACTTACGAAACAACTGAAACAAGTAAACAAAGACACCATCAGTAAGTGAACTCTGACAGCTTTTCCCCTAACTACCATCTCTGTAATACAGAAACATGAAGGCAGGTAGGTGGTGAGGCCTAATATGGATACAGCCAGTAAAGATCTCTTTCACCCATCAGTGGTGTCTCATCCAAACCACAGGGAAGGAAAAGGCAAGAGGGTTCACACCCTAAATGGTGAGAAATGGAAACACTCCTCAGCAAATGAAAAGGAAACAGAGGTATTAACACTAATGGTATTGGTTAAATTCTACTTACCTATCCTCCTGAATCACAGAATATCGTGAGTTGGAAGGGACCCACAAGGATCCTCAAATCCAACTCTTCAATGGCTGATGCAAACCCACAACCTTGGTGTTAACAGCACCATGCTCAAACACACTGAGCCAATTTTAGAGGTCAGATAGTGTTTGTCCCCAAATTTAGGGCCATTCCACTTCAAAGACCCTACTGTTTGAACAGGGCCCTTGAATGCTCAAAAGGGAAAGCTTGCCCCTTAAATATTCCTAGACAGTACAAAGCTGTGGACATTCCGTTTTCCCTTGGTGAGATAACTAGTTTGCCAAAAAGGAGCCCCAGGCTACAGCTGAAGCTGTTGTGATTTCCAACACTGTGTGACAGAAATGTACTAGGAAAAGACAGCCTTACGCTGACCTCTGAAAAACAGGACAAGAGAAAGAGGCTGGAGGCTTCAATTCTTGCTTTGATGCAAACAAAAGCCTTTTTTATTACCCCAGCCTACAATAAAAGTGAAATAGAAAGATCGAATAATAATTCCCACAAAGGTCACAGCAGCATCCAACACACTTGGAAACAAAAGCCAAATGAGAGGTCTACCTTGAGGCTCCCAGATGATGGGGCAGAGTTTCATCAAAGTGTCAGCATGGCTGCAGATGACACCAAACTGGGGAGAATGACTGATAGACCAGAGGTTGTGCTGCCATCCAGAGGGACCTTGACAGGCTGAAGAAATGGGCTGATATGCACCTCATGAACAACACAGTACTACACAAAGAGCTACAGAAAAAAAGTTCATTATCAAGATTATACTGTAGAGGGGAAAATATTTTGTCATCACATGTTCAAAAGGAAACAAACAATAAAAGTCCTTCTAATTTGCTCTTCTAAGTCCTTTTTGTGCTCACGCGAAGTTGCTACAAGTGCATCACAGCAGCTTGGGGGTAGATACTGAAATCTGCAGAGGCCTACTGCACAAGCACAGAAACACCCAAGCATTCTGCAAGGTGTTAAAGCACTAGTAAAGATTTTCTCTGGGATCTTGCAACATCTTGCAAGAAGGGATTTCATGCTCTAACAAAAGTTTGCACCAGGTCAGTAGCTACCTTTTTTTTCAATGGCCTTAAAATCTCTGTTGCCATATGCCACTATGACTGCATATTACCTGAGACAGAAGAAAACAGAAAAAATACTGAATTTGTAAAGCTCTGGTGAGGATGGATTCTACTACACCCAAGGGAGGAGCTGCCCTTTGATACCCTGGTGTACTTCTTGGTTGATTTCTTTGCCTTGGTTCCTTGAGGATCAGCAGGCACCTCCTGTATTTAAGACTGAAAGCATCACAGCTTTCAGAAGAAAATTATGGAAGTAATTCACAAGCTGACAGAGCCAGTTTGGAACACCCAGCACTGCAGCCACAGTGCCAAGGCTGTGGGCACTGCAGTCACCAGGAGAACAGCACATTTGAGAGCCAGAGCATACTTATGATGACTCTGATATGGCCAGTTTTCTTCTGCTGTGTTTTCACAAAGCCGTGTCGGAACTTAGTGTAAATCTTACTCTATCTAGCTCCTTTCAGGGGGAATTTTTAAAATCTCAGCCCCTTAATGAGATAAATTTTTTATCATCAAAGTAAGAGACTTGTTTGTGCTCTAAGTTACATGAAGTTTGAAAGCACAACCAAGAAGGAATCAAATTCAGCTTCAAAATTACATGAACTTGGGCATTACTGAAATTAAGATGGTCATTTCAGGTTCTGAACAACACAGCTTAATGACTGCTATGCAGACAAGACTTTTATATAGGAACATTAGTAATACTAGGAATATTTATATTAAGTCCACTCCTTTAAAAAACCAAAACATCACACACACGGTCATTGCCACTTATGGTGAAAGCCTTATTGTTCCTGCTGCAATTGGTGCATGTCTAATACATCCAATAGCACTTCACAGAGCAAGCTTGCAATGCACAGTAGTACATAAACCTTTCCATCTCCTTGTCCATCAAAGATTTATCAATACTAGACCTTCAGGTATTGCTGCTCATTCTGAAGCTGCAAAGGAACAGGGAGAAAAGGACTAAGTAAAACCTGGGTTTATTGTTCCTAGGAAAGAAAAGGTTGGAAACTAAAAGATGAGAATAAATAAAAGGTGGCCTAAAAAATTGCAGCTTCCAACTTAACAATGATTTTTCAGCCAAATTCCAGCCAAAACCTCCTTTTTGATGCCATCAGCCAGAAGAGAGAATGCCCTGGGAGTGGAATTTCCACCTCTGCTTGTGCAGCCGGCCTGTTCTGGCAGCAGATGCATGTTTCATAGAGAGGGTCACAGAAAGAGAGGAACAAATCTTGGTTGAAATGCATTTCTATATAGCTGATCCCAGAAAAGCTACAGGATCCACATGGGACAGGAACAGAACCAGAAACTTCCAGATTCTCCTTCAGGACATGGCCATAAACATAGTGCTTAGCCTTAGACTAACCAACTTCCTACTTGTGTGTTGACAGCCACCACCTGGAAGTTGGATAACAGTCCAGTTAGTGTACCTCACAAATACAGCGAGACGTAATCGTTAACATTTGCAAAGCACATAGATAAAGTTCAGATGAAAAGGTTCACTACCACTGAGTACACACAGATGGAGGGAAGAGATAACACATTACCTGTATTTGTGGAAGTGGTGCAATATAATTCAATTCTACAACCACAAGCAAACATGGCACTGCACACGTGCATGCACACACATTCTCCTTCAGCCCACGTGTATCAGCTATTAGTGTAACACAAAGATGTGATCCTGGAAACTGCGCTGCACTCACAGCCCAATTCCATCTTTGCAGTATGCATGAACAGGGGCAGTGTGTCTTGTAAACATCTTAAAATACATACAGTGGGAAAAAGACTTAGATTCTGCAGAGTTTTCCCTTCTATTGCAATAGAGGCAGTATAGAGAAGGCCGGGTGAACAAAAATATCTGTATGTGTGTATAGGGAAAACAGAAGAAAACTTTAATACATTCTTTATCTCTTTTTCTTTTTTGCTAATGTATCAGCAGCTGTTCCCAGTGTTGTGTCACCAAATGGCATAAGCACAGTTCTCATCACCAAGTGCTGTGTTGCCATCTATGACATCTGCAGAAGTGGTGGGGTCCCCTTCAGAACAAACCTATAACAATAGATAAAAAATTGCCCTAGAAGACCAGTCACAGTGAAGGCAGTCACAGCTGATGAATCATGAAGACTGGAGAGAGACGAGCAGGAGGCAGGAGCAAGCAGCTTGCACTCCCTGCACAGCTCTCATGACCTCTTCACCTACTGTACAGGGGTTGTAGCTGTGCTCACGCAGCAGGTACAGAGGCTGTGCTTAAAGCAAAGGGCACCTGGCACCCTCCCAGCCACGTAACCTATAGCAAAGGCAGCTATTTCCTTGTAGTCAGGGTTCACTGCCTGACAAACAGACGTGACATATTCCTGCAGAATTACAGGACAGTGAAATGACTGTATGAATAAGAAAGATTCCTACTTTAATTGGCATTCAGTCTGCGGAAACAAATCTGGAAATAGTTTACCACTGTGAGAAATTAGTTGAGAATCCAGCCTCAGGTGAGGCACTCAATCTTCCTGAAAAAATCTTTAAAATAATATGGAAGGGAGAAAAAAAAAAAAATCATACTGTACTGAGAATGATATAAAAACTTTTTGATCCATTTTCCCTGCTTATTTGAAAATTATTCATGAAAATTATTACTTTTTTATTATTATTATAAGGGAGAGAACTGACTCTCAGCTTTCCCCCAGCTGTACATTATTACTTGAGAGTAAATGCAGTAATCTGTTTAAGTCTGCTCTAAGGTCAGCTTGCCTTTGCTTGCTTGCTTGCTTATCTGTTTTTCATACATGCCATATCCTTTGTGCAAATGAAATAAGAAAAAATCCCCCAAACATACCTAGGCTTTTAATAATTACATTCCCTTCATTATCTGAAAAGCTCATGCATTATTTGAAGAATTGACCCCAAATATTAAAATGATATGTGTTAAAGCAACTCTGTAGATCTACGAAGAACTCATTTAAATCAAGATCAAGGAGGAGTGTGATGATCTGTGCGAAACCACCAGTTAACTCAAGGAACTCAACTTAAGACTTTCTTATCTTCCTGGATCAGTTTCCTCCAAAAAACTGCAGTTGACTGAGAACACTCTTCTCCCACTCCATGAGATTATTAATCCTGTGGAGGGGCCTGATTTTGACTGGGTATTTCCAGTCAAAAGCATCCCCCAAGACTAGCCGCACAAAGCCAATGCTTTTGACAAGCTCATGGTGTTCCCATGAAAACATGAACCAAGGAATTCTCCTTCTGCTTTGCAAGGATTGAGACATGCAAATTCAGACACCTTCACGTGCTCTGAATGGAGCTGCAAAAGACCCAGCCCAGGCAGACACCAGAGCCTGGAGAGAACTCCTGTGCGTGGTCCTCAGAAGCCACTCCAGGATCGTCACGCTCCCCTCACTTGACTGCCCAGCTCGTTACTGTCTGTGACCACAGCTCAGCCACAAAACACCCTCCAAGGTCCAATTTAATGTTTCAGGCCCGAGCTGAAATCTATATATTGTATTGAAACAGAACACTGTGAGCATTTCAGTCTCTCAAATTACAGGAAATAAAACATGCTTTAAGCAACACCTTGATAAACTCAAGTGCATTCTTCAAGGTTGATCTAAAGAGCAGAGTTTCAACTTCTGTTAGGATATTACTATTAGTTCTTGTCCATCCTTATCTGAAGCCATTGCAAAAGTCTGCTCTTTTCTCATGTTATTCAAGTGCTGAGAAAAAAGGGGATAAAAGACAGGTCATGCTAAAGAAATATTATTCTATGTAAGAAATAAAAACAAAAAAGAGAAAAGAGAAAGCAAGAAAGAGAATGAAAGAGAAACAAGAGAACTAGAGAAACAAAAATAGGGAAATAGAGAAATGGAGAAAAACAAAAACAGAAGAAGAGAAAAACTGAAGAAAAGAAAAAGAGGAAAAAATAGGAAAACAGAAGAGAACAGAAAGCAGAATTGTTACTAGAACAAAGACAGCTGACCTGAAGAGTATCTTCATCTCCAGCAGATTCTTCAAATCCAACTCTGTTCCTCCAGGCAAAGCCTTAAAGGGCTCCTAGTGCTGAAGGACCAGTGTAATAAGAGTCCATGCAGCTATCTGAAAGCTGCTATAAAAATGGTATTTTTTTTGGTGCCATGATGCACACCATAGTTCAGGAAGAATTTTCTTGGAAAGTCAGAACTTTTTAGGTAGAGTTTGTGTCAGATGCCACTCTCTTGTACAAGAAAAATTTCACACAAGCCGTTTGAGGGACTCCGTGGACTCAGAACTCTTCTGCTGCATCACTGTACAGCATTAAAATCCTTTCATTTCAAACATATATTGTGTGTGTGTGAAGTTGTTGGCCTTCTACAATTAATAAAGTTTTTTCTCAAGGTTAGACACCTGAAACACTACAAAAATAGTCCCTTCCCTCTTGGCATTTCTAAGGTCTGCCACCGCTAGAGCCTTGACAGGATTCACCTTTTGGATGCCTCAGCATTTCACTTGACCAGTGTCCAGCACATCAGGCAATAGAGAGAGAAAACTGTTCCCTTCAGTTTAAGTAGCAGGCTCTTCAGTGGAGTTTGTAAAACTTCTCTCAGAGTAAAATGGATGGAATCCATTCCGAGATTATTCAATATCTTAACTGACCAGTTCCTGTTACTACAAAGTAAAAGAGTCTCTGATGACATCCTGCAAATCAAGGATTAAGGGCTTAAGTTACTTTATTCCAGTGTAAATCTTTTACCTTTATATTTAGAATATGATCTAACAATTCAGTGCTCTGTTCTTTGTCTTTACATTAAAGCTAGCAATTCTTTGGCTAAGGAAGAGAGTCCAGGCTGCCAAGGGGCTGCAGAACATTCCAACTGCAGAACAATCAATGAAAACAATCAAGATGAACACTATCAAAAGAGCTCAGAGTCTCTTTCTGTATCACTGAAAAAAAAAAAAAGAAGGGGAGGGGCAGCCACGGGGACAAAAATGGGCACACTTAAAGTTCAAAAGTGTTCATTTTAGAATATGCAGCTAAAATATTCTATTGCCACCTATAAATGATGCTAACCACAGGGTAGAGGATGGGGAATTCAGTTAAAAAATATATGGTAGGAAGGTATCATCAAGATTTATAACACAAGTTAAATTACAAAATTTAGAATTTCTTTTTGTCAATGGTGTTCTGTGAAAGGTTGTACAATCAGTCCTTATATGGAAATTCCATTCAACAATACTGTCAGATTAGTCACTAAAAACAACCTCCAACCTTGAGGAACAAAAGTAGCAAAGGTTCTATAATTGACTGAAGTCTCCCACTTTACTTGCATTTTCATTTCAATATACAATGCAAAAAACGTTATACATTCCTCAAATGCCTTGACACAATAACAGCAAGTCCTGAAGGTAGTGCAGTATTATTACAATTTTAAATGTTTCTCTATTTGAATCTGAAAACATACCCAAGTTTTACTTATCCCTCTACTTTTTAAGAAGTTACTGAAGTTGGGGATAATGAATGATGAAGGAGAAAAGACAAAATGTAAAAAGACAAAATGTTCAAGGAAACTGTTTTGGAGGATGGTTCATTTGTCTTTGAGATATAACAAATATTTCACTAGAACCCTTTTGTTAAAGTTGTATTTCTTACACTAAATAGCTATAATACATCTCCTTGAACTTATATCTATATGCTAAATATTGTTTTTTACTGAAAACTCTGATGTGTTACATTATGTTCACTAGAACCTGGGAATTCAAGTCTGTTTTGGTGCAAGTTAAAGGAGTTAACAAGCCCAGAAATGACAAAATGTTATTAGAGCTGAGTGAACAAAGACGGAATTCATGTTTGGCATTAGAAAAAAAAGCCACAAAGTCGGGCATCTGCGCTAGAAAATGCCAGCTTTCTGTGACACATTTCAGCCTTAACAAAGCTGTTCTAACACAGTTCAGTGTTCTCAACTCCAGAAGAGTGGTACTCTGATCATTCCTCATGTTTGTTTACGAATATTACATATAACCAGTGATGATGCCTAAACAAATCGACAATAAAACCACAACTTGAAAGCAGTCAAGGTCCTTGGCATGGTGGAAACATCGATCCTCTTAAAATTTCAGGAGAATGAGATTTTCAACAGCATTATTTTGAAAAAAAAGCAAATTAGCAAATTTACAATAATTTTACATTTGATAACAAATTAGGTTCACACCTGGAAAGGCCTACTGCTTCTATAGCTATTTCTCACATTACATAAGCTTTCTTTTAAACCAGGATTGTTTCAGCAGGCCCTAGGGCCCTTTAGTCCATCAAGTAAAGCCCTTAATGCAAGTATTATCATTGGTTTAGTGAATGAATTATCAGTAGAATTTAAAACAGAATTAAAACCTACCTCTTTCCTTGCCTGTGTAGCTTCAAAATGTCTACAGTTCTTGTTTCAGACACAAAAGGAACACTTACAGGTAACTCTAGTTACCTAAATCATTGATTATATATAGACAGCACATAAAAGTATACTAACTTTGTATAAATCAAGATTTTATGGTTTATTGCGGTTTTTTACAGTTTTTGTGGGGGATTTTTTTGGTGTAGCTTGACCTGAAATCATTAAGACATATCTACATCATTTTTTTCAAGATTCTTTTATCACACAGTGATCAATTCTCTATATTCATTTTATGCAGATCTCTCCATTCCAGTTTTCCAGAGTTCGTAAGTACTGACACTACTGAAGAAGTACAAGTTCAAACACACCTATACAAACAAGACAAACTAGACAGAATATTGCAAATAAGGCTACCTTTTTTTTTTCTTTTTTTATATATAAATTTGTTTCAACCAGGCACAGAGAACTTTGGAACACAATATTGAAAGCCATCTATGATAATCTTTGCAGCTTAGGTGTTTGCAAATTTCCCAGTCAAGCAGTCACCCCTATAGCTTTAACAACGTATGCAGAGATCTTTTTTCCTCAGCACTTCAAGTGAATCGTCCCTCAAACACAGCGGTTCTAAAACCGTACCATATTTACCAGAGTAAGACTATACATGGGCTAATTAAGTGGCCCCATGTTCTCTTGAGCTGTGTGCTTTACTTCAAGACAGAGCTGGCTGCTCCAAGGCTGGGCTCACTCACAGCAGTGACAAACATGCACAGCTGAGCCGAGCGCAGGTGACGGCCGGGAATGGAGGCACAGCCTGGGTGGGGCACAAGAGGGAAACGCGCTGGCCACAGCAACCAGAGAGCGAGGACTTGCACGCATAACTTAAGAACAACTGCATTGTTAAACTGTACTTTTACATGAAGTTCAAGCACAAACTTTTCCCCAATATTCCCAATTTTCAAGAAAGCCCTGAAGGACACACCACCCCCCAAACTTTAGAGGTGTTTAATTGTGCACATTCAATTCCACATTAAATCACAAAATAAACACTCGCTTTTCACCTGTAAATTTAACAAAAAACCCTTACAATTTAAGATTAGCAAGTACATTCCCAATCTACAGCCTCATGTAACATTACTAGTAATATGTGTCATTAAAGAAACTCTCTCAAAACATACATAACAATAGATACTGTGGGTAAAGGACACAGTGAGCACATTATTTCATTCTCTCTAACATATACCTAGTGATTATGGGCAGTGTTTTAATGCTGATGTTAAAAATTACATGATTCTTATTATTCCAGTCCTATTTTACTTGTAAGAAGAATTACAATTTCAAAAGTGCACATACAACTGTGAAAACTGTGGAAGGGAGGACTGTGAAGAGTAAGAATTAGTGCTTGTTCCACATAGGTGCTGCTATAGGTCCCTGTGGAGCCCTTTCAACGGTCACAAATTCATCAGGGTTGTCAAAAGCTTCATAGTGGACTAGTAAATCTTGAATAGCACACTCCTCAATCTGGAAGGAAAAAAACAGCATGTGTGTCAGTCAGTGCCAGGTCTACGTTTACAGCATGGGCATGGTTATGAACTGGCTTCACTGGTCCTGAATGCATCAGAACTCCTAATCAGGAAGGAGTAGAATAGATGCATTCTTCAGACAACTTGAAGAAACCTCATGTTTTCAGGTCTTGCTCCTCATGGGAAACTTGAGCCACCCTGGTATCTGCTGGAAAGGCAAGACAGCAGGACACAAGCACTCTAGGAGGTCTCCCCATTGGTGACAAATTCTTAACACAGATGATCAAGGAGCTGATCAAAGGAGACATTCTGATGGATCGCAAACTTACAAAAAAAAAAAGACTAGTCAAGGATGTGAAGACTGAGGGCAGCCTTGGCTGCAATGACAATGAGATGCTGGAATTCAGGATCCTGAAAGCTGGGAACAAGGGAAATAGCAAACAACTTGGGACTTCAGAAGAGAAGACTATGAAGGAGTCTGCTTGGAAAAACTCCTGAGATTTGGCCCCAGAAAGAAGAAAGGTCCAGGACAGCTGGTTGATTTCAAAGATCACCTTGGCCAAGCTCAAGAACAGACCATGCCAATGAGCTCCTTAGCCAAGTAAGAATGGCAGGACTGCACAGACAAAAAAAAGAGCTCCTGACAAAACTCAAACAAAAAGGAAGCATACAAGATGTGGAATCAGAGAAAAGTGATGAAGGAAAATAGAGACATTGTGTGACCACACAGGAACAGAATTAAGAAAGTCAAAGCCCATCTGCGGTAGAATCTGGCAAAGAATAGGAAGGGCAACAAAACAGGCTTCTACAACAGCAAAAAAAGACAACATGGATCCACTACTGAATGAAAAAGACATGGAAAAGGCTGGGAACCTTCATCTTGGTCTTAAGCGTTAAGATCAGTCTCCAGCAATGCCAGGCCCTGGAGACCAGAGCTGGTCAAAATGACTGCAAGACCACTCTCAAAAAAACCCTTGAAAAATTGTTGCAATACGGGTTGATTCCTGAGGACTGGAAGGAATCAAATGTCATTCCTACCTTCAAGAAGGGGAAGAGGATCTGAGCAACTACTAGGTGATCCCCAGGGAAGTGGTACAGCTTAAGTATTGACTAAAAGTTTAAGTGGACAAGCTTAAGAATAGACCTCATAAATGCAATGTGAGACAGACTGAAAACTGGCTGAACTGGTGATCTCAAAGGGTTGTGACCGGTGGCACAAAGTCCATCTAGAGGCCAGTCACTAGCTCCAACACTGAGACTGAGACTAGGGCTAGTACTGTTTAACATCTTTATCAATTACCCACAGGAAGAGACACAGTTCACCCTCAGCAAGGTTACGAACAGTAGAGAACTGGAAGGAGTGGCTGATATACCAGATGCTTGTGCTGCCACTCAGAGAGACCCAGACAACACGAGAAAAATGGGCTGCAAGGAATGTCATGAAGTTCAAGAAAGAGCAGCACAAAGTCCAGCTCCTGAGAAGAATAACCCCAGACACCAGTACATACTGGGAGCTGACAAGCTGAAAAGCAGCCTAGCATAAAAGGAGTGGGGGTCCTGGTGGACAATTTAGGCTTTTAGCCAGCAATGTGCTCATATGGCAAAGAAGGGTGGCAGCCTCCTGTGCTCTGTGAGGGACAGCACTGCCAGCAAAATAAGATAGATGACCCTTCCCTTCTACTCAGCACTGGTGAGACACACTTGAAGTTCCAGATCTACTTCTTGACCTCTCAGTACAAGAGAAACATGAATATAATAATGAACAGTCCAGTGACATAGCATAAAAATTATTAAGAGCCAGCGCATCTGACACTGAGGAGATGCTGAGCTCACTGCACTTGTTTAGTGTGGAGAAAAAAAGGCTTATGGAGATCTTATCAAAGTGTATAAATACTTGATAGGACAGAATAAAGAAAACTGACCACGGTCTTCTCAGTAGTACCCAAAGACAGGAGAAGAGGCAATCGGCACAGATTGAAAAACAGAAAATTGCATTTAAAAATCTTTTTTGGTGTGAGAGGGGTCCCCAGAACAGGTTTTCTAGAGATGCCATTAGTCTTCATCCTTGCAGATAATCAAACACTGCCTGGACATGTCTTTGAGAAACCTGCTCTAAACTGACCCTGCTCTGAGCAGGGGTTTAGACAATTGCCAGAGGTTCCTTCCAAACTCAATCATTCTCTGATGCTCCAAATACATTTATCATGGACTCAGACATTTTGACTTTAATAGAGGCCACCTTATGAAACAGCAGTGTGGAGTTATATTTAAATGATTTTTAATATCATTATGTAAATGAGAAGTATGAATACATAATTAATACCAAAAACTGATCTCTGAAAGAGCCATTGGAAACTCCTTGTGATACTTTAGAGCAGCAGTAACTTAGCACTTTACCTGGATCAACGCCAAAGGTTTTTCTCTGCTTCTAATAAGAGCAGCTTCTTGCTGGAGCTCTTCCTCTACAATAGCTGAAAACATGACAGGTGCTATCACAGGAGAGCTGGTTGGTGATGCTGCTGACCAAGGACTGCAAAAAAAAACCCAAACGACATTAAGAGGCAACGTCAAGATCAGCACAACACCCAGTGAAGAAGTTCCAGAATCTAAGCCACTGCCAAACTTACTTATGACTCTCCAGCTGTGGAGAATCCAGAACATGGTCTTCCAGACCTGAGTTACTTCTTGTGGTGCACCTGGAGAGAGGCAGGAAAGGAAAGTAGAAGTCACTGGCAGAGCATTCTCCTAAATCGTATCATGAAATACAAACTTACAGTAGGCACTTACAGCAAATATGTAGGGTTTGTCCAGAGGAAAAGCAAAAGGAAGTAATGTTGAATTTGTTTTTAAATGTGATACTGTGACTGAAAAAGACACTGATTCTCATTTCTGACTACCAGACCCTAACAGAATTCCATTTTGGGAATTAATTCTGGCATTTCCTAACATTTGAGGATTTGAAAAAAAGTTTCACTTTTGGTTGTTTATTTTAAAAAAACAGGCTTTTTTGCTTTTTAACATGTAAATTAGCCAACTGAGATATGCACTAACAGCACTACCTATAAAAGTTTGCAATTTATGTGAAAGAACAAAAAATTCAAGATAACATATCCAACTGTCCTGTATTCAAATTACGTGCTTCATGCAAAAGAGCCAGTGCTACAATAGCACTAAGTAAATTCTTTGAGTGTAAGCCCAGAAATTATGGACTTTCAGCACATAACCTGTAACCACCTCCCACATTCACAAGAATAGCATAAAACTAGAATTAACAGGATAGGAAAAAAAATCTTGAAATATTTATAGAGTTCCCGACGGGAAGACACTTCATTCAGTTGCAAAATGTTAACCTCTCAACAAAAAGAAGTCACATTTGTTATACTGTATTCCTTAAGAGACAAGTATATTTGTCAGAAAAATCCTACACCAGTAGGAAGAGAGGGCCCTATTCTCATGATTTAATACCTATCTTTGACAGGATAGTTTTTCAATTTCCAGAACCCTAAAAAAGTGTTACATCATACTGTGACAAGCTGGGAAAAATTTTTTGAATTATTCTATGGCACTGCAAACAGCTCTAAGAGTGTTGCTGTTTCATAAATCATTCTCAATTTTCTTTAAGGTTTTGGTAATCCTTTTTAAGTGACCATAAGTTCTTGGATAAAAAAGAAAAAAGTCTATAGAAAGTTAAGAGAATTCCAGTAACTACCAAGTTCTCTGTTTGAAATATTTTCCCCAGAACACAATTCCAAGGATAACAAAAAACATGATTCCTACCACAAAGTGGTAAGGGCAAGATCTCAAAAAACCTGAAATCCAACATCCATCATCAAAAACTGATTTAAATTAATCATGTTGAGCTTTTTGTCACAAAACATATTTTTTTCCCCACAAAACAAACAATACACATTGCCAGGTCACGTATCCTTGTACTCAGTCTGAAAAATATGGATGGAGTAAATGGACTATGAGATGGGTGGAAAATGGTCTGGAAATGGATTAGGTGTACAAAGTCCAACTGGAAACCAAGTCCTAGTGGGGGTCCTCAGGGACTGATACTGGAACCAATCCTGTTAGCATCTTTGGTAGAACAGAACAGAACAGACCCTCAGCAGGCCACAGCTGGATGTGGAGAGGTTGGGGATGGTGCACATTCTGAATGCCAGGCTGCCTTTTAGAAGCCCTCAAGAGGCTGGAGAAATGGGCAGGCTGCCTTTCAGAAGCCCTGAAGAGGCTGGAAAAATGGGCAGCTGAGAACCAATGAATTTCAAAAGCAAGTGCAAATTTCTGTACTTGGAAGAGAACAGCCCCACAAAGCAGTACAGGCCGGGGCTGACTGGCTAGAAAGCTCTGCAGAGAGAAAGAAGAACCTGAAGAGTCCTGGCTGACAACAAGTGGAAGATGTTACCAGCCAGTGCCTCTGCAGCAGAGACAGCCAACTGCATGCTGGGCTGTGCTAGCAATACTGTAGCAAGGCAGGCAGAGGAAGTGATTCTTCCCATTTATGTTGTATTTCTTCATCTACGCACAGAGTATTATTCTCAATTTTGGGCTCCTCAGTACAAGAAGAATGCTGTCAGGTTGGAACAAGTCCAGGATTAGGACGAATGTGTGTTATTAATCCTAAAGGGAGATCTCATTGCTGTCTTCAACTACCTAACCGCAGGATATAGAAAAGATGAAGCAAGAATCTTAGAGGTGCATAATGACAGAATAGAGGCAACATAGACAAGAGGCAAAATAGTAAATCCCAGACAGATAAAAGGAAAAATAAAAATCCCATATGGAGATGATTATCCACTGAAACATGTTGCCCAAAACATTTGTGGTATCTTCACACTTGGAAGCAGTCACAACTCAACTAGACCAGGTCCTGAATAACATGATCTAGTTTGACTTACTTTTAGTGGGAGGATAAACTACAGAATCAAAATTATTCTGTGATTTCAAAGCAGGGCACTACTTTTTAGCTGCATCCAGCTCTGGGGTCCTCAGCACAAAAAAAGACATGGACCTTAGAGCAAGTCCAGAGTAGGCCACCAAGATCATTAGAGGTATGAAACACCACTCCATCCAGGGAAAAGCTGAGAGAATTGGGTTTGGTCAACCTTGAAAAGAGAAGGCTTCAGAGTGACTTAATGGTTGCCTTCCAATACATGAAGGGAACCTGCAAGAAAGATGGAGGGGGACTTTTTACAAGCACATGTAATGACAGGACAAGGTTACAAACTGAAAAAGAGCAGATTTAGATTAGATATTAGGAGGAACTTCTTCACTGTGAAGGTGGTGAGGCACAGGAACGGGTTGCTCAGGGAAGCTATGGATGCCCCATCCCTGCAAGTGTTCAAGGCTAGGCTGGATGGAGCTCTGAGGGAGGGGTCCCTGCCCCGGCAGGAGGATTGGAACAAGATGATCTTTAAGGTCCCTTCCAACCCAAACCATTCTATGATAAACTAGCTTCCAGCTTTTACTGCACTTATAGATAACAACATTAAAAAGCAGAAAAGAACCAAAGAAAAGGAAGAAGAGGAGATGAAGGCAGACCTCTGTGCTTTTATACTGATATTATCGCTCAATTTTCTCTCTTTTTCCACCTGCTTTAATAATACTCACCTTGTAGCCCATTTGACAATAACTGATTTGACAGCTACACTCTTCTTTCCACTCCCAATCCAAAGAACTTACAGCACTACTATAAATGAACTGAACTGGATTGTTACACTTAACAGGCCCGATGCATTCTATACAAACAAGTCAAGAAGCCCAAACAACAACCAAAAAAATCACCTCAACAGTAATTTCCCAAAACTGGAATTAATAGCTCCAGCATCACACATACTCTAGCGATCAATTAAAAGATAAGTAAATACCTGCATCATCTCCCTCATTTAAAGCCAATGGGGCTTTAAAATGTAGGAAGCAGTCCAGGTATTTTGAAGCTGTTTGTACATATGTACATCTGTGTTTCTTGCTAACAAGACACTCATTCCAGATATTAAATCAACTGCAGATATTTCAACATGCTAAATTAATTCCTCAGCTGGCATCAAAATGACTAGGAGAAATGGAATACACAGGAAATGTGAAGCTAGCATATACAGAAAAATGGGAAAAAAGCCTCAAAAATATAGAACTTGGAAACTTGGAAGTCTTGGAAATTAAGACTGATGGAGAGACATAAATGGTTCTGCATGGAAATAAACCAGCCAAGTATCATCAGTACTGAACCAAACTGATTAACTCAGCTGGCTGAACTTGCCATGACTCTTGTGCAGCCACCAAAATGTCCCAGCCCTCAGCTCCCTAGTGTTTCTTGAGTATTTGTTCATGAGAAGTCAGGTCAGGTTTGGTGCCTCCCTGATCTAATAACTGCTCTCAGAAAAAGGACACAAAGCCTGGTCTCCTGCAGAACCTCCTGGGTTTTGCTATACCATTTGAGTCATATGCTAATTATTAGCTCATTATTAGCCATGACAGAACTAGGCCATTCCCACACGAAGCCACAAATATTTGTTTCCACTAAGACTCTTCACTGCTCCCTGGAGTAACACAGTGAAGACAACTCAGGCTGCCACAACTAAGTTAAGTCATGTCAGGCCTATGTTTTTAGCTTGGACTATGAGCAACACATGCATAGTATAACTCCCAAGGCTGAGGTGCCCCTGGAAACAACACAGCCACATCCATGTACCCCAGATCTTGGGATGATCTGCCTTTGGATTAAATGCAGTTCAAATCACCACAATTCATGACATGGTTTACCTAAAAAAATATTCTGTACTGCAAAAGAAGGTGACAGTACATAGAAGAATGCTTACATCACCATCCAAAATACCCTCATCCAGAGACCTAAGAAAATTGTCAGTTTAATTAGTGCACAGTTTATACAAAGGAGAAAGACAAAGCAGGAACATTAAGCCATGCAACTATCTTCAGTGTCCCATCACCAAGTCTGACATCAACAGGTGAGGATTGCTTATGCTCAAAGCTTGTGTAATTTCCTTCCCTTAAAAGGGAAGGGGTAAGGGTGTGGATAATCAATCTTCACAGAAATAGCCCTTGAATGCCACAGGTAAAAATCAGAGCCCACTGTGACAGAACTGTACAGTCACAAAATTAAATTACATCAAACTAGAAACTCAACTCCTAAGTTTCAGATGGAGGAACTAGTCACCTAGGCTCTTTACACCTAATAGACAGAAATAAGCATCTTCAGACACAATTCAAAAACAACCTGAAATAGCTTTGGAGGGGCCTTCTTTTCAAAGTCATGGTAGTCAATTTAGCCACCCACTAGGCTTCCACTAGCTTAATGTATCATCTTCAGACAGTTAATGTATTAGACTTGGATTCAGCTCAAATAATCCACTTTGAGAGCGTGCAGACTGGCCAGATTGCGCAGACGAGACAGAGCAATGCAAAAGGAAAAGAAATTACTTTATGAAGATTACAGACAAAGCTAAGAATAGCATCCAGTGCAAATTCTCTTATCACCAGCCCTTGGCATCTCCCATATGATGCAAAGTTTTATTATTGTGCTAGCAACAAAATGAACAATACCTGTTCCTCTGCAGATTTGTGTTTCATGTCCCCACACCTCCACTCACTACAGTAACTTCAGCTCTGTCACTCTGTTCCTGAAGAATGCCTCCCCATCACATACACTCCAAATGCCTCCTACCTCTCTCCTCAGACACTATCCCACACATAATGTTCCTACATATCTACCGTCATTTTGTTTTTTATCTAGCAGCAAAACATGTACTACTTCTGTCCTAGGGAAACACCAGTTTTTATACAAGCTGAACAACCAAAAGCAAGGCCCAGCAGAACCTCCTTCTCCCCACAGAGGAGTCCGTTATTGGAGGAGAAGGGAACAGGAGTTCATAAGAAAAACAGCCAGATAAGGACACAGCTCCCTGTGCACCAACAGCTCTGCAAACTTCTCCCTCAGCACAGCTGTGTAAACTTGAGTCAGGCTGCTCTAAAGTTGAGTTGTAAGAAGAGTAGTGTGAAGGATTACAGAAGCTCCCCCTCTTTACTCAAGAGCTACATTTAAGCTCAGTCTGTCAGGCCTTTCTTGAGCTATGCTGCAGCTATGGCCAAGCCCAGCTTTGCTGTTCCTGAGCCTGACTTGACTTGCAGGTTTGATGTCAACCTTGCCTGATCCCAATGCACCTGTCTGTGCTCAGACTGTGGCTCATCCTGGTTTCTGTCACAGAGCCTGTCCTGCTCACCTCCCTCTGGCACACCCAGCCAGTCCTGCTGTCACACTTGGCTTCCCTAAAACTGTGGGTCAGCTGGCCTGCAGTGCTTCCAGATAGTAGGTGGGAAACTCTGTAAGATTTTCAGGCTCTCTGTTTTGTAAATATATTTGAAATGGCTAATGTTCAAAGTTACTGATGATAGGGGGAAGAGATGCAGGTGGGTGGGCAGCTCAGACATACAGACCTTCAGGAATAAGGCTGAGATTTCTTTCCTCACCTTAGCCAGTTATTTTAACCCAAAACAGCGATTTTATGAGGTAGCAAGAGGATGCTAAAACGTTTTGACCAAAGAGCGATATTGTCTAATAACTAGAGATATAATTCACACATGCCTTGTTTTTGTCCTTAGAACTGCAGTCCCACAGTAATTATAATACACAGAGATAACCAGCACCATCAATGTTTCTATAACCCCTCTTAATCCATTAAAAACTGCACCTAAACAATTAAAGTCATCTTATAAGAAAACTTAGACGAGGAAATGCCAGAACTGTGTTTGAATAAACTGATTTTAATCTACTCTGTGGTTACAAACAAATACTCCTTAGCAAAATGTTTCATGAATGCCATATCTGAATGCTCATGAATACCTAACTTCTACAGAGGTTAGAAAATACCGTTTTATCATTTTATATATACATACATATGCAAACATACAGACATATTTTGTTTGGAGCCTGAAGTTTTATACATATATATATATATACACACACACGCACACATCCATCTATATGGATACAAACACTTTGAACCTGAAACACAGTCTTTAAGCTTCCTATTCATGTACTGGTTTGGCACAGCCTGGTTTTGGGTAGCAGGGAGCCACTGAGATGGCTCCTGTGAGGAAGATGCTGGAAGCATCCCCCCCAC
>NW_008239767.1:2436773-2450249 GCF_000691975.1 Corvus brachyrhynchos
GAGAACTGGCTCGCGTGGGAAGGACCCACGGCCTCACAGGGGAAGGACTCCTCTCCCAGAGCAGCGGAAGGAAATCTTGGTGATGGACTGACCAAACCCCCATGCCCTGTCTCCTGTGCTGTTGGTGGGAAGGAGGGGAGGGCTGGGGGGGAAGGTGTTCTAAGGGCTTATTTTACTTCTCATTATGCTCCTCTGATTCTGTTAGCAATAAATTCACTTCACAACTTAAGTTGAACCTGTTTCACCCTTGTTGTCTCCCGGTTCTTGTCTCACTCATGAAACGTTCATGAATTTTTTTTTCTTTTTCCCTCCTCTGCCCAGCTGTGGCAGGGGAGGGTCAGTGAGTGGCTCTGGTGGGTACCTGGTGCTGGGCCAGCTTCAAACCACAACACTATTCTTAGAAGTATTTCATTCATAAAATGTTATTAAGAGAATCATCAGAAGAATGCTTACAGGAATCTTTTTTAAATGACAATTTTATTCGTTCTTATTTCAGCAGAATTTAGCAGGTCATTGCACTTCTTGTATAATGGCTGACCAACTAGAAAAAAATGTATTCTTACCTTGTGGTGTTTCGGACTGATGACTCCTCAGATCCTTTATATCCACATCTTTTAATGCCAGTACCAGGTGAATTATTCACACTCATACATTTTTCTTCTTCCATTACAAGATCACGGAATGACTTTGGCAAGGCAGAATGTAATGAAGATGACCTTTTTAAAAACAAAAATGAAACAAAACCAATGCACTTCATACTTGCACTTTTCAAGACTCCGTATTATTCCATGATTCAGATAGCAAAGAGGCCTTTCTACTTACTAAAAATACATCGTTGCTTAGGTTTTGTATACCACCATTATCCTGCTAGACCCTATTTGCTAAAATAAGTCATTCTGGGTCATATAGGTAAGGAACAGAAAAAAAAATATCTATGAGAACAGAGGAAGCCAGTAGTTTTGAAATTTCATTAGAACTGAAAAAAAGAAATCAAACCCAAAACCCCATCCTTCCACCTATTCCCCCCACCTCATCCTCTTAAAAAGAAATTTTTTTCACAGATGTCTTGTCTTAGACAAGCTGTACCTTTTCTAATAGTATTAGTCCTTGAAAAGTATTTTCATAAATCACACAATGCTCCAGGTACTGTCGATCTAATACTGGCAGTTTACCATAATGAAAGTCAAGTATAGCTGATCTTTTCTTCCCAAGATACTGAATGAGTTACTCATACCTGCTGGAGGCTCTAAAATCCCTTAATCCACACTGAAGTTCAATAAAACTGATATCCTTCATTTTCTTTTACTTGTCCAAGCATAAGTTACTGAATTAGAGCCTGCATATTATCTTCCAAAAATAAACCATTATGAAAACATAGCAATTTAGCATCTTAGGTATTATGAACACTTTCCAAACTCAAAGCCTTTTTATTTTCAGAATTCAAGGCAGTTACCACTAGTCCTCCTTTTACCCATCAAGGCTTTGGATTTAATTCTTCATATATTTGCTTACATTTAACCTTACTAAGCATAGCAGACCCATTTATTGCAAAATGCACAAAATACATTCTGAAAGAACAGCTCTGCTTATTATCTACCCAAGGAAACAAGAGACCATCAATAAACACTACTGAAGTAAAACAAGCTCATTATACAATGCCAATTGTGCAGCTGCCATAAGAAGAGCAGGATCTGAAGTCAAAGACTTTCAAACTACATCTAGGTGGGACACAATTTAAGATAACAAATATGAAGGAATTTTTAAAGTGCAACATTGTATCTGAAATGTTACAACAAAAGCATCTGAAACCTATGTATGATGTCTGATGTTAGACCACCCTGGCTTCAGTTTGGATCTTTTTTTTTTATTTAAATATTGGATAAGCAGCACAGAAGACATAGAAAGTAGAATGGGAACCTCCAGATACAGGGGCTCAGAGTCATTTTGCATATCTTCTATTTCAACCATCAGCTGGCACACAGAAGTTCAGGCAAGTGTTTGACCAGACCTTCCCCAAACCTATTACACCAAGTAGGCAAACAGTCCATGGGATCTGCTGTCATAGAAACTTCTCCTGCTAGTAACATTTTAAGTAGCCTACCCATTTCCATGAAAATTCTGTACTGCAATCAGATCCACTTGCAACAGAGAATCAAAAATAAACCAAAATCCAACCCACAAACTCCAAAACAACATCTGCAAAAAAATCTGCTTTGTCATTCTCAGTTTGTGAACCTATCCAAATCAATTATTTGTGGCTTAAAATGGTTTGTCTGAAAACTGGTACAAAATTTTCCTAACATGTAACAGCTCTAAATTTCAGCTTGTCCTGTCTGATACACTGTCATTTTTATCTAATTTGCACAATTAGAAAAACTAATTTAAACTTTTTTTCTAAAGTGGAATATAACTAAATTTCTCTAAGCTATAACTGCAAACCATCAAAGCATGAAGTTCCAAAACACCTCCTGATGTTAAGTATAAGCTGGAATACCATCAAACTGACAGCCTAGACATTAAAATACACAGTTGTTAATTCTCAACAGACACTTCAAATTTCTTCATGCCTCTGGTCTTGAAAAGCCATAGACTGTCTCCTGAGTGTAAAAAGGGCCCAAAACAGCAACACTCCAACTCCCTTGATCAAAGTAGGTTTGGAGAACTAATGAAGTCAACATGCAGTTAACTTTTGGCATTTTTTCAAAGTATTACCAATGTGATATTTTATTTTTCCCTTCTAATTTTCACTTTTGCTCAAAGGAGGAAACATAGGTACAGTTTCCCCAAAAACTATGAAACTGGAGGTTTCTCTTGGTGGAAAAGGTAGGGCATTGTGTACGACAGACTCTGTCTTTCAGTCAACCAAAAAAAAGAGCCAGAAGGTCCCACACCCTTCTGGCAAGTGCACCCCTACTGCACATCCAAGTTGAATATCTGATTTCACTGGAACACAAGTTCTATGGCTTTGACTATTTTGCATGTGTGGAAAGCTCAATTGACTGCCAAATGCACTTAATAGTCCACTGTGAATTTACAGACTTAACTCTGCAAATATAATATTAGAGTAGATGAGTAACACAACTATTCTACCTTACACACAAAAATACTTTGAACAACTAGCAGGGGCAATCAAATAATTGATGGCTTGCCTAAAGCAGCATAAAGTTTATTCAATAAATGCTCTCTTCCAGCAGCTAGGCCTAATTTTAAAAATTCATATAGTTCCCACTGGTTCTTTGCTTGAACTCTTGAGCTACCGGCATTTTCCAGATCGGCAGCCAGAGGAACGCAGGAGAGGAACGTGTGGAATCACGCATGGTGACCACATGAGCATTAGATTGGATTCCATCCTCCTGAAATATACCCTAGCCTTTCCACCTAAGATGGTTTGTGTAACACAGTAGGCCCAGCTCCTTCCAAAAACTGTTTAATCAGAACCTTAAGAGCACAATATATTTTTTGGAGACATTTATCTAGGGATATTCAAAAATCAGTCCTTATTTGCTTTTTAAAAGCAAGGAACAATCCATAGGCAGTCTAGTTTAAGTAACACCCAACTGAATTAAAAAGAAAGAATTATCTATCAGATAAAGAATTATCTATCAGAGAGTACATGAATAGTATGAATAAGTCAAACTATTCAGGCAGGACCTGCTTTTCTTAAAGCTGCGCTGCCTGGACCTGACCAACTGGTTGTCCTGCACATGCCATGTTACAGCACCAAGGATGATCTGCTCCATGAGCCTCCCTGGAGCTGAGGTGAGGCTGACAGGCCTGTAGTTCCCCACATTCTCCTTCCAGTCCTTTAGATGGGTGTCATATTGGCTCAATTCCACTCACCTGGGCCCTCTCCATTTGACCAGGGCTGCTAGTATGATTTAAAGTGTCTCAGTGATCACCTTCACCAGCTCCCTCAGTACCCTTGGGTCGATCCCATCCAGCTCCATGGACTTGTGTGTGTTTAAGTGGTGTAGCACATCACTGACCATTTCCCCTTGGATGCCCCCCTATGGGGGCTTCATTCCAGCCCATGGGGCTGGGTACCTGGAGAATGACTGATCTTACTGTTAAAGACTGGAGCAAAGAAGCCATCACATGCCTCAGGATTTCCTCCATACTTTGTCACTACACCTGATAAAAGGACGGAGATTCTCCTTCACCCTCATTTTATTTCTGTAACAATTTTGTTTTTATTTTTTAGGATTTTTATATTTCATTGTCTTTATGGACAATTACAACATTAGTAGTAAGATTAAGAACAGTGGGTGGAGTATTATTTTTTTTAATATAATAAAGGATAGAATAACTCAGTGTTTGCTGTGCTCATCAACATGTGATTCAACCATCAGTTTCTCCTAGCAAATTTTAAGCCTCAGAACTGTAGCAGCCCTGTGACACCTCCATTAGCTAAGGCAAATAACTAATGTGCTGCTTGCCCTGCAGAATCGCCTGTGTAAAGCAGGAACCATGTTCTTCAAAGCACTAGAGAGGACCAGTTTTAAGGATACAGATTCATCCACTCACTAGACTTCAGAAGATGAATCTTGCAAACCTTGTTTCTCCCTGTGTCAAGGTCTCAACTATAGTTCAGAGATCAGGAAGTCTGAATCCTTAAGTGCAAACCAACTCATTGTATTTCCTCTTTAAAATAAAGTTGTGGGCTTTGCCCAATATTACATAAGAATAAATTTAAGGGATTGGGGGAGTAAATGAGACCCTAAATTTTAGTATTAGGTGTACATGGATGAAAATAAATTGAAAAGACAGATTATCTTAAAAGTGACTGTGACAGGTAAAACCTTTGCCCACTGAGGTACAACCAAGTAAGCTACAGAGAGACGAGACTGACAGTTCTTCTAGGGTAACAGTACAAAAGTTATCTGCAATAAAAGTCTAGACCTTCTTGAATAGGGAAAACTGGAGAAATGGCCAACATTTACTTCACACTTAGAGCATGCAAATAGGTATTCACCATGTAATAATTAAACCCATTAAATTTACATAGCTGGAAACTTAACATTTTTGGTTTATGCTTTTATCCAATACCAACAATAAAAGTGAAGAACAAAGCATGACTTGGGCTAGCACCTTATTACATTTGTTATAAATCAAGTTCACTGAACAGATAATAAACTATTTTTGTATTCAATACCATGATATTAACTCAAACTCTTAAATTGTGTGTAATCAGCATTCAAACTCATTTTAAACCCCTATGCATCCTTCCATCATAAAAATTTTTAGAAGCATACAATGCTTCCTCCATCTCTGAGACACCTAGATAACTTTGTTATCTCTAATTTTGGTCAATTCTGCTCTAGTCCAAACTCATTCCATACTTTCCCCCAGGAAGGGCTAACATTTTTCTTTATGTTTTTGACAGAGGAAAAAACACTATTCATAATGGTTTCCAATAACTTCTTCCTGACTAAGTTTCAGAGCTTGTTCTCAAGCTGCTTCTTCTATGATTTACGTGGGCCCCAGCTGCAAATATGACATTGTACACAGGAAAGCACCAGATGGGATGCAGTCTTCTGACTCAGAGCAAAATTTCAAAGAACTGTTGAACTGCAACCACTGCATTTCCCTACCTGCTTTGAATTTCTAGATTACTTCTAAATGTAGATACAAATAGTTCAGTCTGCCTATTCAATTTAATAACCCTCCAAAGAAAAAGAATTTATATTTGGTTTATAACATACCATGCATTCCCTAGTTTCGCAACTTTTGTAGGTGGAGGTGGTGTCGTTACTAGAGTGGTAGGCTCTGGGCTGCTAGCTACTGATCCATTATCTTTTGCTGCCAGGGCAATCATTTTCCTTTGCTTCTGAGAAAGCTTGATTCCATGAGACACCATTCTGCTGTCAATGGACATTGCAAAAAAAGATGTAAGATCATTGTCCTTTGAGATCACTCATCTTTAATCCTGCAAATTAAACTGAGAAATACTTCTTTCTTAGGCCAAAATACTTTGTTTAGAGTGCCAAAAGGCAAGGAGGGGAGGGCTCAGATGGCTGGGAAGCAAAAAGAAGATCAATTAATATCAAGCACGACAGAAAGAAAAGCATCATAGAAGTATTCTTCACGTTGACATCTGTAAATGAGAACATGCAGAGTAGGAATCAAGTCTCCAAAAGAGGACTACCATCAGAGGAAGACTATTTTCTAACCTTGTGATTTTTTAGACTGTCAAGCTTAGCTCCCTTAAACCCAAAATATTCATACATAAAAAAATGTATACAACAACATACAGCCATTTCTTCTATCTGTAATAATTTTCTTTTCTACACTATTTGGATTCTTCAGTCCTGGCTGTTTTGTTTACAGCTTCTGAATTTATGTAGCAAGCAAGCTTTTACCAGGTTCCATGAGTACTTTCCTAACCATCCTTTTTAAGAATGCCAGACCTCAAAGGTCATGAGAGTCACCTCCAGTTCTCTTCTATATATCGCCACTTAAAAAATACTAGGTTTAATACACTGCCTCATAAGAAAGCATATTTATCTTCCTGAGTCTTTTGGGATGCTTCTACAAGAAGGAACCATCCCTGCTTCTGTCTGAAGAATTGTCAACATCAAGACACAGGTGCTGGGATATGACAGAGAATGTGAGACAAGAAACAAACTTCTCAAATACAGTACTCATTCACAAGTAATTTCCAAAGTCCTAGGAACAAGAATTAATTCTTTCTGGTTGGAAATAGAAAGGCTCAGCAGAGCAGGCCAGTTATTTAAGATACTAGCTCACTTGCTCTTTTGCAGTAGTTGACAAAACAAGGCTAGAGTAAAATAAAGGGATACATTTTGTATGCTCAAAGAAAAACAACATAATGAACTGAAGTAAACAAAGCTGTTCAAAACCAAATAGGACAACTTTTCTCCTGCTTTTTTTAAACTCTGAATGGCCTAAACCACTAAGTAAATTCATAACAACCTAGCCTATCACACTTATTTTTATAGATTTTGGTTTTTTACCAACCCTGAATTTGCCTTTGGCATGGTTCCACATCTTTGCATATTTTCTTCAATTTCCATGATGGTTCTCAGATCCATAGCAGGAGGGCTGGCAGGGCTAAATGAAAAATAAAAAGTTACCTTGCAAGGCACTGATTTTCACTCACATTCCACAGTTCCAGCCTTCACTGAAATCCTCTAAATCATACTAAGACTGGTAACTGGTTGTGTAATTTATGTCTGTTTCCTCAATTATGGCAAACCTCAAATAAAATGTTTCTGACAAAACTTTTATAAATATATACATACTTAAGAGCACACTATAAAAATACTTTCAAGACTCATTATACTATGAAACAAAAAGATGTGAACTATGATTACTTTAAAAGAATTAGATACCTAAAAACTATGATTACTTCAAAAAAATTAGATAGCTAAATAAGGATACTTATTTAGTAGTCAAATGCTCATGCTAAGTTAAAGAGGCACTCCTCGCAGCTCTGTCCTAAAGGCTGAATTAGATCTCTCTTTGAAGAACAGTATTAAAATTATTTCACATGATAAACAGAACAGTTTTTGCAGTCAGAGCACTACATAAACATCAGTAACATTCTCAAAATGCAGGAATCAGTCTCTTTTCCGTAAATGACCTAATTTTAAACTTCCACAGAAATGAGCATGAATTAAATCTAGACATTCCCAAGCTCTACATAAAATTATAAATTAAACTGTGTGTACTTAAAGGTACCTGTAAACTGTGTTACAACTTGATTCAAGGACAGGCATTGAAATAAACTATAAGCAGCACTTCTCCATTTCTCCCTACAGATAAAAAATAATACTCCATTTTTTTATTAATGTACTAGTTAAACCTGTGGTGTTGATTTTTACAGCCGTTTAAGTCTAAAGGTCTAAAAAAATCTCAAAGTACAATGGAGCTTCTAATGGCTTCAAGCATGGTCTGATTCTACAAAAAACTCTCAAGTACTTTACAAAGTATTAACCAAGCAGGTGTTCTAATAACACGTATTAGAACTACAGACTAGTAGCAATAAAAAAAAAAAGAATAATATATAGAGCATTGCTTTTCTCAATGAATAATTACAACATGTACCCCTTTTATTAAATTAGCAAAATCTTGAGTTCACACGTCAAGTAATGTACGATCATTTTGAAGAGCAGATGGCTTTTTAGTCTGAATAGAACATTATTAGCTTTCACTACCAAGTGTAGAACAGTGATTTTAAGTATTACTGCACCTGAAACTGGTTGCTACCCAATTGGGAGAGCTTGCAGAGTTGTGTCTGGCACTGGGAATGGACTGTGGAACAGACTGCGTCAATGCTGATGCTCCCTTGTATGACTTCATCTCCTTGTTAGGTTGAGTGGGTTTCATACCCTGACTGCATACTTTGTCCTTCATCTAAAAATCAGGCAGAAAATTGTTGAATAAATGCTACAAACACTAATTTTTATTTCCTTAATCAAATAAACAGTAACTCCCTAAAGTTGTCTACTCCATCGTAAGTACAACAGCTTCACAGAAAGACTCTAAAATACAAACTCTGCTTTTGATGGACTAGATAAACACAAACAAAAAAATTGCTAAGAAGAAATCATACCTCAGTCCTCTCGGGATGAAATCCTTTTGTGAAGTCAGGGGACTGCAAGTCTCTGGGACTACCCAATCCTGCGTAACTACCTTCAGAGTCAGATGTTAAGAGTTCTGGAAGTGATTCTATTGAGTTAGCTTTATCCAGTTTTACTGAGCCTAGAAATAAGAAAAGAGAGTAGAACTATTAAATCATGAGACCCAGACTAAACAATGCTTAACAAACACAAAAATTATTCATTCCATACGATGAATATAAAACAACCAGAAGTTTACCCAGTCCAGAATATTAGACTGTAATAAGTATAGGCAAATTTTAGACCATCTTAAATCTTTTTTTCAAATAATATTACTCCCAGTTTTCTTCCTGTCTTACAATATACAAATAAAAACACTTTTTCTTTAAAGCCTTCTACCATCTTTTCAATAAAAAGTGGCTAATTTATTCTTTATATTCCAGAAAAAAAAACCAAACCCACAATGCATTAATAGAAATTTTCCACTTACTAAAACCACTCGAGAAAATGTCCATTATCTTTATTTGATAAAATGCATGCTTTCATGTCAACTTTGGGCACAAACTTCCTATGACAAACATCCTTTAAAAAAACTCTTAATCTTAAGAATTCACTATTTACATTCAACTATAGTGTTCACTAGAAAAGAAATAATCTTTGTAATATTTCCTTCTGGAAATACAGAAATTGCATTGCATTGCATATTGCACTTTATGTTCTGATTTTATACCTGAAAGGAATCTCTTTCCCACTGACCTGTAGAGGCTGGACTCTGAATAACATCCGATAGATTATATCCTCCAGAGCTGTCAGACCGTTTTCGTGGCTTCTTTTTTGCCTTAGTTTTTGCTTTTTTGAAAAGGGCTTCCCTAACAGGAAAAAAAAAAAAAAACACAACAAAAAAACCCCCAAATGCATTAAAGCCAAAGAAACTGAGCTTCAGAACTACCCATGTCAATGTCACGTTTTTCAGTCAGCAGCAGCAGTTATAGTTCAGCAGTAGCAGCTGATCTCACTAGCTGGCACTAGCTGCTTGCTCCTGCTCTGCTTATGCACTGGCACAACCATTTCATAAATGATTTTGGGGGAAAGAAGAATCCAGGAGGAAAAGAAAAAAACTCTTTCCAATCTAGATCTAGTCTCTGGACTATTATATTGCACACAGACTTCTGCTGAGACAGTGGAAGATGCAGCTGCTGCACAGGCTGGCACTGCCACCTAGGTCAGATTAAACCTGCTACACATCTCAGCAACTGACATAAAGCAAATTACAGACAAGTCTCCACTTTTTTTCTCTCTTCACTTCTCCTAAATTACCAAAGTTCAATAAATGCCAGAGTTGGTCTCATTTTTCCCCAACATGAACACTGCTGTTGTGATACTACTAATTTTACAATAAAGCACATATAGGCTGATGTTACCTAAATGTCATGTGATCCTATATATGCTATTAGGAAGAGTAAACTCAGAAAAAAGGCATCTTTCATTTTAACAACACTACTAGAAATTCAGAATTATATGAATTGAAGCTACAGTGTGCTATTTCAAAGCTTTCTAAGCTGCTTTTTGTGAAGTAACTACTATGTAACTACTTAATCATTCCTGCAGCACTACCCTACAGTGCTTGGGGTGGTTATTTTTCAATCCTTGGACTGCCCAGTTCCCTAGCAGCTACCACCCAGCCTTGAAAAACACTGAAAAGCTTGAAGTCTAATACAAAATAGCCTCTCAGTTCCCTTGATCTACTAGTTCTTACCTATACCAGTTCACTTAGTGCAACTTTTCCTGACACAAGTGCTCAGAACAATACACAATACTGCAGGTGAAGTTTCTTCTGAATGTTGTATCCCACTATTTGGAAGCCTTTTACCAAGTCATCCTATCATACTTCAAAGCTCTGTATTTCACTTCACAATTCTGTTAATATCAAGAAATGTAGATTATCACACTTTTTTCAAACAGACCTATAGTACATTCAAGTATGTTTTTTTCTTTTTTGATTTCTCATAATTCAGTGAAGTTCAGTGAACTCCACAGTTAGTCCCACACATACAAAGATACTCTCATTACATGCACAACTCCCAAATATTGTTGTGAATGCTTATTTTGCAACCTTTCCTCACACGCTACTTATAAATTGAAAGTGCTCTGCTGCAGTTTTTCAACATTTTCAAATATTAAGGAAACTGAGAACGGTCTTTGAAAGCTCCATTTCTTAATATTTCAATTCTGAACTTAAAGGCAGTCAGGCACCAATGCAAATGAGGATTAATACCACACACAGTTCATCTAGTTAAACATATTGATGCAAAACCAGATACTTACTGAGAATTTTGTTCTGTATTCATTTCTTCCCTTAAAAAGACAAAGTTCTCTCCATTTTCAGGCTCAAAACAACTTATGTCAGGTCCATCTGGATATGGAGTAATTACTCTCCTGACCATAGCTGGAATCTGTAGTTGTAAAAGCCATTACATTAAGTTTCTCTTAAGCTGCATGCTAGCAAATTTATGTAAGAGGACCAAAATCAATCATCATTTAAAACACTTTCACAGATCAGGTAATTAATTACTTAACAAGCTTATAAACTTAAGTTGTATCTTTAAGCAAAATAGGAGAAATATTTTAAGTGACAGACTCAAAATGCCTATGTTTCATCCATCTATAACTTATGTCAAAAAATGCTCCAAGATTTTGCAAACATTTATCTTAAAGAATACTGGACTATAATGTATCTTGGCTTTCAGCCTTTAGCATTACAGGTCAATTTTTGCATTATTCTTCTTACTGATTTTAACATCTATACAATCACCCTGAACTTTTCAGCTTTCTTCTCCTTTCTTCTAAGTATGGGATGCTCTTTTCCACAGGTTTTGCTTATGCTGTTCCATGCAACAATTGTTAATTACAGAATATTAATATGTTTAATGTGTATAATTGATTAATTAAAAAGACGCAACACTGTTGCAGCAGTAGCTCGCGAATAACGAAATACGAGCTTCTTGAGAGTGATAATAGCAGCAGCCAACTTTGTCTTTTGAATCAGATGTTCCACGCTTAGCCTGTCACCTACAGACTCTGCAGGTATGTGTTTATCACTCATCTATTCTCATTTTACACTTAATCAGTTTACACTCAAGTTGTACAACTTACCATTTTCCTGTAATAAACAGAAAGATCCTTCACAACTTCATCACTTAAGACATCCAGAGTCCTAAAAAAAAAATTATCTTTATTTTTAAAAACCAAATTCATCTTAGCAGCTTATTAAAAAAATTACATTAATGAAAAATTGAAATGAACGTTTTGGATGAATCTCACCTACAGATATTATCACCTATTCATGGTGGTCAGGGTCTAAAGGAAGACACTGAGCACAAAATATGAACTAATCAATGCCTTTGTTGTAAGGCAAGATTAAATACACAAACTTTCCACCTATCTTTACCTAAGGTCACAGCCAATACAGACCTATACAGTTAAGTTACCAGAACTGGTCATTGCTTTACCTATTTCTGCATACTGTCAAGTCTTCCTGACATGTATCTAAATACTCCAAGTCTATATAAATTCTCCATAAAACTCAAACACAACACAGACATTTATGACAAAAAATAATACTAGAGCAACAAACTTGACTCAACAGAACTCTCTTGTCCACGTGAGCAGTTCTCCTTACACAAAGCTGTCAGGACTAAGTTTTGTCTCAGGTGTCTCAAATTATAAGTCTTTCTACCCAACACTAACAGAAGATAATTCATATTAGCAATTTCTGCTAGATAGACTGTAGATACAGCCTTAATCACAGTAAGAATGTTGCATGTTCTTTCTAGGCTTAAGATGAAACAAATCTAGATTCCAAGTAATATT
The DNA here is from genome assembly GCF_000691975.1 of Corvus brachyrhynchos. NCBI lineage: Eukaryota > Metazoa > Chordata > Aves > Passeriformes > Corvidae > Corvus > Corvus brachyrhynchos. The sequence goes on from NW_008239767.1 coordinate 2,449,226, forward strand.
TAAGGCAATGTTATTAGATTTTTACTCTTCTCTCCAAAATCAAAGGTTATAATGCTTGTATTTTATAAAGATATGAAGAGGGAAATTGCTTGAAATTCACTTGTATCTGTGATGCAAGTGAAGCCACTGAGTGACATGGCAATGAAATTCTGGCATTCTGAACTGTTTCAGATCTCTAAAAACTTCTATAAGTGAAAAGAAGTCTGACAAAAAGGACAGAGAGGACTAACAATAGAGATTTTTTTCTCTTTGGCTGGGTTTTTTGGTGTTTTTTTTTTTTTAAGGTTTTGCTAGAAAAGAACTTCAATCAGTGCTGATAAGGTTTGCTCTGAGAAGGTGACATGTACTTAGGAAGCAACCTGAAGGCCTGTCCAAAAGCATCAAGAGAAGGAAGGCCAGAGCACACCTTCAGCTTCTCAGAACTTTAGAGGAATCACTGTGGAAAGCAAGGATAATAAATTAATTTGTTCAGCTCTCACTGCAGACACTAAAGCAAAAAGACTACCAGATGGCAAGCCCATCCTCTTTAGAAAAGGCAGCAGCTATATAATAAACCTATTTAAAATGAATCAAATATGTATCATAATAACCATGTTTAAAAAACCCCCCACCCAAACAAGCAATCCCAAAACAAACAAAAAACCCACACAATAATCACCATGCCCCCCCAAAAAACCTCCAAATGGAGGTGGGAACCCTTCCCCCCTCCCCAGCAGTTTTATGCATCTTCAAAAACACTTTTAAAACCCTGAAAAAGGCTAGGCCTAATGTTAAAGCCACTGAATTCAAGAGAGGCTCTTCATGCCAGACTGTAACATATGGTTTTGTACTATAGAACTGGTACAGTATGTACAGATATTTAACTAGTTTCTCTCTCCCTAACTGGCAAAAATGAACCTACCTCTAACCTAGCAGCATTCAGTGGCATTTTAACATTAAACTGTCCATATTAGTTTTTCCAATCCTTTTGCTTTTTTGGGATATTTAAGTTTTACAACCAGTACAAGAACACATTTGCATTCCT
>NW_008239767.1:2450277-2481764 GCF_000691975.1 Corvus brachyrhynchos
CCTATGAACTGCAAGCAGGACAATTTTAGCTGTTCAGCATTATACATTGCTGAGAACTCCAACAGCTCAGCAGCATTCTTTAAGGTAACTGCAGAAACAAAACACAACACACTACATTAGATAATTGGCTGTAGTATCAAGCAGCTGTTTTAAGACATTGTACAGCATGAGCTAGTTACTGAAACATCATATACTAGCCCGTTCCTAGAAAAAATGCTAACACTCAAATGGCCTAAACTATAGGAAACTCCATGTAACTTTGTAGCAGCTTGTATGCAATGGCTGCTTCACAGAACTAAAAAGCTCTATCTACAAACAGAGCAGTTTCAAAATATTAAAACCCAGCAGCCCAAAATAAAAGGGAAAAATGAATTTAAAAATAGTGAGTTTCGAGTACAGCATAAACAGTTGTTAAACTTCCAAATGTTCCAGAAAGAAAAAATAAGTGGAGTGAAAGAGGAGAGAGGGAACACTAAATACAAGGACAGAAATAGAAAGAGAATTCATTTAATCCTATTTTAAAGAAAAGAAACTTTAATTCAATGAAATAAAGGTTTCATAGGGGTCCGGGGGTGGTTAGATTTCTTTTTTTTTTTTACTTTTTTTTTATTAAAGAGCATGAGCTGAAGATGATGCATAATTCGGAATGGAAGATTATACTAACCTAGAATATTGCTCAGACTAAAGAAGTAACTACTAGCAGACATGCAATGAACATCAAAACATAATCAGCTGAAAGGAAGATACACAAATTCTGTGCCACAAAAGGCAAGAACATCTAAAAATACAATTTTTTAATCTCTAACCCTTTAAATTACAAGTGGAAGAACTCACGTTTTTCTGCAATGGCTACTTCACAGATTTCTTTGAGTCTGGATATCAGAAGTTGGTCTGCTACCACAAGAACGTTACATATGAATTCCACATTTTGAGAATCTGGAAAACAAAGCATCATGTAAAACACTGTGGGCAAATCAAAAGCAACTATAACATATACAGCTTCAATGAGCTTTTATCAAAGCGCAATTATAGCGGCTTCACAAATTCGGATGGGGTTTTAACAGCAGAAGGAATAGCTTAGAAGAGCACCAACCGTCAACTTTTTGAAGCAACAGAAGGAAGGAAAAGGAAAACTGCAGTTTGACAAACTAAAGAATAGGTAAAACGAGGCCTGGGGTACTGCTATCACCTCAAACCCTGAAGCAAAAATCAAGAATTTTGATTTTTTACATATAACTTCAACACAAGCATGTTAAGTTTTGAATTTCTATTTTAAAAATATAAAAATTGCAAGAGCTACACTTGAAAATATATTAATGGCACCTTTTATGGCAAGAGCTTCATCTGTATACAGGTAATCCACAATTATCTGTAGTATGTCAGAATGGATGGGCATTTCCAGAGCTGAACAGGTAGCCTAAATAGACAAAGTATATTAAAAAAAAAAGAAAAGAAAAAGAAGAAAGAGTAAAAGAAGCTGACTACTTGGAATAAAATACAAAATTAAGACAGTAATTATATTAAGAAAATGACTCAGATCGAGGGTCACGTTTTTGAAGTTAAACAATTACTTAAGCATTTGTACAAAATCTGTCCAAGTTTCTCAATTAAGAATTGATTGCAGCAGAGCAATTAAAATCTGTTCTGAATAAATACCCATGAAACAGTTTCATGTTTGATCACTTTGATCATCTACTCTAACAATCCTCCTTGATTATATTCCTTTACCCACAACTGTCTAAAAGTAGAACTACAGGAACCCTCCATGCAAGTACTGAATTGCTTTCCTTCCAAGGTTGAAAGATCTAAAGAAATCACAAGTTCCCAAATAACAATAATATTGAAGTAGTCACTATTGTTAATGCCTCTGAAAATAAGGTCCTCATCGAGCCCTCCATTTGAAGAACCACCTTAACCATTAGGGTAAAGCCCTTATAAGAGCAAACATTAGCCATTAAACCACGTAACTGTCACTCACTATTTGTGTTTATGCAATATCACTGCTTAACAACTTTGGTTTACTTCAGGTGGCACTCAAGTAAAGCTTCATACTAAAATATTTATTTTGCTTTAGAACATACTACTGGTATTGACACATTTTCCTTCTAAAGTTTAAAAACCTCTTACAGACATTAATATTTTTATATAACATCTATAGCCCTTGCTTCATAAAATATTTACTTATTAGTTTAGGTTGATTTAGATTTACTTACAAATTAATAGGTAACTTAAGAAGTACATACTACTGATACAGAAATCCGTTACAGTAATGGACACTCTACACTTAAAAAAAACCCCTTAAATAAATAATTTCTCTCACAGTGTTTCAAATATGTTTTCTCAGGGATGACTTAGGAAAAGGCAGCACAGTTAACCTAGAGGACAGGTAAAGCTCTGTTTTACAGCAGAAGAGAACTGCCAGTACTTCACCAGGTTCTTAATGGATTGCCAGAAAGCAAAGAAATTCGAGGAACTCCTGCATACTGCTTTAATTTTCAGTCTCAGAAAAATGCTTCTCTACTTATACCTTCGTCTCATTCCATAAACACTATCAATAGTACTCAGGTAGTTAAACAGAGTATTTAGTGAAATTACAATGTCCAGGAACAACCAGGACATTGAAACACAGCTAGCAAATAGGAACCAAGACAAATTAAAGATCTACAACTTTTGAAAGAGCAGTTGGTGACTAAGTAGAATAGTCCCTGATATCCCGTTTCATTTAACAGCAAAAGTCAGCTGGAATTCTATACATTGACTCTGGATCCTGCTGTCTCTTGCATATGACAAGCTATTCCAAACTGCATACTATTTAAACTGTACGATCTTTTACAGAAAGAAAATGAAAATTCATCCAAAGTAGTATCCCATAAGAACAGTCCAGTCAGTGTTTTTATAAATCCATTAACTAGTTCAAACTAAACCCCAAAAAGAAAAGCAATAAGTTCCTCCCATATACAGCATTACATTTGTTACTCTTATTTAATATATAATCTCAATAGTACAAATAGAGTAACCAAAAAATGTGGCTTGTGGGTTTTTTTTCTTGCAAACAGAATCCAAGAATCCGGCCCTTCCTTTTCCCTAGTATTTAGGATATGTTATTATAGGAAAAACTGAAAAGCTGTCACTTACTTGATGCAAAAAAAAAACCATACCACCACACATGGTTTTGGCAAACTTACCTCAATCCATGAGCTGCTTAACATGCTGTGAAAATAATCTGTAAAGAAAGGCATTTCAGTTCAAGATGCAATAAAATGACAGTTAAAAAAGACAATATGACTTATGTTATATAAATATATATAAAAATACACACACATACCAAGTCTTGCACAAAGTACACACTTATGACATGGGAATTCCTTTCCATCTAAAGATTTCAGGGTCACATCGCAGAGGTACGAACTAGAAGATATTTAATAGCATCAGAACTGTGACTATTCAGAAGATCTGTAAGTTGTAAACTCTACAAATAAATGTTTCCTTTAGCAAGTTAGGATTTATCCTTTGAAATAAAACACACCTGAACTTTAATAATACCACAGAACATGAACCTAAAAGTACCGGCACAATACTTTCCAGGGAGAATTTTTTTGTCCAAATTTGAGCTTTAAAAATTCCATCTGAAATATTTCCTTCAAAACACAACAAATTACTGTTTCAAAACTGCTAAATAAATTAATTATGGCTAATTTTAGCCAATCTTAAATGGTCTATGTTAAGTTACCTATTTTTTCATTATCAGGAGGTACCATAGGCCTTGATGATGCATTTTAAGAATGAAGCAACCCAAATTCTGTGAAAAAGCTACTTTCATGAAATGTTGCTTTTATTATATAAATAGACTATTCAAGATTTTGGGTATAAGTAACTTGACCACATCAATGGAATTAAAAAAAAACCATCACTTTGCTAAAAGCAGATTAGAAAACACACTATGCATTTGCTTATTTCCAAGCCATATAGTCTTATTGTCACAACAAGCAGATTTACAGAAGTGAAATTGCTTTTGACTGGACTACCCATAACATTTCTTCTGGCATTAGCATTCTATTACAGTTAATCCATAGAACACATTAAGGTGCAGTAAAAAGAAACAAAGACATACCACACATAATCTATCCCCAATTACTAATTTACAGATCAAGTCTATAAACATCTATGGAGAACTGCCAAATCTGAGTTACTGTGATAAAGAGAACTGAAAACCAAAAGTTAAAATGCAGCTGGATCAACCTTAGTCCACACTTAATAGGCAAAGCAATGACATAAGAGAAAGATGGTGAGGTAGGGGAAACTTGATTAAAAAAAATTACCATTTCTTCTGATTTAACTTTGGTTTATTCCCATTCTTCTTGTTGACAACGTTAATTTTTCCATTTTCTAATCTGACTCCATCCAACCTGCAAATTATTAACATTAGTAATAAGCAATACAATTAGTATACAGTTCAAACCATTAAGAGCAGTTTCACAAAGTAATAGTACTTCAGTGGGCTCATACTGTGAATACAAAAATGCATCATCATACAAAAATAGAAAGGGACAGTTGTTATTTGAAAAGTCTTCAAGGCAGATGCAAAATGTAACTGACATTCTTTCCATATCTTAGATATGTGACACTGAACCGTGCCATAAATCAAATCCCTCCTGATGGGAGAGAATTTTCTAGAAGTCCTTGCAAGGAGTTTCAAAGATAAACCAAGACTTTTCCTTGAGTTTCAATGCTGCCGGATAGTTGTTTATTAAGTCTTATCAGAAGAACAGAGCCACTAGCGTGGCCCAGGTACAGCACAGAGCACAGAAAGCAGGAGAGAAGTCTCTAATTATCAAGATTTACACAGCCTTTTAAAGATAATTTAACCAATAGTTACTAAAAACATACATTATTTTCACTTTCCTACCAATTATTCAGTAACATGGGCAGGACCTGCGGAATTCTCTATCCAATCATTCCAAACTACTTTTACTGCAGAACATGGAGTAGGAGAAGAAGGAGAAGAAGGTTTAGAGAACAACAACAATCCTCCATTTTGATATTTTTTACTCTTATCTATTTACTACAAAGAGAAGCCCAAAACCTCTAAATTTTTCACCCTGTGACAATCTTACACAGTAGTCTGTCACCTAATTCACACCACTGTATTTTCTAGTTCTTGTCTGACTGTTGGTAATTTTTTCCAAAGTTGAAAGTTAAAACAGTTTTGTTCAGGGGGGTAAGAACCCTTAAAAACAGGCAGAGAAATATATGGCACTCTGCGTTCCTACAATATGTATTTATTATCTTAGATGAAACCTATACTGTATAGTTAAGGGCAAAGTTCAGTACTACAGGGTCAAAAATCTAGAAGTAAAAATATATAGCGCTACCAGTCAGTAAAGTGAGCAAAGACAGTGGCTGGGAAGAGATGCAAGTTTAAGCACAGGCTTTTTTAGCATCCTAATTCATCAAGAAGGCTTCTGAATGGGATGGTAAAGACACAGGAGTGCTGCTGGTGGATTACAAAGTAATACACCTTTAAAGGCAAAATACTTTACCATGGAAATATTACTTAGGAACTCAGTTTTAGCAGCAGCTTCGCATCTTGGCTGTGCATGCAAGAAGTACAGTGAAGAAAACTGCCCTGAATAAGCTCATTCCCCTCTTTTGAAAGGACAAAAGCACAAAAAAAACCCCCAAACTGATTAATGCAGTTCTACAGAGACATGTGATCTCAATTCCATTTGCTTCACCATGTAATATAAAAATTACATCAGTTGAACAAGAATTTAACTTTGCTGTTTTATACTAAACATGTATGCTGTCTGTGAAAAACTGCTAGACTACAGACCACAGGACAGAAATTAATCAACCCAAAACTCAGTTTGATCAGCTATCTCCAACTAACAAGTACTGATGTTTTTGACAGCCTTTATGGAAAGTCAGATGATTTGAATCAGATATCAAATCCCACAGACCCTATGCCTTAAAAGATACTGTCATGGTTTAACTCAGCTGACTGAAGACCACTCACTCACTCACTCTCCCCTCACCACCCACCAGTGGGATGGGGGAGAGAATTCAGGAAAAAAATAGTAAAATTTTTGGGTTGAGATAGACAGTTTTAATAGGGCAGAAAAATAATGAAAAATAATAATAATGCTAACAGAATAAGCATACACAAAACAAGTGATGCACAAACAGTGATGGAATAGCTCACCATCCACCAACCTGAAACTCCTATATGCACTGGAATTAAGCCCAGCCAGTTCCCAAGTAGTATGCCCTTACCATCTCCCTCTAGTTTCTATTCTAACATTAGTATCCTAATTTCCATTATTGCCATAACAACTAAAGTTAGATCAGCTTACATAAAAACACTCCATGGAGAGCTTGTCAAAATGTAAGTGCACTTCCCTTCACCTACCTTCCACTTAAATTGCTGAGTCCAAACTTCTTTGCTGCACTTTGCAACATTTTAATGAGGTTAGCTTCTTCACCAGCTTTGCCTTTTTTAGATTTGCTCTTCTGTTTTTCATTTATAACTTGCACTTGATTATTTCTATAAATCTCAAATGCAGACTTTCCATTAACATTTTCATCAAAACTCATTTTTCTCAGATTAGAAATTAAAGTATCTTGACATTCATCTGATTTTTCTTTATAAGGGATTTTTGGCTTGTAACCATGAGTCAAAAGATCACAAGTATCAGTGTATATGAACTGCAGAAGGTAGCCAAACAGATCTGGATGGACTTTCTCAATTACATAAAGATCACATCCAACAGCATCTTCATCTTTACGGTAGATGTCTGGAGTGTCTAGCTGGTTGTCACTGGAGACAAAGAGCTTCTTGAAGAAGTCGGAGCGTACAGCCAAGATGTATTTATGCACAGGGTACATTCTTGTGCCAATCTGAAAAGTTACATCATGGATGCTGTCCATTTCATCTGTTTCATCTAAGAGTTTGCCAAAATCCATTCCAAAACTTGATAGTGACACACTTGGAATTTCATACAGACTAGAACAAAATGAAATCCATAATCAAACACCATTTACAAGCTTCATAACATTTTACATAGTATGTTTAATGAAGAGGATGATGCTGTTACAGTTTGGTTTCTTTGTGTTTTTTCTTACATTGCTGCACTGCTCAACATTTCTTGTCCTGTTCTTTACAAAAACAACTAATAATATGATATTAAGGCAATTAAACTACACAAATAAGACCTGTCTAGCTTCAGAATATCAAATATAGTATTTGCCTTTATACTGTACCAGTATTATCAGAACTATCTTATCTTCATCTCATTTTTCCAACATGTAAACACAGAAACGTTTGCTGTATTTCGTGTTACAAACTGAAGCAACAAGGAAAAAAAGCTAGTGTTTAGCTATTTATCACATAAACAGCTGGAAACTATTATGAGAGCATAAGAAACATGGTCCAGTATTCTATTTATTTATTTTACTTTACACATTTCTTTCCAAACAAACAAAAATTCACTTGTCACTTTTATTTAAAAGCTGATTATTGGTGATTACTGAAGAGGTGAATTTCTACAGTATTTAGAACTCAGAGTGTGTTATGAAATACATGGCAAATGCTTGCCTTAAACACTTCAGATAAAACATCAGTACTGCCTATTATTATGCAAATATATAAGCTGAGGCCTTTGGGTAACTTCAACATAATTACTAAGAAGTGCTATTCTCTAGCAATATGGATAACCATATTTACTGTGACTTCTCTATGAGCCAAAAAACAGTTTAGAAAAGAATGATTCAATCGCAATAACACACAGAAAAGGGAAAAATTACAGCTGTTGTTATTTTTAATATACCTGGTTTTAGGATCTGACTGTAATACAGCAAAATTACAGCCGCTAGGATCAGTGGCAATACTGACAGCTCGGTGGACAAATGTCAGCTTCTGAAGTCGAATTCTTTCATACACACTGGTTGTGTCATGTTCACAAGACACATCACATGAAGGATGCTGAAGGCTTGATACAAGTTCTGTAAAAAAAAATAAAAGGAAGTGAATACACATCACAGAAAGATCCTGCTAATTAAAATGCAACCAATACACAAAAAAGACAAGACTATGACTTCTGTATGTCCTTTGATGGAGTAATTGAGTAAGACTAAATCATGCTGAAGACTTCAGCTTGCTTATTTACAGAATATATAGGAGGAGAGCTGAGAGTTTCACTTAAAATCTTGTCCTGTGTGAGACAGATATGTTCCTTCCAGAAAAACAAACCATCAGGACCTACTTTCAGCAATATGAGCCAAGTTAATAAGGTGGAAGTTGCTTTGGACCCTGTATTGTGCCCAGATAAGGGGAGTGGGAAACAGGTTTCACAGACTTAGCAGTGGAAGCAATTATATGCTCCTACTTTTACTCAATACCAATTCTCTTAGGACTCATCATCTAATATGTGACAAGACCATTGCACTAGACCCTTGTGCTACTATTACTCTTCAGAAGTACTTTTCTTTACAGAAATCTCCACCTAAAGGTTAACTGAAAGCTGCAAAGTAAATCTCAGTATTACTGAGGAAGAGTACAGCAGCAGTCAGAGCTGTCAGTCACAGAGGAAAGAACAAACTCACTACATAATACTGATAGAGACTGTAAAGATTCAATTAAACTTTTTTATTGATTTAAAGTATTTAAAAACCACTAAGAAATCACAGCTAACCTTTCTTTTCTGAGCTTTTTTTCCCTTCTTCCAGCCATTTCCCCATAAAGGCTTCACCATCTTGTGTCACAAACATTATTTCATTCCCATTTAATGCAACATCAGACATGAAGACTTGCCGGCCATACACCCAACGACACTGCTTCATGGAGTTGTTAGATGACTTCCAACAAAACACCTACAACATCAAATTTTTAAAGAAAGAAAAGATCTTCACATCATATAAAAGCAATTACATATTACACACTACTTTTTTAAACACATCTCAAAGTTGCATATAAAAGGAGAAAGACATTCCTCAAAATTTTAGGATAAAGTGTTATGAGCACCTATCAGAGAGAATCTACAAGGAAAAGAGAAAATCTATTGTGATATTAAGATCCATTTGCTCATGAAGGGCATTTGAAAAGCTTCGCCAAATATTCAAATATCTTCACAGCAGTCATCCATAGGACAGGTTTTACTGACATCTCAACAAGGACAGTAAAAGGTGTCAAGTTAAGAAACAAGTTTTATCTAGTTCTTAATTTACAGATTTGTCCAACTGGTTTGCTTATAAATCAGACAAAATTCAAAGCTAGCACACTGGAAATTTAAACCATTTCCTGTTAATTGTTTGACAATAAATCTCAAATTTCTCTGTACCAGTCAAGGTTTGGAAAGGAGATCATGACCAAATGCAAACTTTAAAACCTTCAGGAATATGAAGCACAGCAAGACACCAACAAGGTATACTGTACATGTCTGAAAGACAGCCCCAAGCAAGGTAAAGCCCAAATGTGGCATTAGCAGTGCTAACTAAAGTCAGGCTTTCATTTTCTCTCACTGAAGGACCTGCACAGAGGGAGGCAACAAAAGGAGTTGAGTAACTTATTTCCTTTCTCCTCCCTACAAATCACAGAATGGCTGAAATTGAAAGGGATCTCTGGAGGCTGTCTAGTCCAACTCTCTGCTCAAGCAGGACCACCCAGAGCCAGCTGCCCAGGAGCATGTCCAGACAGCTTTTGAGTATTTCCAAGCACAGTGATTTCACAACCTTAACTGGCAACCTGTGACAGTGCTGAACCACCCTCTGTGCTTCCTGATACTCAGATAGAGCCTCCTTTATTTCAGTTTGTGCCCATTGCCTCTGGTTCTGGTTCTGGCTCTGGGCACCATTGAAAAGAGCCTGGCTCTATCTTCTTTACATCTTCTCTTCGAGTATGTATATACAAGATTCCCCTTGTGACTTTTATTTTCTAGCCTAAACAGTACTCCCTTAAAGAAAATGCAATCAAGCCAGACCAGGAATTACAAGTGTTAAGATCCCATCCTTCTTCTTACTCAATAACTTATAATGCCTGAAAGCACTAAAGATTCCAGTACTTGTCAGTATTCAACATGGAAAGATATGAAATGTACACGGACATAGTTCCTCTGATGCAGGAAGATCAAGTAGTTTTTTACTTCCAAAGCAGTGTCCCAAAGATGTTGAAGGGGCACTACCAATACTACAGATGCTAGAGGCTACATGCCACGTGATCAAATACTGAATTGAAAGCTTATAATCTCTGAGACAACTAACGACATAATGAAAAGATACGATCATCTCAAAATGTAATTCAGCCAAATTCAAGGAAAGAAAAGGAAATAACCACATTTCCCCTTATTTTGATATACAAGCTCAGTTTTTAACATTCTTTAAGAAGGCATTTTAGTAGAAAAAGCTTCTTTGTAAACACCACTAGATGGCAGTGAAGTTGAGATCTCCCAGTGAGCAGATCGAGAAAAAGAATTTTTTAGAGTCCTGTAAACCAGTACTTAAAAAAGAGTAAGGGGAAAAAAACTATAAATTCACCACGGCATTCCAATTCTAAGACAATACAGCATCTACATTTACCAGTAAATACTAAATGATTCACCAGGTTTAGGTGCAACATTTTGACAATAAAAGGACATTTCATCTACAAACAGCCGTGTTTCAGCAAAGGCTCTAAAACCTCAAGTCCAGAGACTACTTCTGAAAGTTGTAAAGGTGCCTGGGGTAAGTGGGGTGATAGGCGAGATAGGAAGAAAAAAAATATCAACAAAAAGAACCTTAACCACATACACTAACGTGTATGTAAAAACAAAGTTTACACCTTCACTGAAAGGCATTAGAAGTCCATAGATTTAAAAATTAACTACTGCACATTAGTTTTGTAATCTTCCCATGGCCCTAAAAAAAAACCAAAATCACCAGCAGCTGTACAGAAAAGAATTGACTGGGGAACAATAAAAAGAACTTTTTCAAATACATGAAGGGCAATAGGCAGTGCAAAAATAACATCAGCCCATCACAGGGCGAGGACGGTCACCCCACAAACAGGGACAGAGACAAGGCACAGGTGTTCAACACATTCTTTGCCTCTGTCCTCAACAAGGGGGTCTCAGTGCCCTGAGCTGGAGGACCATGACTGCGAGAATGATCAACTCCCATTCAACCCTGAGACTGTGAAGGATCTGCTGCTCCAGCTGGATCCCTGCAAATCTATGGGGCCTGATAGGATTCATCCAAAAATCCTCAAAGAGCTGGCTGATGTGATCGCAAAACCACTCTCAATGATTTTTGAGCAGTCTTGGAAATCTGGAGAGGTCCCAGCTACTGATAAATGCTGTTCCAGTTTTCAAGAAGGGCAAGAAGTAGGACCCCACACTCTACAGGCCTGTCAGTCTCACTTCAGTGCCTGGTAAAGTTACGGAGAAGATTATTCTGGGAGGTATTGAAAAGCACCTGAAAGACAATGCAGTCACTGGTCACAGCCAGCACGGCTTCATAAGGGGAAAGTCCTGCTTATCAAACCTGATTTCCTTTGATGACAAGGTAACCCACCTAGCTGACCAAGGGAAGCCAGTTGATGTCATCTTTTTGGATTTCAGCACAGCTGTTGATACCCTGTGCTCTTCAACATCTTCATAAATGATTGGAGGCAGGACTGGAAGAGATACTAAGCAAGTTCACAGATGATATAAAACTGGGAGGAGCTGCTGACTCCCTCCAGGGCAGGGAGGCCCTGCAGAGAGACCTCCACAAATCAGAGGGCTGGGCAATCACCAACCACATGAAGTTCAACAAGCAAAAGTGCCAGATTCTGCACCTGGGATGGGGCAACCCTGGATGTACAGACAGAGCAGGGAATGAGATGCTGGAAAGCAGCACCACGTAAAGGAACCTGGGGGTCCAGGTCAATGGCAAGTTGGATACGAATCTGCAGTGCCCTGGCAGCCAGGATGTCCTGTCCAAGTGTGTCCTGGGGGCATCAGGCACAGCATCGCCAGCTGGGCAAGGGAGGGGATTGTCCCGCTCTGCTCTGCACTGGAGCAGCCTCACCTCGAGTGCTGGGGGCAGTTTTGGGTGCCACAATGTTAGAAAGACCTTAAACTGTTAGAGAGTGTCCAAAGGAAGGCAACAAAGATGGTGAAGGGCCTTGAGGGGAAGCTGTGTAAGGAGCAGCTGACGGCACTTGGCCTGTTCAGCCTGGAGAAGAGGAGACTGAGGGGAGACCTCATTGCAGTTACAACTTCCTCATGAGGGGAAGAGGAGGGACAGGCACTGATCTCTTCTTTGTGGTGACCAGTGACAGGACCTGAGGGAATGGCCTGAAATTGTGCCAGGGGAGGTTTACTGCAAAAAGATTCTTCACCCAGAGGGTGGTTGGGCACTGGAACAGGCCTCAGGAAAATGGTCACAGCACCAAGCCTGAAAGAGTTCAAGAAGAACTTGGACAATGCTCTCAAGCACCTGCTGTGACTCTTGGGGATGGTCCTGTTTAGGGCCAGGAGCTGGACTTCATGATCCTTGTGGGTCCTTCCAACTCAGCATATTCTGTGATTCTGTGAAATTGGTTATTTTCTGTGCATGATTTTGTCCTGTCTTATGTTTAAAGTTTGATTAACCACTATGCTGCCTACCATATAATTATAATTATGACAACTTACTCTTCCAGCTTCATCCAGTGCCAGAATGCAAGTCTTCTGACCCCCATTTTCTTTAAGATGCTGGGTATCTACTTTATATTCCAAATATCCTCCACTGACAAGAACTTTTTTAAGGTTCAGCTGTCTGAAAGAACACAAAAGGTTAAATTAGTATTTCCCTATTGTGTACTTATGTTAGTTCTATGACAGTTACCTTTTTCATTTAGACAAGCAGTAAAATAATGTAATTGAGACAGTGAAATGGAAAAATTACTTATGTTTAGTTTCACCCTACTGGTACTATTAACATAACTGATAATATTATAGCAGACTATACTTTTTGCTTGTTTTTAAGTATATCACATTGTATATCTAAGTTCTTCAAAAAATTCCATGAGTGAAAATCGGTAAATGATATATTTGATTTCATCAGTACAAAAATTTAATCAGTTATTTGTATTAAAAGATCTATCCTATCTCAGCAGGTCATTTCTCAGGAGTTTGCTAGGTTTGGTTTTTAACTGATCAAAATTAAACTCATTATCTTTTCTCAGTTGCTTAGTAAAAGAGCACAGGACACTGCATTAAGTTTCTACAAGTGTCAACACTTTCACTTACCACCATGTAGAAATGAAGTATAAAATAATCATTAAGCTATAATATGTCAATAAATACTGTTAGAATTTGAAGTGAAGCTGAAAAACTAGGGAGGAAGGAGTTAGCTGGGCAAAATCAAATCTAAAAAAATTTTTTCTAATCTGTTATTGCAAACTAAGTAAAAGAGAACAGGATTAAATAATTTCCTAAATTCATGAGTCAAAAATCCAGCTTCTTCAACAGGTTTTATATCCATATATATGGACCAGATGACTTTACAAGGTCCTTCTTGCAACCTAAATTACCCTTTATAACATACTGTATCTACACATTAATTATGAAATTCAGATCCCAAATTACTGATTCAAAATCATAACAACATAAATAAACAAAACAGCAGATCTTCAGTGTCTCTACCAAGATGCACTTAAACAAATTAAGGCTAACAGAGGAAGAAAAAATACAAGTTTCAATGTTTTTAAACTTATGGCACAAAATATTTCCTCCTAATGTGTTTTTTTAAATATCTTTGGTAAACAGCAAGTGGCACCTTAGCCTCTTGTAAAAAAAAAAAAACAAACAAAATGAAGAAACAAACAAAAACGATAGCCCTAGTTCATATGAAAGAACTACAAATGAGGAGAACATAGGGCACCACTGCATTTTCTGTAATTTATGCACAAGAATCTTTAAAATATCTTGCAAGTATACAACTACAGTGAAATCTTCACCTATTGTTCTTCATGACAGATTAGAAAAGTAACACATACTTTGAAGCTATCTTTTTGCACTGATAGTCTGCAAGTAAATAAATATCTCCTCTTTCAGAAACACATACTGTAGCGCCATCACTTGCAGAGACCAGGGACACAGAGAGGTCTTTATGGTGTAGAGCAGAGACTTGGCGAGGTGCAGTTACACATTTTTCTCCATTAGGATCCAGCAGATAACCTAGAAAAAACAACATACCACAAAAACATTATTTGCCATTCCATACATTGTGCAATTAAAGGATACTTTGCTACACTACTTTGAAGAACCTCTAAATTCCAAAAGATTTTTGGTAGGATAATTCATCTTCAAAATACTTAAACAGATGAGACCCACCACACATACTCGATAGTTCACTACAAACACCCAAAAACCAAGATCTGATACATAAAAATGAAGTAAGGCATATTTTACAGGGAAGCTATTTAATGTGGTGGCAGTGCTTTGATTCCAAAAAAAGAATATTTATTTCATCATATGACAATTCAAGATAGTAGAAATACTGTAACACTGGCATAAAGTACAGATTATTTCAGACATTGAAAGACAAATATAAGCTTGTCAAAAAAATTACTCTAAGTGCAGGTAAGCATGAAGGCAGCAGTTACATGAAACAGAAAAGGTTGGAGCTGTAACGCAAGATCTCTGAAAACATTTAAAAAATAGAATAAAAACAGGCCATTGCTACTCTGTTGCAACAAGAAACCTGACATCAGGACTCTCACACACAGTATAATCCTGTTTTGTGTGCAGGGCACTTACACCTGCACCACAAAGCGGAGCAGAACAAGCAGCAGAGCTACCTCTACCTGGAAGCAACCCTGACACAGGACAATGTAGGGTTGTGCTCAAATGTCTTATGTGGGCAAGGTTTAACACCACAGGTCTACCACGGTGCCCAGCTGACACAGTATCACTTAGGAGTCAATTACTGTCTCTCTGTGGTACTGCACTGGGCCATGTGCTAGCCAGAATAATCCCAACAACACAAGCAACTACAAAAAAAGCTTATATGATGGGTGCATATAAAAAAAAAAGACAAAAACAAACAACAAGAAGATATTCATTAGTAAGGTATTTCTCTGACAAAGGCAAGTTTTTTCACATACCTTTGACACCTTAAAAAAAAATACACAAAAAAAGCTGGAACCTGAGGCCAGAGCTGATGCAGATTAAGTACCAAAGATAGCTAACAGTTTTGTTTGCACATAGACACAAAACTGCAAAAATGCAAATCCAAACCAATATAGCAATACCTGTTTATTAAAAAAGATAAAAGCAATTAAAATGTCCCATTCATACAACAAATCAAGTTCACTATTTGGTAATATTATTAATAAGTTCTTTCTTGACTTCAGAATAATACAGAGTTAATTGAAGAGTCTGGTAATGGTATTGCTGAAAAAAAATCTAGATATAGGCAAGTTATTTCACTTTAAAAAGTTAGTATGGAAAAAGTTATCAGTATCATGTTTGCAGTGCTTGATGAAAGAAGGACATAAGCAGGAGAGCTGAAGGCTAGTTTATAATTTATTAAAGGCAGTGCCAGCCAGATTGCTGGAAGGAGACAAGCATGCCTTGGAGTAACTTCCAACACAAACAGCAACATTATGTTTCCTTAAAGTCTCTAGAAGCAGGACTGTACAAGATACATGGAAGGTAAAAGTTATAAAGAGTTCAAATGAGAGCTAAATCTGACTAGCTCCTATCATCTCAAAATGTGAAAGTAACTGGTAGGAATGAAAAATATTCTTTGAAAGAAGTGTGAAGGGATGATGTCATCAGATTGGTTTAAAAAGAAAAAGACAGAGGAAAAAAAAGCTTCACCCAGGCTTCTGTTCTAAGAAGCAGATGACAGGTTAAGCATGAACAACATCTTTCAATGGCTGGGTTTTACTTTCGGAACGCTTCTACCTTACCTAGTTGGCCGCCATTCAGCCCCATGGTATACACTGCTTCCTTAGTCCATAGCACTGTATGGAATCTGCCTGCAGCCACTCCAATCACCATTCTACCTTTCAGGTTTTTTGCCTGAACCTAAGCACAAATCCAAAGTACATCTTAATATTAAGTAGCAACAGGTGAATTTCACATGTACAAACTTCTGACAACATTTAACTCCTAATGTCAGTAAGAACAACGCACTAATATCAATCCAAATACAGTCTAATAAATCAGATTATTTCAGAAGTTTGTCAAGTGGGGCACTATTGCAATAATGACAAAAAGAACTAAACTTTTTGTTTCCAATCAGAACTGGAATCAAGTCTCCTTAGGCTGTCTTCATACGTAAGATGCTGAACAAGACTGAACAGGACATGCATAGCACAGCCACAGAAGACTCAGGTGCTGCAAAATGTCAGCTAGAAGTTTAAAAGTTTAAAGTCCTAATGGCCTAAACACAGTGCAGAACACGACACGACTAATCCCATACTTCACATTTACTTGATTTTTCCAGATTAAGATGATAAAATCAAAGCAAATACTGCGGCTATAGAGCTGTCATTACACTGTTGAAGAACACATGGTACCCCAAAACACTATCCTCTTGCATTTTGGCCAATCATTCTTTTTTACTTTCAAACACTGATAATGCAGTGTTCTTCTACTTCGGATGAAGGTTCCTTTCAACAAAAGGTAATGTAAAGCTTCTTTACTTACAAAAAAGATTAAATTTAGAGATTAAGCATAGGAAT
Organism: Corvus brachyrhynchos; assembly: GCF_000691975.1. Lineage (NCBI taxonomy): Eukaryota > Metazoa > Chordata > Aves > Passeriformes > Corvidae > Corvus > Corvus brachyrhynchos. The sequence continues at coordinate 2,466,968 of NW_008239767.1, forward strand.
ATAGTTAAGTTGCTGATGCCCATACCCCCTCTTCCCTGTCACTACTCTTCCCAAAGCACTGACTCCAGTGCTTCCAGCGAAGGACATAATGATTAAACCCTGAGAGCCATCATCCACTGATTCAAAAGGAGTTAAGAGCATGAATCTCAAGTGATACATACCTATTAATTCTACATCACTTCAGCTACAGAACAATTTGGGGAAGAGAGAAGAAAAGGGTTTTGGCAATTTTACCTTGTATCATACTTCACACTACAAATTTTGGTATTTTTCAGGTTACAAATGAAGACATTCATCAGAACACAGTTAAGATCTGAGATGTCTGAAAACACAGAATCAAGATTTATCTGAACTCACATTAAACTTTGCTATTCTGAAAAAGTTTAGAAGTTATTTTTATAATCTTCACATTTTACTTTCTGTTAAAAAAAAAACTAAAGCAACACCACCAAACCATTAAGCTGTGACTGATGTTATTTTTACCTGTCTAGGAACACTGCAATTAGAAGGAGGAGGAAGAATACCCAGTTGATGGAAAGTGTTCAAACCAAATGTGTAAACATATCCATCTTCTGTTAAAACAACAGTATGATCCTTAGCTGCAGCTATCTGGGAGCACTGATGACCAGTTAAGCCTTCCACAAGTCTTGGAACCTGAATAAGAAAAAAATAAAATTGATATAAAAGCATACTGGTTTGTTATTAACCAGTGGCCATCTATGAAACTGAAGTTACACCAACAGAAAGTCATGACCAAATATTGAAATAAAGATAAAATGCCTTTGAACACACAACACATTCATTAACATAACAACTACATTCAATGCAGTAAGATGAATTACTTTCATTTGAAATGCTATCAGGGAAATGTCCTTTGCTATCAGGGGAGACGAATTTTAAACTACCTGCTCTGAAATTAGATTGGAAACTACATCTTCAGGACAGCTGAACAAATATTAACTATCACCTCTTGCTTTTCTTTTTAAATACCATGAACACCAAAGCTATCTCCCTCCAACACAGGATAATCTTAATAAAATTTCACCGGATAAGGAAGCAGCTCTGTATCGTTGACTCTTCATGTACTCTAGCGTGAGTTCTCCTTTATTCAACTATGTAACATCACAGTTTCGAAAAGAAATTTGAAAAAAAAATCCTAATTTAACAGAATTATTTTCTTAAAAAAAAAGAAAATTTGAGCTCTAGTCTCCACTAATAGCATTCAGCAACAGAGTATCAAGTTCTGTCAGATACCTGATATTAGAAAATTTTAAAAATTATTGCGCTGAAAGCTAAATGCACACTACCAGCTAGGATAAGATGCTTAAGTCTAAGAATTGTATTGTCATCAAATCTTAGTCTTCTCAAATTTTAGTTTTGTGCATTGCAACAATGTACTATTCAAATGAAAATGATAAGTGAATTTTCACTTAATAGTTGCGTAAGTCTAGTAAAAAGCAACCCTACCATCCTTTTTTCTGCCACCACAGCTTCACAGTACTGCTGTTTCTCTGTGCTAGCTTTGGCCCTCATCAGAAGGCATCACAAACCTGCTTAAGGAGACAGCCCAGTCAAAAAACATTTGCTTCCACTTATCTAGCATCAGCTGGCCTTTAAATCAGCTCAGCCATAACACAAGTTTGACCACTGCATCTAGCTATCTTAAGTTAAACTATAATTAAATGCACGTTCCTCTACTCTCTGCCACCTCACTATTAGAACTGGAGAAGTTTTTCTATTACTTGGTGAGAAGCAAGGGCTTTGGTTTAAAATCAACAGCAAACTCATTTTGAAAGTACACTGATAGAAACTCTAATTCCCTTTTTAGACTTGCTGTTAGAAAGAAAAGAAACATCATGCTAGACTAAAAGAGATAACATAAAACTGCATACCAGGCATGTTTGTTCATCACCATGACCCAAGCGCCCTCCTTGTCCATGTCCACATGTATACACTTGACCTTTGTGGGAAAGGAACACAGAGTGGAATTTGCAGAGTACCACCTGAAAAAAGAGCAAAAAATGTATTGGGAAGAGGCAACATAGGACAAATTAATTTTCCTGGATAATCTGAAAACACCTAAGTACTTTGTGAAGAAATTCTGCTTTAATAAAGATATGTTCATGAAAATACAAGAAAGATACTGGTATTAAATCATAGGGCACACAAAATACTTGCTCTAAATATATTATGTACTGCCTTAACCTACTTGAAGAGATCAACAGTTTCAGTTTATTACAATAAGATCAAGCATGGCCCCACAGGCTAACAGAAACTCAAAAGATTGAGTTTTAAGGTCCACAATGCTGCCTCAGAAGTGCCAAAGAAAAACATGTTAAGACTGCAGCACAGATTGCCTGCCCTGAATGTTTGCTCCAGTTGTACTTCAAACTTTCAAGTATTCTCAAACTGAAGTCCCAAGAAGTTATCAGAAACAAAGGTACTGCTACAGGAAATGTGCTTAACAGCACATGCTGCTTTGAACACAAGATGAATTTTAATTCAACATGTACAAAACACATTTATTATTCCACTTCAGTTCAATACCGGAGTTGCACAGGAAGTCAGCAGCTCAAAACAGTTACAGAAGTATCAAGCTTCTGAACATATTTAATGATATAGAAGCCATATATCCAAAGCAAATCATATAAAAACCCCTGTTCTCCCCACTGAAACAGAGAACCACAATTTCATTAAAGGTGATTGGGATTGCAGGGAGGTAAGGAGGTGGGCAGAGAGCAGGCAGCAAAAACTGTTTTTTCCATGCAAATTTTCAACACTTGACAACTTCTTGGATACATTTTCCCCCTCACACACCCCTCACCAAGAAAGGTGCCTGCATAATACTTTAAGAATACCTGTTTGATATACACGCCATTCCGAGGAAAAAGGTCCACCAGTTCAGGATGATGTCTACCCTGTTGACCACCATGACCCAAAGTAAAATTTATATTGTTTCCCCAGGTATAGACTTCTGTGGGATCTGTAATGAAAAAGATCCTCCCTGAAGCTTGCAAATTTACCAGTATTGTGCACATTGACTTCAAAAAACAACAAGATAGTTGTTTCTATCTAAAAACTGAAAAGCTTTTTTTTACCTAAAACTGAACTTTAAAAACATTTAATATTGTAAGATAAGGTGCCATGACAAAATATTCTAATAATATTGTACAGATGATCAACATTAGCATCAGGCATCTCACAATTTATGAAGTCCCAAGTAAAACCAGAAAATATTGCATACACTGGTACATACATTAATACATTGTTGAAAGAGATCTCACTGCAAAATACAAATTAGACTATTTTATTTCTTACCGGTTTTCTTGAACACCACATGGATAGGCCTATCTTTCATCACAAGATCCAGGGCTGATAAGCCTTCTTTATCCTGAACATACAGACTAACGCCATGCTGAAAGAGGAGAGGAGAAGAACTGAAGTTAATTTTAACTTCACGGTTTGAAGTAAACCAGGTAAACCTTTAAGGACCAAAACACATCTTTAACTGAAGTTTAATACTGATAAAAGAAAATCTTCAGATTTAAGTAAACTGTAAGCAAATCTAAAAAAAAAAACCACTGCAAATCTGTTCTGCCATGTATACATCTTGTTGATCTATTAACACGGATTTTATTGTCTCAACACTGACTGTGTAACAAAAATGTAACCAGCGAAACACAAAGGAAACAGATGTGAAGATAAAGCACTGACATCTAGGACTGGCAAGCATTCACCAAAAATGAATTTACCAGCTTCGAAGGACTTATTTTCTTAAACTGGCATTTTACAGAATCACAGCTAGGCAAGTGAGAAAATAAAACTACTATTACTTTGAAAACAATCAAAGAACAGAGTTTCACACTTGCTGAGAAAAGGCAAGAGGACACAAACAGCAAGGAAAGAGAGCACTTGGAAAGATTCAGAGGCACAAAGCATGAATAGGTCATTCTTTTAGAACTTAGAAAGACACAGACAATCTCTGTAAATACCATTTTCTCAATACAAAACAGTGCTGCTACAGCAGCATTGGTTTTAGGGAGGAAGTCAAGCGTCATCAATCATTTCCCTAAAGGGAAGAACTCCAGATGTCCTCAAATAGAACCTAATGGCTAATACAGCTGTACCTGTGTACCTGAGTTCATGGCTAATACAAAGCAAAACCTTACAGAACCTCACACTTAAGAGGTAAACACATAAAATGCAACAACTTTCTTTGGAAAAACACTCGCCAGAAGAACAACATACATTCCCCAAATTATAAAGACAACCCCAGTGCAACAGGTCTGGGATTAAATCACCACATAACAGAAAAGACTGAGCTATTTTTACGACTTAACAGATAGCTGGATATTCTTCACCTTGGAAGTCATTTAAAATATTCACAAGCAGACAGAGGCTGCAGGGATATTCACGTGGTCTGAATTTGTGAAAACAAACTCCAACTGCTGAGCTGCAAATCTTGTAGTTAGATACAGTCTGAGAATAAGCCAAGACCGCCTCCAGCCCACAGAAGTCCATCATCCATGCTAGTTTAGGACCCCAGGGGCCGATTCTGGGGCTAGTACTGTTTAACATCTTGATTAACAACCTGGATGATAGGCTAGAGTACTGCTCCCTCAGCAAACGTGATGATACAAGACCAGGAGGAGTGGCTGATAAGTCAGAGGGTTGTGCTGACATTCAAAGGGACTTTGACAGGCTGGAACAACGGGCTGAGAGGAGCCACATAAAGTTCAACAAAGGGAAATGCAAATCCTGGCCCTGGGGAGGAACAACCTGGTGAACTGGTACAGCTGGAAGCTGAATGACTAGAAAGCACCTTAGTGGAAAAGGACTTAGGGCTTCTTGTAGACCATCAGATGACCACAAGCCAGCAAGCTCAGAGTTAAGAATGGTGAAAGCATCCAAGGCTGCAGGTGGGAGTGTTGCCAGCAAGCATTACTCAGCACTGGCAAGCCACAGCTGGAGTGCTGGGTTCAGGTCTGGACTCCCAGACAGATATGGACATACAGGAGCAAGTTCAGCAAAAGACCATGAAAATAATGACTGGGGAATCTGACATTCAAAGAGAAGATGAGAGAGCTGGGATGCTTAGCCTAGAGAAGGTTTGGTATGGGGCAGGGGGACAGCATGCCTTATCATGCATAATAAATACCTGACTGGAGGAGGTGAAGCATTGGGATCACAGCGATACCCAGGGACAGAAAACGTGGCAATGGGCACATATAACATATAACCAACATATAAGAAATTCTGTTTAAATCTAAAGAGAAAACGTGGCAATGGGCACAAACCAACATATAAGAAATTCTGTTTAAATCTAAACCACATTTTTACTGCACTGATAGTAAAACACTGGAACAGAGATGTTTGATGATCTGCTCAAAATCCAACTGGACACAGTCCTGGGCAACCTGCTCTAGCTGACCTTGCCTGAGCATGGGGGCTGGACTAAACAACCTTCAGAGACCTCTTTCTAGCTCAGCTATTTCATAATTATATTCTATAACCAGTTCCTGTTGTTCTTAATACCTTAAGAACATATCCTTTTTATAACGCAGTACAGCAGACAGACTTCAGTTAAGGAACAGGAAGAGAGAGCACCCTCAATGAGCTGGGTTTTTTCTGCTTCTTAGAAGAGTATCAGCAGAGCTGGCTAGCAAAAACTCTCATTCACTTTATGTAACTGACACTGGGGAAAAGTAAAAGACATCAGGGAAAACCTGTACAGGCCTCCTGTAAGCAAATATCAAAGATACAGACACACACACATGCACTAGAGGACAGAATACTTTTTCATGTATCTTGTACACAGTTTCCAGTTTTCTAGAGAACAGACTCATATGTACAATGCTTATAAAAACATCTACTTTTGTCAAGTTTAATGAAAAAATCCCACTATGTAAGGGCATAGTACATGAAATACATATTTAACAGTTATCAGACCTCCAAGAGTTAAAAAATACTGGATCCACCATCTTTTTGCTTAAAGTCTTGTAGAAAGCAGAGAGTTATGTCTACAACTGGCTAGTCACCGTAATTTTAAAAGACTGGATTCAAAATGGAAAATTCTCTGCCTTAAAAGGTCTGTTTTTAAACAACCCTTAACCACAAATATTTCATTTTCTCACATGGTTAGAGACCCTGAATATCTCAAACAAACATCTCTTCCCTTTGCTGTACTTGAGAAAGGAGGAACAGCAGGAAGATCAATCAAAATTATATACAACTTGCTAAGATGGGAAGAAATAGCTATTTTAAGAAAGGAATAAAGGGAACTGAGAAAAAGCTGTGGTTTAAAATACTAATGAAATGGAAATTCACTTAACAGAATACTCCATATCTTGAATTGCTTATCTCTTAAATGTAAGATTAATTTCTAATTGTAACTCCATTTAATCTTCCCTTATTTTATGTTCTCTAACATCAATTGATATAATCACTGCAGAGTCTATTTTCAGAGTATCTTTAGTCTGATCACTCTCTACTTTTAAGATCCTGAGCCTGATATCATCCACACAAGCAAGTCTTCAAGGAAGCCCACAATTAATCAGGGATCCTTACTCAGTGCTGATCTCTGCATGGGCAAAGGCAGACATCTGTATGAACAGAGACAACCTTCAAGTAAATTAAGGCACTGCAATCTAAACACAGCATTAAGATAACCCTCAAGAGGCTTTCAGTCGAGTTTAAAAACACACTTTTACATAATCAATACAACTCTAAAAATTGTAGATGCCAAGGAAAACTACAGCTGCAAATCACTCACCTTCAGCAATGACAAAACACAATCAATGTATCCATAAAATATACTTCTGTGCAGAGCTGTCCATCCAGACTCTTTGTCTTTCGCCAAGAGATCCACTCCTTTGGTCTCAGCCAACCAGTCTAGCACACCTTTTTTGCCACAAGACGAAGCAAGATGTATAACGTTTCTACCAAAGGCATCTTTGATAGTCGCAGCATTGTAGCAGTAAGAAGAGAGAAAGGCCTTGATCTGGCCTTCACTTCCCCTGGTGACTACAGAAATAACATCCAAAGCATGCTGTAGAGATCGACACTTTGAAGTGCACTCTGGCATGTAAGAACTCATCTTCACTTCTAAAGCTGCTCTTCTCCTTAAGGGGAACAACCCTTAAGTGTATCAAGGCACTCCAATTCAGTACACAGCACAGTGCCTTAGAAAAATTGTAATTCCAAGGATGTAAATCCAAGTTTATTGAGCTGCCATTAGAAATCTTTGTACTGTTATGTTTGGCACTTGATCCAAATAAATACTTATAAATATATATTTTTAGAAGTCTTATTTCACCATCTTATATAACAAATATTCTTGTCCGTAGAAAATTCCAAAAGTGAACTACCTCTAGCGTGCAGAGGGGGATTCCCCCTCCACACCACCTTATTCTTCTAAAACTCCATAATTGCAAGGGAGACCTGAAAGAGAACAAACCAGAACAGATTAGTAAATAAAACCACTTTTCCCCAGCAACTATACTGATTTAACTGCATATCAAACCAGCAAGTACAGGACAAGACAATGTGACAAGGGCTGACTGACCTGCCCATGCCATCTGAGCTTATACTCAGACATTCAGTCAGCTTAAAAAAGCTTTACTCCCTTCCCCACCCCAGCCTCCAAAGGCACCTCCTACCTTTCTTTGACATAAATTGCTTAGGCTACAAGGTATAACCTAGATCCAAAAAAGTTTCCTTTCCCAAGCTCAGGGTTCTCAGGACCCCAACTGTTTAGTGTCTAGCTGTATCATTACTTTGTGATCAGAAAGCAAGAACTGAACTAAAAGACTGAGCGAGGGGGAAGCCATCCACCAAAAAATGCCCCCAGCTGTTGAGCACACCTTGGCTAACAGAGGCATTGTTAGTAATATCCAGAAGGAAGGAGGGACCACCAGTCTTTACAGCCACTGCAATAGAAGAATTATGTCCTACTTTCTCTTCCCTGGCCCGAATGTCTACCCATGTCCCTACTAATTCTGTTCTGCAGAATCAACAGGAAGGATCCTCTCCACCACTCCCAGAGCTGCTCACAAAGGTGGGAGGGAGGACGGCATCAAAGCAAACAAAAGCAGCTTGTACAAGAGACATGAATTCAGGCTGTTAGCACCCATGCAGGGCTAAGGTCTAAAGCTCCTGAAACAGGCAAAGAGAAATGAAGGTCTAAGTTGAAGAGGTAAAGGAAGAAGAAGGAAAAGGAAGCAAAAAATAAAATTCTTCGTGAAAGTATATTCATAGTCTGGGGCGTACAGCACTTCTACTTAGCTTGTATACTTATCTTCAGCATATCCATCTTTCTCTGGCATCCCTTTTCTCAGAAGTAAAGGAGGCCTGACAGAAGCACTCACCTAGCCTACGAAATGTGTGCAGTTATAGTCAGAATTGTCACAAGAAGTGCAGACTGCAGTATAAAAATCACACATAAACCCAGAAAACAGAAGAAGTGAACTACATAAGTCACTACATACAACACTAATTTAGTGTGAACTGCTAGTAAGTCCCCCAAAAAACTCACACTTCAGTCTCCCAGATGTTTCAAAGTGAGTGAAACAGTATTCAGTTCATGTTTTTGTTCGCTGTGCAAAATGTAAGTTAAAGTTGTTCTACCCATGAGTAAAATACTCCAAGAAAAGCTAAACAATTCCATCCTGAAAGACAAAGAAATAAAACTAAAAATGTTACCAAACCCTCAGAGTGGGAAATGGGGGAGAAGGGGGGGTTAAGACAGGGACACACAACAAAAAAACCCAACAAAACAAAACTCCTCCACCCTACTCAGCTTAGCAGTCATTATAAATGTTCACACCCTACTCCTTGACCCCAGCCTCATGGAAAAAGCCTGTTGAGCTTAGCTTCCATTGCTTTTCAGCCACTGAATGTATAATCATATTTTCTTAATATCTCTATTTGCAAAGACACATCAGAAAAATATGCTTTTATTTGAAAAAAGAAATCCCAGTCCTCCTCCTGTTTCAAGAATTATCATCAAGATTTCCATAAAGCTGCAAGCAATCAGTTTAGAGCAAACATTAGTAATGGAATCTAAACTTTCCAGAAAAAAAAAATTCCAATCCAAGACTATTCATTCAAATATCTCATAACACAGCTTTCAACAATTACTTTTCCACCTCATTCAGAAGGGTTAAAATACTCAGAATGCAAATCTACAGATCAGAAATTGTTCAGTGCATACCTTCAAAGCAACTTTGAAGAGCAGGAAACTGAAGTAGAAAAAAAAAAAGCATTTTTATTCACTACAATTTAGTCCCTCATCCCTGACCAGGGCTAACATTCAGAAATCTTTCTGAGACTAGAACTGACCACAACTGTTCAGCCTACATTTGTCACAGCAAGCTTCAGTACACTCCATGGGGCATTTTCCAAACAACATACAAACTTCTGGAGTAAAACAAGAAATTTATCATATATGGGTGTGGACAGGTTTGAAAAAGAGCTCTGATTTCAAGAACAAAGCCTGACTTGTTGCTCCAATAAATCAAAGTGTGATAGGTAACTATTAGCGCACTCAGACTGCCAATGCATCAAACACCTTTTTAAAACTAATTTTAAAAAATTTAAATTAAAAATTTTAAAAATCTAATTTTTAAAAAAACCCAAATATTTGGAGATCTACAGGAAAAATTTATCAGATTTCATCAATATGACACTAGGCAATAAAATTATGTTGTGTAAGAAGCAAAAATTATATGCATGCCTTGTAAAGCACATCTTAAATATAGCACATTGTTTAAACACTACTATTAGTGCTACACGGAAAAAAAAGGTAAAAATAAAAAGAACATTAAGAAAAATCACTCAGGGGAGACATAAAATAAGGTTGACTAATCTGTTAGATAAACTGGTATGAAATGGCACCACCACCCAAGGAAGCAGTCCTGCTGTCCCCTGTGCCATACCTTCCTTTGTGCAGATACACACCTATCTAAGGCACTGAATTGCATCAGAAGATTATCCAGAAGGAAGCAAATCCTGAGACTTGTGTCATTACAGGAAAGGAACAGAGAGGCTAGAGAAAAACTCATTGAAAGCACCTGAGCTCTAGCCCGATCAAACACCAAAACAGCATGATAACAAATCAAACATTAAAAGAATAACAAGTCTGCTACTAGACAGAAATACAAGCCTGCCTGCCTTCCTCACACTAACTCCATCACAGTGACATTTACTGCAGCTATGTGAAACCTGACTCTGCTGAATTATTTCTTTATAAGTCATTCCAACCCAGCCTTTCTTTACTCTAAACATTACAAGACTAGATACTATATTAGTATATTGATATATACACCTTGAGCTTAAGGCAGAAGGCTGTAGATCAAGTTTTCACCTCTTCACAATTAAGACTGTCAGGCTGGTAACAAACCCTGTCACATTATAACAATATCTGAAAGAGGGCGGTAATCAGATCGGGCTGTTATACAAAGGAAGTCCTCATGAGACACCTTAAAACTTTCAAATTCTGAATTGAAGTTCAGGTCTGTGTGAAAACCTTTCTGCTGCCAAATGCTTATTTCTAGTATATGAAGTCCCAGCTGAAGAGTGAGCACCTAAAACAAGCACAAAACAGGAAGCACCAGCATTTTTTAAACTTTGAATTAAGATGATCTAGAACAGAGTGCCCTTTTGATTATGTGTTTACACTTTTATTTGCAGATATTTCTGTAGCCTTCTCTAGAACAAATCACATTCACGTTATAACATCAGGGTCTTCCTAATGTAATAATTAAGAGACATAAGCTAAATAAGGCTACAATATTTTTAACACTTTTATGATACAGTAGGTATTACCTGGAATCCAATCTATTTTTAAAAATTCATTCCTAATTAACATTTTATTATAGAAAAAAAAAAACAAAAAATGAAAGAATTGGAGCAGTGTTCAGAGTATCCCAAAGATATTTTATTTCAGCAGCAAGTGGGTTTCTAACCCTCAGAGACATGAGCTATCTATTATACATGTTCACAGCCCAGGAAAATTTAAAAGATTGCAACCAATTTGGAAGCAATTCTTTAGTAGCAAGAAAGTGTTTGTGGTATCTTGCCTCCTGCAAATGGGTAGGTAGAGCTGTCTCACTCAGCTCTCCCCCTCAGAGAAGGCAAAGCATCACTGCACCAGAGCTGTCAGACACCCTCCAAGGAGTGTCTGATGTGTCATCTGACCGTAAGGAGGCAGAACTCCTACAGCTGAAAAAGCAGCTCTCTGCCTACTGTGGTTGCCTCAAAAATCTGTTTCTCTTAAGAAGTCATTACAAAAATCAAAGCTGTCACACCTCTCCTGAGTATGAAGTGAACAAAGATTCTACAAATACTTTGGTGACTAAGGATGATGGTGATAGATTTCATTTCCTGCAAACAGCAGACGGTAGACATGAAATCTCAACATTTGGGAAAAATGAAGCCTCCCACTGTGAAGTTCCAGAAACCTCTCTGTCTATCATATTCGCTACCAATGCATTCCCAATTTCCTCTTTTTCTAGAAAGTATTACCACAGAGATTGTGTTTTCTTGGCTCAGAGGTACAAGGAAACAACAACCAACCCTCACCTCATGGTTGGCAGTGTCAATGTAAGTTTCTGGCATCCAGCCTGATTTGATACTAGAACTCCCATCTGTGGTCCTTCCAATTCTTCCTGATGAACGCCTATACTCGGGTATTAGATCTACCAAAACCTGGCTAACATGGATGTGGATACTGGTACCAAGACAGTGGCTAGCAGCTGCTGTTGTGGCTTTTTTCATTTAATACAGACAATGGTCTTATATGCAAATGAAAGAGAATACAGTAGAGATTCAGCTGCTCAGAATTCAGTGCCACTCAAAGGCAGGTTGCTGGGTTTGCATCTTCAATGTGCACTGCATTAAAGTAACTCAATTGTCAAATTAGTCACATGGCCCTGAAACCCATCCTCAGGCTGCTTTACTAAAAACATAATTCTCAAGACCTTGAAATAGGCATAACTTCATTCCATTCACTGCTTTTCTATTGGGCTTTATTAAATTATTTTTAAGTGTTACTAATTTCCCTAAATACCAGTTGCATCTAAAATGCACATGGTAAAAAATGACCTAGCTCCCCTAATTTGGCTCTCCTAAAACAGAACTAAGTAATGGTTTCTATTTTCCATATCAAAGAAGCCTAGAGCTTTCCTTGTCAATTCTAACAACATTCCTTTTAAAAAAGAATAAGTAAAAACATTATAGCTTTTCTGAAGGTACTGAATTAATTTTCTTTTCACTTTGATAATAAGTTGCTAAGGGAAGTGAAAGATGACTGGCAACGCCATACATTTCAGGAAGTCCATCCTTATAAGGGTATTGCAATATCTTAAATATTTCCAGTGTGGAATGGAAGGGGGTTGTTTTTTAAACAAGCATGCTGACATTTCTCCACATTGGTCCATTCACATTTGTTTCATAACATCACAAAAGACCTGTAACCATAACAGCACAGAAAATCCTGAAAATATTTGTACCCAAAGCAAACTTCACTACACAGACTACTTGATTAGTAAACTAATAAAAAAAGGCTTACAGAACTAAAGGCATGGGAATTTGCTATCATGTTACCACTTTTCCAAGACTTTCTGCTGACTATAGTCTTACCTAAAAGCAACTTTCACTAATACGTATTAAAGTAACAGTTTAGAATCTGACAAAAGTGACTAGAAAATTGAGGGTAGCAAAAAAACAGGCTTAGCACTGGCATTTAGCAAGATATCCTCAAGGAGACACAGATGAATTCCTAGATAAACAAAGCAAGTACACCGTTCAGGTACAGGTAGCACATTGTCCTAGCCTTTAAAGAACAGTTAGATTACTAATTCCTAGTCAAATTACATATCCACAGATAGTTTAACCTGTTCAGAAATTCCTTGTACATTTGTTGAAGAATGGGCAAAAATCTAGGTTTTCCAATCCCTTGAACAGCAAATATATTTTATGGGGAGAAAAGTGATTGAATGTACAAGGAAAAACAGGTAAATCTAAGCTATGCAGTAGGTAAGAGTGGTTTAGCAGTCTGAAATTCCCATATAGAAACCTTTAAAAAAAGCAGCTTCTTGACTATATAACAGGAGCATTGCAACATGAGACACAAAAAACAAGGGTTCTGCTCTTCTCAATGCACAAAACATCAGGTAGAGTCCTGCTTCTAGCTCAGACGGCAAGCTCTAAGAGAAGCAAGTAAGCAAGAGAAAAACTTGGAAAGAGACACTGGGATTCAGAATATTTATGGAACAACCCCTGAGTACAAGCAAATTGGATCTCTTTTCTCCTTCAGCTGTGGCTTCAGCAGACCCCCCAGAGCCTTTGAATAAGGCGTCTGTTACAGAAAGAAGAAAAATCAAAATTCCAGTCCATTTTACTCCTGACAGTGGGCAAAGTAGTCATTCGTTCAAGTTTTATAAAAGATTCAGATTATAGGTCAGGAAGGATTTTCAAATGACAAATTGAATGCACATGAGGCTCTCAAAACAGGCTAGAGAGCAAGCAAAATGCTCAAGTTATAAATAAATGTCACCTACCCAGAAGCAAAGCTACGAAGGAAAACCAACTTGCTTTGGAAGACACCACATTCCACCATGCCCACTATGTCCCTTGGGCCATGGTAGATCCAAGCTGCTTCATTTACTGGGCTGGGGCCTCCATGCCACCACTTGGCACAGGTACACCCCAGCACAAGTGACCTTTAGAGGCTCTCTCCAGATTTCCTATAACTTCCTCCTCTGCAGTGACAACAGCATAATCCTTATCAGAATGAGACATTCAGCGATTGAACAACTCTAATTCAGCTGCTCCTAGCTGAGCTAAGCAGCACTGCCAATTAAAGGCTGACACGTCTGTCAAAAAAAAGACCAAAGTACCATTGGTAGCTAAATTCAGCTACAAACGTCAGAGCGCATCTATTAGTTGGGAATCATAGTACATAAACAGTAAAGTGCAAAATACTGTGCTCAGCTCATCTAGAAATACTGAGGACTACTTCTGTTTAATAACTTAATACTGTTTAAAAAAATTAGAACATAAAGCAGTATAGACAGAAGTACAGTGAGTGCAGCTACAGTCACTTCCACAACCCATCAGGATCTTGCTATAGGCTTTATTGAAACAGAAAATGCTGAAGGGAAGTCAAACACAACAAACCACAAGTGTGCTCTAGAATTTCACCACACTTCAAATTTTATCCGATAAATCCATCAAGGACTTTTCCATCTTGGGAAAAACTGACATTTTTGAATTAACTGTGAACTTCTGGTACAGTTTTATTATAGACTACCCACACCAGATGTTGGTGGGCGATTACTCTTTTTTGTAAACCACAAGCTGTGATCTATTTCCACGAAGACAAGCAACTACACTGACCACATAACCAAAAAAAGAGTTGTATTTCGCCTAGGAAGACTGCATGGAAGTATCCTTTTAAGATAGCTGCGAGACCTCGGCTCTCCAGTGCTTACGCTGCTGGTCTAATCCAGCAGCACAGTGAGCTGCTACCAAAACCAAGCAAGTATCACCAAGAAGGCGAGAAACACGACAAGCTTTCCCTGAATCCACATCTAAGGAAACCTGTCAAGAGGCTGCGGCCAGTGTCAAGGCGGGGGAAGGTCTGAAGTGCTTCAGGGAGCCAGACAGACGCCAGGGGGAGGCAGCAGGGCAAGGGGCTACTCTGACTCCCACCACACCAGTCCACGTAGCCAGGGAGCGACGAGCGACACAAGAGACTTATTGACACAGGCGGCCGGGGCACGAAGGCGCCCCCCCC
>NW_008239767.1:2482558-2501690 GCF_000691975.1 Corvus brachyrhynchos
CTGGAGTTAAGGGGAGAGCAGGGAAGCGGGGAGAGCTGAGGGCCTCCTTCTGGCACTGTGTCTTGCAGCGAAGAATGGGGATGGGTTTCTGGCAAGTTAACGCCTCCCTCCGGGAGGACTCGAAAGCAAGTAGTTAAATAACCGGCCTATAGGTCCGCTCAAAATAATGGAGAGAAAGGATGGAAAAGGCTGTGCCGATTCAGACTCTGTTAAGCCACTGCACTTTCTCTGACAGAGCAAGTGGTCTAATTTACCAGATACAGCTTGGTTTTTTGTGGGGCTTTTGGCACCGTCCCAGGGCAGTCTTGTAAGCAAGCCTGCTGTGTGCACAAGGATTTGCACACTTGCTCTTGTAACTACCTGCGGTTCACTTCATGGGGGCTCGGTTCTTCTTGGTGGATGTCTTAGATGATGCAATAGGTGGCACAGATTACAAATTTGGAACAGGATTAGGGTGTACTGTTTTAGGGCAGGAAACTGCAACCAAGACAAGCAGTATCCAACGTAAAATATAGAGTAAAACAAACACACATCACCTTTTTAAAAAAATTTAAAAATTGATATATTTTTTCCAAGAAATATGTAATTGATCTATTAATGTAATGGCTAGAGTTCCTATATGTTTTTTAAAGCCACAGTTTTATCCCATGTAGTGTGAGCATTATGACCTCAAAACAGCCTAGCTATTTTTAAAATCATAAAACAGTTGAAAAAACAGTTATGCATGTTCTTCAGCAGCAGTTCCGTTTGGGAAAGATTCGGTATAAATTGTATGTAGGGGAATCTCACGCATTTTTACCTATGCCATCTGACTGTTAGTGTGAACTATGCAATCTGCTGTCTGATTTTCTCTGTATAAACATTTAGTTTGCCAGCAGTCATTCACCATTGTAACTAAACCTGCAAGCTACTTGAAATTTATTTATGAGTTATTTTCGTAGTGATAGTTTCTTAGTGCTTCAGTCACAAGTCGAGGTTGGAGGTGGCCTTGCTCCAAGTATGCTGCCAGCTGGCCTAAGAACAGAGATGACCATCTGGGGAGATAAGAAGGTCCAAACACAGCTGAAGTCAGTCGTAAGCAATGCTTTGTTGCACAATAACAAATCCAAGTGAATACCCTGGGCAGGCATCCTTTGGAGCAGTAAAGAGCATGGTAGAAAGATGAAGAGGCTTGAAGTAGAATAAGGTCTAAGATTCTATATGAGAAGGATAATTTCTGGAAACTGGACTGCCCCTCAGGTCTTTCATAATAAATACTGCTGTAAAGAATAGAAAGCTACAGCAAGGGACACAGAAAAGTGGGAAAATAACAGCGTCATGAATAGGACCCGATAGAGTCCAAGTCAGACAAAACCTTGACAGAATAACCTAACACTTTTAGCAATGGTTCTCTATGCAAGAATTTTGTCCTCTTTGCAAGACTTTTAATATTATATTTACGGAAAAATAAGTTATTAGTTACTTTGGCTATTGTTTAGGTTCCTCTAATTGACCCCCGCTTACAGGTCAGTAATAAAAATTCCTGCTATCTTGTACTGCCTCTGCAAAAGCAGCAGCAAATTAGTGAACACCATTCACAGAACCAGGATGATACAGCTTGATTTGCAGAGCTATGTTGAGGTGATAAAGTAGTACTGTAGAACAAAAGTAGCTCAAACAGGTTAACTTGAGCCTCTGTTTAAATTACTTGTTTTGGTTTGGGTTTTTCTGCTGTGGAAAATTACAACACTGTTGCAGAAAAATATACTATTTTAAGCCTTTCGGAAGAAATTACAGGATGTGGAGATGAAAAGCCAGCAACAAGTCCCTGAAGAGTATTTTTAATTGGGTAGCCCAACAGCCAGATTTGTAAGTTCCTGACACACGTAGTATGTGTCTGTCAATAAAGAACTGTTTATCTCACTTTTTTCAGTCTGTGATGAAAAGATCTGAATTATCACAAATAAACATGTAATTATAGGAAAAAAAAGTCTCTAACTGCTGTTGTTACTTTTTATAGAAGCTCTAGACTTCAAGCCCAAAATCCATGAAAAAGAAAGAAAGAGCAACACTTAAAAAGGAAAGCCAGTATACTTAGCCATCTTCAGATTTTGAGGAGGAGCATCAATTTTGAGCAACTTAAGTAGCCTACAAGAGTGTATTTTTGTCATAGTATGCGTCTCAGTTCATTGACTGTTAAAGAATTATAGATTGATTGTGCTCCAAATGTGTGTACTCATTTAAGGTTAGGGAAGATAAATGTAGGCTGTAGGGAGGACATTACCCCATTAGGCAGCTTTCTGGTGACCTATTAATCTTATCCATCCATCCAGTGTAGTTTGCACCAGACTTAGGCTACTGGAGGATTTAGAGGAGAAGATGTAAGGGACAGTAAGGATAAAACAGAACTTTGTGCTTTATTCTATCTGAAATTGATACTGAATATTGAAAAAAAAAACGGTGATTATTTTTATAAGTCAGTAATCAAAAAGTTCAGTCTATATATCAAAAATGAAAATAATTAATTTTTTCCTTTTCAGCCATACCAAATGTCAAGTGACAGATTTCTGCCTTCACATATCTATTTATGTGCCTTAGCTGGCCTAATTATTACCAGTGTCCTCTGGAGCCTTGAGTAATAATTGTTATTGGCAGCAGTAATAAGAAAAAATTAATCAGCTCCAGGTTTAACTTCTGCTACTAAAAAGTTCCTCATGATCTTTCTCTTTAATGAACTTGAAAAAAAAAAAAAAAGGTTAAAAAATGCTAGAAAACTTGTATTACAGAACTAATAGAGCAAAATTCAACGTAATACCTCTTAGAATGGGAAGCTTGCAAAAAAAGTGTCTCCAAATTTATTAAAGCTATGTGCATCTCGCTTTAACAAAGCTTATCCTCTTACTCAGAGTCATTAAATTCCTAATATATAACAATCTAAGAAAAGTGTGGAGAAGTCCAAGGATCAAACAGCGTGGAAATGAGGATGGTGATGGGTACGAGCTCCCCAAACTGATCAATCTACTTGAGAGTAGGAAATGGAGATGTGGTGAGCATCCAGGAGCTTTCTCTCAGCAAACCGTGGCTCCAGCAGAGCAGGTTCTTCATCTTGCATGACTAGGAACACTTCCATGTAGCTGTGCCATGTTAGAAACTCCAACATCTCCTCTTTAACTCGCAAGATTTCCAGCCTGTCTAATTAGACCTTGGGAGCCTCTCTGATGCCCAAGGTAGACTTTCTGTTATTGTAGTAGTCCAGCTACACAAAAAGGATAGTTTGCTATCAGTGATATGAGGTGTGTGTGGTGAGAATCCACATTTGTTCAGAATTCCCATATTTAAAAATAAAGGTTTGTAAAATCCTGTGGTAAGGGCCTAACATACATGAAACAAAAATTATATTGGCATACCACAGATACTAAAAGAACTCTTGTGGGACCTGGCACAGTTACTAGAATGTAATCTTCAATAAAATCAGAGACTGCAGTACATGTGAAGTTATTGTAGTATTATCTGTTATGATGTGAAATATTCTGCAGAAGAGCATGATTTTAAGCAAAGTGGTTGTTGGACTTTCTTTATTCTGGGGGAAGTTTATTGTATAAGTGCAGCAAAAGAATTCAAAATTCAATTTGTGGCCTGTCTTTCCTGCACGTCTTTCACCCTGATCTTCCTGAATAGAGGGAGCAAGGCTGCAGATTATTTCAGAGCATCAACCTTCCGTGAAGAGGAAAGATGGATGAAAAGACAAGAGAATCAAGGACATTTTCTTGGGCTTCATATGTACTTTCCAACGCAAATCTCAGACTCTACAGCCATGGCAAATAACACTGCTGGTCTTGTGACAGAGGGGAGAAGCAAAATCATGGTGGTTAGTGATGCCTGAAGAGGCCACCTAAAACAGAGACTAGACAAGAAAAAAGGGAATAAAGGTAGGTATTTATTTGAAGGGCCTTCAAAGTACCCCCTGGGGAGCCAGAGGCTATTGCCAAGATGGACCCCCAAGATGAAGGACAGGTCACGAGTTCTTCACACTTTTATAGGTTTGGTTCATTTGCATATCAGGGTTAATTCTCCAATTAAAGCTTCAGTTAATGATGTAGTTTCCCCAAGCTTGCCCCCCCCTTTAGAGGGTTTGGTTAACATTTTGGGCCCAGGACAGTCTGAGTGTCCTTGGAGAGCAGGCCTGGAGAGGCTTTGTTTTGTCTACCTAGCATGAGAGAGCAGAAGTTAACAGGCTACAAGAAACTTCAGAGTTACACACTAGGCAGTACCGGATATGAAAAATATGAAAGTTAAAACCTAAGGCATCATTAGGAGAAAAAGAGGATCTGTTTCTAGCTTCTGAACCTGTGGGAACAGAAGGAAACTGCCTTTCTTGCCTTGTTCTGATGACAGGAAAAAAAGAGGGTTTGTTTTTTTAAACATTTTTTGTAAAGACTAGGTAAACATCCTGTTTACGGTGCAGTATTAAAAAAATGCCCTAGGGTATATTTTATATAATTTATAACAATTTATATATTTTATATAATATTACCGTGTCCCGCAGCCGTAGGGAGGAGGAGAGAAGATCCAGCAGGCAGGAATTGTGCAGCAAGATTGATTCATTTAATTATTTTACAAACTCTTTTAGAGACTTTTTTCTTCATAGTCTAATTGGATAAAGGATCAGCCACCCCTTGGGGGTGATTGGCTAAAATCCTGAAACATCCATTGTCAAAATATCTTTCTACTGTACCATAAACAAGACTTTTCAAGGCTGCAGGTGTTTCATTGTTTACAGAACTCTGCTACTATCTCTGTGAGAGAGAAAAGTCTCTCACGGACTTAGAAAATAGCAAGGAAATCCTTGCTAGCAGCATTTTTGTATCCACAATGCAGCTCATTTTTTTTCCTGTCCATTTCATGCGCAGATGCAGCTATGTTGGTGCTATCCTTGATCAAGGCATCTGACACCCTCTCTGGCGCTGAGCCCCAGGTATAGTGGCCATGCTATCAGTATGCTTCTGCTGTGCTCAGTCTGGGGGCAGAGAGAGACTGGAATTGTCTTGCTCCAGCTGCATGACCAAGGATGCCATGAGCAGCTGGAAGCACCACTCCTGTCCATCCCTGTAGCAACTCACTGCTGTTGTGGAAGGTGTTGGTTCCCAGTAGCACTGCATTAAATAGTACGTTGGCAAAGATAGCATGGAATTCCTTTTCGATCACCTCCAGACAGGTCTCCTCTGGCTTTCCCTTACTTCTTTTTGGGTCTTTAGCCTTAAAATGGTCTCTTGATATCAGAGTGTTTGATAGATAAAAAAATCTCAAGAGGATAAAATCTTCACAGCGACTAGACACACGTTTGCACTTACTTTGCAGTGCCATCTACAGTCGAAAAAGTCTTTCGACACTCGGATGACACCACAGTGTTTTTCAGTTAGCAGGCAATTCTGCAGCAAAAACTGTGGCACCGCAGTTTTCTTTGCAAGCTGAGTTTGTGGAGTGCAGGCTCGGGACTCAAGGCATTTCTCCTGACCTAGTTTCAGCTGTGCCAGTGGCTCACTAAATATTGCATCAGGCAGTGGGAAGAATATTCATTCTTCCTCACTCCCACCATGATCTGTCTCCATGTACAATCTAAATAAGCACCTCTACTGGGACTGCTGAAAACAGGAACTAAAATTTTCTGTTTTAAATTGTCCCTTTTATGAGGCTGTTTGTGATCACTGACTCCTCAGAAGAATAGAATTGGAGGGGCCTGGGTTAGAAGGAACCATAAAGGTCATGTCATTCCAACCTCCTGTCATTGGCAGGAACACCTTCCACTACATCAGATTGCTCAGAGCCCCATCCAGACTGGCCTTGAGCACTTCCAGGGATAGGACATGCACAGCTTCTCTGGGCAACCTGTTCCAGGGCCTCACCACACTCCAGTAAATAATTTCTTCCTGTTGTCTAATCTACTTTCAGGTTGAAGCCTTATTGTGTCACTACATGCCCTTGCAAAAAGTCTCTCTCCTTCTTTCTTGCAGTAAGAAGTTTCTCCCTTTAAGTACTGGAGGGAGGTAGAAGGTGGGATGCAAATAGGGCTATCTAAAGTGCGTTGGAACCTATGAATGAAAGGCTGTATAAGAAATAGTAACAATTTCAATACCAAAATTTGAGATTCAGTTTTGTTTTAGTGTGTGATGAAAGTGCAAATGAAGATACAAGTAAAACTATGAAAGAGGTGAATAGAGCCTCCTTTTTCTACAATTTTTAAAATGTATAGAATCATAGAATAGTTTGGGTTGGAAGAGATCTTAAACATCATCTCATTACAGCCCCCTGCCATATGCAGGGACACTTCCACCAGACCAGGTGAAGGCCTTATCCAGCCCGGCCTTGGCCAAACACTTCTAGGGATGGGGCATTCACAGTGTCTCTGAGTGACCTGTTCCAGTGCCTCACCACCCTCACAGTGAAGCATTTCTTCCTAATGCCTAATCTAAACCTAGTCTTTTTTAGATTGAAACCATTAGCCTTTGTTCTATCACTCCCTGGTAAAGAATCACTTTCCATCTTTCTTGTAGGCCTCTTTAGGTTCTGGAAGGTGCTGTAAGGTCTCATTGGAGCCTTCCCTTCTCCAGGCTGAACAGCCCCAACTCTCTCAGCTTGTGTTCATAGGAGAGGTGCCCCAGGCCTCTGATCGTCTTCATGGCCCTCCTCTGGACTCACTCCATTAGGCCCAACGTATGGAAATTATAAGGGAAAAAGAACACAAATCCTTAAAAATAGAAAAGGTTTGTTTTTCTTCTCACAGATAACTCCCACCTACCCAGCTATCATTTAGGCCCACTGTAAATAGATCATGCATACATACAATTTTTTTTTTCCAATTAACACCTTTAAGGAATTTTTTGATTGATAGTTTTCAACATTTCGTCTAGCAACTTTGATATATCTATTTGAGTTTCTGCTAAGGATTCTGATAGCAAAAGTTAAGCAGCAGCATTTCTGTGAATTGCCATTGTAATGAGCATAAATGGAAATAATAATTTCTCTTATTTGTTCCAGTTTCTCAAAGAGGAAGCACAATACTTGATGGATTTCATACACTATGCTGATTTCTAGGTATTAATAAAGTAATCCCAAGTTTGATGTAATTGTTTCAGATTAGTTTTTAATTTTGTTTATTTCCAGGTATGAAATAAGTTTCTGTCTCCTCTTCTAGCACTGATTATGCAGTGTGAACATCCAGTACAACACTGCAGGTACAAAGGAGTGTTCTATGAGCACTGTAGCCCAGAAGATCATAAATGTCTGTGAGACAGCATGGATTGAACCACAATACTACAAAAACCACTTAACTCTCTCCTGCTTTCCTTCCCAAGTGGACAGTAAATTCAACTACCTGGCTCCATGCCCTGGGACTAAAACTTACAAAGATGGGAGTCCAAGTAATACATTTGTAATCTGACTCACTGCACTCAAAATTGTATCTCATTTTTGTAAAAGTTTGCTCTCAAGAATCAAGCCACCTCCTATCCTTACATCCATTCTAAACTCTTCAGTGCTGGGCACCCATGGATTACATATCGATGACATCCCTGTAGATAACCTTGGCAGTCTGTAGGATATGCTCCTCTCTCCTCTTCTGACTGGGAAGATACATCTCATGCTGCCAGATTGTGAATCAAGGTGGTGATCCACATCCTCATGACAGTAGGCTGGATTTTGGCAGTGTAGTGGACATACTCAAGTACAGTAGCACAACCATAAGCAAAGTGAAGCTATTTGGAAACAGGGGGCAAAAAAAGTGATTTTTTTTCCTTCTTTTTTTTTTAAGCCAGGTGGTTAAATAGTTCCTGTTAGCTCTGCTGAGGCATTCTTCTGCAGTTCCCCAGCACAAAGTCATAGACCTTGTGCTTGTGTAGTTTGACTTGCTGTGTCAGACTAGCTTAAATACTTTCTCAGAAGATACCAATCTCCCTTTATGGTTTCATTACACAGGAAATATTTTCAGATGTGCAAAGGGCCAGTCTTTCTTAGCAACTGAAGGCATGGACCTCTTCCTCTAGAACAACCTAATCTCGTGGGGAAACTGCTAGATGTACTCTCTCATCTGTTCTGGGTGGAAGAAGCCTTTAAGTCGCCCGCAGGGAGGCCTCCCAAAGTCCAGCTCTGTGGACCAAACATTAATCAGTGTGAAGAAGAGGTTGCGGCTCTTTCAAGGGCCTCGCACGTCTTGCGCCACTAGATGCCACTGTCGAGACACGTTCGTTCTTCGATCCCGCTTACGCAAAAACAAATTAAAAGAATGGCAAGATATATTTCTACGTAGCGTTTTGGATAGCCTTATTCTTAAAACGTGAGGGGGAAATACAGACTGGGAAGCTAAAATTTCTAGCGAATATGGTATAGTTTCCTGAAGCAGAACCAGGGAAATATCTTTTCAGGCTACTGCAAGTAAATGAGTTCATTTTGTATTTAGCTGTTTAAATAGTTATGGTACTATTTAGAGACAGAATGAAATTCTGTCAGATAATTGCAAGCCTACTCAAACATTACAGAATCAAAACTAGGGAGAGAAGTTGGCATGTGAGATTTCAATTTAATTTGGCCAAGAAAAATTGTTAGTTCTTCCCTAGTTTTGCCCATCCTCTTATCTGGGAATAT
The DNA here is from genome assembly GCF_000691975.1 of Corvus brachyrhynchos. Lineage (NCBI taxonomy): Eukaryota > Metazoa > Chordata > Aves > Passeriformes > Corvidae > Corvus > Corvus brachyrhynchos. Next base: position 2,491,175 of record NW_008239767.1, read on the forward strand.
ATATACTTTCCTCACTGAGCTGAGAAACTTCTATTCTCTCTTATATGAAAGACAGCAAATAACCAACAGCCAGGAGAGAAAGAAAGGAACTAATAAGATGGACCATTCTTCCATCGTCTTCTTCCAATAATGAAGAAAATAAGAAGCTTTCCATTACTCTGAAGGTATAGTGTGGAGTATGAGGACTCCATCCAGCTATTTGATTGGGACTAAAGCAAACCTGCCATCCTATTTCTGGATCTTGGAAACAGAAGTTATCCCTTAATCATGTGCAGTTCTCCTGACCCAGAATGTGTTCGCATGGTCCCACATTTATTTGGTTTGGTAGTTATCTGAAAAGCTGTCCTTGTGCTAAATATTGTTCAGCTCCTGCCCAAGGTACCTGCAGGCAGCAGGGCCATTTCCAGGCTTGGATAGGCTAGCAGAACAGGGATCTGAAGCATCAACTGAGAAAGAGTAACACTCTGCAGTAGTTCTGATGCTGTTTTGAGCAAACACGGGACTGTTCTAATTTGACATCATTTGGAAGTGAAATAAAAAGGCTTGTGCTCAGAATCTATAAGTGGCAATTCAGTGAATGTTCAGTACTTTGAAAAATGAATTGAAACCTGTAGTATTTGAAATTCAAAGTGATGTTAAGAATGCAAAAACATTCATTCATTCATTCTTCATTTTTAGAAGTCATTTTTACCATGCATACGTCTTCCCTAGCTGTTGCTGCTTAAGGGTTTGGTCAGCAGTAAATTGCCTGCAGAACATGTGGCTGCTACTTCTTGAAAAACAGCCTTATCGGCTTGCTGCTTGCTGCTTTTAAGTTTATTTTTTTTTTAACAGAATAAACTTGTCAGGGCAGATTACATAGAGGATTGGTTTATACTAAGCCAGTAAGTATCTTCTCAGATCAGTGAAGGTATTGTCGACCCACATCACTAGATCTACACTGAAGTGATGTGGATTCAAAAGTACTCCTTTTTTTAATCCAAATCAGACCAGATCTTGTTTTCAGCAGAGCCTCACAAACCTGCTGGAGCATGACAGAACAACTGCAGCATAGACAGGGGAATGAATGTGTAGGACAGGATGGAGAGGCAGGAATCTTGCGGGTCAGCTATGCAAAAAGAAAGAAAACATGGAATACATCATAGTCTGTTACACAGCTCATAGCACTATTCTAACATCTTTCTTATCAGCATTAACACTGGAATAATAGCATAATACTGCCTAGACTGCAAATGGACATTTTAGCAGAGGTATGTAACATTTCCAAGATAAGTGGGAAAATACTTCAAAATCACTGTGAATCACTGAGATAACAGGAAGCTCCGGGTTGACTCACCATACTAGTTCTGTTTCAGCCCTTCACATAATGAGAGTGCAAATAGAATAGGGACAGACAAGAGCACAGCCTCCTTGTCCTGCGAAATAGTACAGGAAAATATTATCTTAAAAAAAAATCGCAGATTAAAATGGTTTTTAAAAGGAAGAAGGACTGGAAGAAACTCTCAGCTGTAAGTGCTGGGTATCAGTTCACCCACCAATGACATGGCTAAGAAAACCCCAGGGGCTTGCCCTGCTGGCTGGCTGTGGTGATGGGATCCCTGGCTATGAGACCTTGTGTGGCCCAGGGGGAGACCCTGCCACTCAAGCCCCCAGCCCCACTGTGCCCTGACATTTGCTTTATCTTGAGGAAACTGGTCATTTCTCTCTGAACATACCCATTTGTTTTTCAGGTATTCTTCCTTGCTCTCTCAGCTTTATTTTTATAGAAAATAATAGAAAGAAAGAAAGATCATTTTTCATGCCAAAGCTCATTAAGCAAACTTGGTTCAGCTCCCAAGCAAAAAGAAAAGGCGGAAAAGCAATGAGAGAGCCTCTTTTTTCCTGTAATTCCATAGCATCCTTAAAGAGCCAACCTGTGAAAAATTATTTTTGTCTGTCTTTTAGTTGCCTTAGTAAAGAGTTCACAGCAATGTCTCAGCATTGTCTTATGTCTTGGCTCAGCTATATGGCAGCACAACAAAACCTTTATGATGTTCTTACCAACGCAGGCACGTGGCATTACGCTATCCCTTCACCAAAGCACAGAAAAACAGTGCTGGGGAAAAGATACTCAGAGGTGGTATTCTGAGGTAAGAGACCCATTAAGAAATTTTTAAGTGACTGGTGTTGCACGACTGTAAAGGGGATGAGAAACAAAACACAATTTCTGTAATAAACAGGTCCAAATAGATGGGATTTAATGATATCATGTAGTCAGTGTGATGATTCACTGGTTACTCTGTAGGACATTGCTGTTAAAAGCCCTCCTCAGGGTCCTTTTCTTTCTGCAGGCTTCTTTTATATGACTTAAGCTTGTATTCAGTCTTTTTCCACCTGACAGATTACAGCCAGATTTTTCTCAACTCAGGCCAACAAATAGCTCTGTATTTCCAGTACAGGCAATACCCTTGCACAGCAGCATTTTTCATGACTCACACATAGTCAAACACCAACACCAGCACAGCTTTATACAAAGGACAAGCTGAAGGGGAAGAAAATGCAGAAAACTTCTTCTATAAAACCAGCTTCTGAAAACTAAGAAGCTTAATTTGCCTGCTCCAGTCTTTTAAGGAGTATCTCCCTTTAACAGCTAGTAAATCTCTGATCCGGGACTCAGCTGTTCACCGCATAAAAATGGCATATGTCGCTGAACCTTCAGATGCCTCAGCACCTACAGATATTTTAAACTCATAAGCACTCACAAAAAGTTGTGTCCAGATGGCAAAAGACTTAAACATAGTTTCTCTGTCTCCTTGGGACTTGATTATCTCCTGCTTTGCTCTTTGAATTGCTTTCACTGCTTATATCTTCTAATTTATGTCTCCGTAAAGCATTGTCATTTTGGTAAGGTGAGCTATACAGACACCTGTAAGTGGCTGCATAGGATATAAAGTAGCTGAAGGTTAGGTCTGTGGTTCCAATCTGTCCTGCAGAAGGAAAAAACAATCTAGAGATGAAAGGACAATAGGAATTACCAGCTGCTAGGACAAAAGATAAACAAAACCATTATTCTCCCGTCAGTAAAGAAAGGAGAAAAAAAATTCCGCAGTGACCTCATACACTTCATCTAGGATTGCTTCTCTCAGATCCTAAAATGTAGCTAGCTACATAATGAAAGAAAGTCCATTAGAATGTTTTAAGGAGTTTTTCCTGAAAGCATATGAACAAATGCCATCCTGTTACCTTCAACAGAGTGCTCAGTCACTCTAGCAAACAGCAGTAATTCATTCTGTAGCACACTTACCTGGCACAGCAAGCACAGCAATGCCTATAACAATAGAGCTGAAGTGCTGGGCATTTGCCTCATGCACCTGAAAAACTGGTAGGGAGGTAATTTCTTCTCTTAGTGCAAGAGAGAATGCTACCAGTGCATGTCTCATGCTGTGAGAGGAGTACTGAAAATGTTAATGCCTCTCAATGAGGAAACCAGGCTATCAACAGCTGCCCGTTGAGCCCCTTGCACAAGGAGAGAGGAAAGCATTCCTTTGCCTCCTGGGGGACATGGCAGCCTACCCATAAAACTGCAGCTGCTGGAAAAAGTTCAGGTTTGTGACTCTGTTATGTATCTAATTGGTCTTTTTTACTGCATCTGTACTGCTATACCTGCAGCAGTAGGCATTTATAGTGTTTGTGCAGAGTTCAGACTTACATATATGCAGCTTATAAAATAATCATGTATACCAGTGCTAGTCAGACTTTCTACATGCTGCTAAGTGGAGCTGACTCAAAGCACTACAGCTATGACCGCTTTCACAAGCCATTTTACTTCAGAATACTTTTTTCCCCATTAGATCTATCACCCCTGCAAAATTATATCAACATTTTAATTCTCTAAAGGAAAATAAACACATAAATCCCAATACTCCTTATGAAGGATTTAGCTAAAAATGAAAGAAGGGGGGAAAAAAAAAGCCTGCACAAGTTTATAACAGTCAACTTGTTCAAAATGTAAGTTTTGAAGCTATCCTGTGAGAAATTATGATACTAAAAAAAACCTGATTCAGCTGAGTTCATAAATCTGATGATTAGTGTGAAACGTTAACACTAAATACATCTGCTACACTGTCTAGAGGCTGCTCTTTATGGTGAGTTAAAGAAAAGCATTGGACGTATCCGAGGTGCTCTACACATTATCACAGAAGCTTTTTAACAGCTGTAGGGCTACTTTGTCCAGAAGGGGAGTATCAGAGAGCCATGGAAGTTGTAGATCCATTTCAGATACCAAAGTACCGAAAAGGAACATCATCATTAATAAAATGGTTTGACCTAAGTGATGCAATCTAGTGAATACCTTTAACCAGGATCCCAGAAAAGTCCAGAAATGGAAGTGAGAAACTAGTAAGGAAGACGAATGGGTTAAAAGAGTTCAGCACTAAGTCTGCTTGAATGCAATCAGTGACTTCCAGAGGAAAAACACGATAGTTTCTTTAAAAAAACAGTACCTGTAATCCTTTTTTTCATTACGTGTTTTCATAAATTAAAATCATCTCAAAGTGTTGAGAAATAAGCACTGCATTATCCCAAGGATCTAGATTTTTGTTACTCTTACACTTAATAACAGGCAAGTTGAAATATTTCAGTTGATACAAATGCTAGTACAGGGCTGATTTTCTTTCTGTCTCTGTATAGACAGTGCCCAGTTTGGAGTGCAGCTGCCTTCCTGGGACTCAGCTAGGAACAGAAATGTAGCATATGGAGCTGTTTGTAGAATCAGCATTGAAATTTAGTCAAGCAACTTCTGTAATTTTAAATCCATTCTGACCCAGCAGAATTATTCCCTTTCTATAATTAAGTTTATCATTGCTGTAATAGGAATCGTATCTGAGGATGGAGAAATGTTACTTTAGCAAAAATGGTCGTGAAAAAAACTGCCTCTTCAAAAATGGAAAATGGTCAAAGATGTTAATTTTTCAAAAAGAAACTGTAAACAAGTCATCTAAGCTGTTGAAAAATAATGCTTTCACCTGTTTTCACATTATTGTGATTTTACAAAACTATCCTGTAAGCAAAATAGTATATTCTATAATTTACACTTAGCATTGCACCCAAAATAATTTCTGCCCATTGCAACAAAGGCAGACTTTTTACTGCAGCTCCACGTAATGCATCTCTGGGATTCTTAGGCTGCCAGGTGTTTTATATAACATTCTTATGGAAAAAAAAAAAGAAAAAATATACTCCATTCCTATAAAAATAGCAGGTCTCGTCATATTAACACAGTCAAAGCAATCTCGTATGCAAAAGAAATGAAAATAGCTACAGCAGCTCGATAAGGAACAACCAGTATAGGAAACAAAAGAAGCCAACATAAGGGATAAATTTTGAATTCTGAATAAAATGAGAAGTTCTGATTAACTTAAAATTTACAGAGTGTGAATGCCTCACTGATTGCCAGTGCTATCTGACAGCGTGTGCAACAGCCAACATAACTTATGGACAGGAAAACACATTTCCATATTACACATCACGACCAGTTTCAGGTAGGCAACTGTCACTGCCAGAGAGGGAATGGTTAGTACAAAAAAAAGGAATCTGTGTAATGGCTGAGGTTGCAGCCTAAGAAAGCTACATGCAAAGGCTTTCTCGAATGAATCTCTTCTCTTCCCCACAGCATGGAGTTATATACATGGACCCATGCTCGTTTATAGAGAGGCAGCATAGATCCATGAGAAAGTGGTTTTGTACTAATCCAAAAATATAAATGAGCCTGAGTGTATAAATATCAGACAGGTTAGATTTCCAGACCCAGAAATGTTTTATTATAGCAGGTAAACAAGACAACCACCAAGATACAGAAAGTCAGTTGTAGGCTTAACAAACTAAAAATACTCCTATCAAAATTCGCTTGACATCTCAGCTTTAAAAAGTCCCAGCCTTTAGCAAATATAATTTAAATGAAAAAAATATGATTTGTTCAAATCTACTCCAAGATTCGACATAAGGTTATTTTTTAAATTAATTGAATTAAAAACTAGTTCTATTTCCCATCCAACTAAAGACCTCTGTTATATACAATTAACACATGCCTTGACAAATTTAGCTCTCTTTTGTTTTGAAGCTCAACATTTGACCTTTTTCCATGCTCAGTATTGCTTTCTACAAATTAACTTTATTTTTAGATTAAATAATTACAGCACTTCTTTTTCTTTTCTTCCAAAAAGCAGCTGCCATCAAAAAGTAATTATGGGATATTCTCCCCATTCATGTTTCACTATTAAAAGTATTGCTGGAACAATTAATAAACCTTGTTTAAGATTACATTTGGCAAGGTAAGACTTGAGATTTAATAAGCATAACTGAACTTATATGTCATTTTTACCGTATAGACTGAGTAGAAAAATTTAGTCAACAAGAAGAAATGCTAATTGTATTTTTTCCCTATTTCCAAGGGAGATATTTTGATATTATATCTAGAACATTCATTTTTGAGTAGTGGCGTTCTACTTATCAAGAGTCTGCAAACAGTATATATTTACCTTGTAGAGACACCGTGAATATTGAGGACAAGAATATCTCTGTAACAAGGAAATAGTTAGAAGCCCTACAAAGTGCCCTGACCTGAGAATTTAGTTACTTGCAATGAATGAAATGCCTGGAACAACAGCAAGGTTAGCATTTGCTAAAGTGTTGGGTTTTTTCTGAATGAAACAATTCATCTTCGCACAGAATCTGAATTCACATGCTGATGGATTATCCATTAGCCTATTATCAATTAACCTGAAGAAATCAAAGGACTTAAACTGAGGAAGAAATGAATTAAAATTCTTTTGAGGAACCTGGAAAAGATTTGAGATAACAAAATGATTGTTCTAGCTTTCACACTTAGTAGTGCCAGTGTAAATGACAACAATAAAACCTAAGAATTACTTCATCCTATCTGAACTGGGAAATAATTTTATTCTGAGCCTGCAACATAACTAATTCTGTAATCAGGTGAAAACATTTCTACAGAGCTTCTACTTCCATTAAAAACATGTGCAAAATGTCACATTACCTGTGGCTTTCAAGACCTTACAGCATCGTCTGTCTCATGCACATCTTGGTTAAAATGCTGGTCCTAGTGTCTTTTGTGACAGCTTTTCAAATATATTTTCCCTCTCTACTTACACAGGCTCGTTTTCTACACTGGCCAACAGATTTTAAAAATAATCGCACCCCATCCAGGGCAAATATATAAATAAGCAATGTCCCATCAGCAGGCACCATGCAGCTGGAGTTTATTTGGGTTTTTCACAGAGGTATAGGAAATCCATAATGAAGTGCTGAGAATTAAGGCACAGCACAAGCTTCAGTGATCCATGGGATTTTGGGGAACTGTTGTTGCCTACCAAGTCAGTAAATTCTTTAGCTCATGAAACTGTGGCCAATAGCCCTGGCACTCATCCTGTGCTCCTGGAAGGCAGTAACATTCTGTCACTGAAAAGAAGCATGATTTTAAGAGCATTCTTGAAAATAACAAACCCTTTATTCTGCCTGAAATGTATTAAAGATACCTCTATGTGAACATAAAATACAGGTCAAGATGTGATCTGAGAAATGTTCATGGGGCAGATGGCACATACACAAGGCAAGGAGTCAGTTGTGGCCATGCAGGTCTCTGTATGTGAAGGAGAAGAAGAAAAAAGTTGAACACCCTGGTACAGAGCTGAGAGGCACTCAGAGCTTTCAGAAGATGCAAGTGATGGTGCCACATCATGGTTGTCAAATTGCCCAAGGAGCTGCATACTTCTCAGGCAATCTGTGAAACCTCAGTTACTAAACAGGACTGACAAAGCATTGCAAGCTCTATTTGATCACTGTCACAAATTCACTAAAGCAGACAAAACTTGTCCAGAAAGGCCCATGATGGCATGGTCAACATTTTTTTCTCTTTGCCTTTGAAGAAGAAAGGTAATTTAGTTCTGTTGATCATGAGTGATGTTAGTAACATTTTAAGTTCTTCATTGATTCCAGAAGACCCAAGTTTGATTGCCTCTGAAGTCTGCCTCTGAAGCCCTTTGTTAACTTCAGGCAGAAGAATGAATTTTTTTTAATGATACTAAGTATCTGCAAAATCATAGAGATACATGCATGAAGAAGAGTCTTAGAACAACATATCCCATGGGAGTGATGGATGTCACATCAACTTTCAAAAATGTTTGCCCTCAAGAAGTAAGGGGCAGAGAGAGGGGACAGATCATTCAAGAATGTTTGTTAATGCAATATGCACATAATAGTCCCAAGTCTCAATACCCTCTGTACAGATCATACATGAACTAAAGGGAATGCTTTTTGGTAGGTTTGCTAGATAGCAGGTGCAGCTTTCAAAAACATCAAAAAGGTTTAGAAACCTTGGGAAACTTGGGCTGCTTAATAGCAGTCATTTCTGAAGATAAAAGTTAGAAGAGCTTTTATCTTTACTGCAGATTTCAGTCTGAGGCTAGACATAGAGAGAGAGATACTTGTAGCTCTAGCCACAGCTACAAAGAACAGTATCTGGCAGTGTATGCATTATATAGTTAGTTTTCCATTGGGTGGCTCCACTGGATTCAAGGTATGCTAAAATACTGTTCTCTGAAGGAAGAGTAAGAATACAGGATTCTGAAACAGATCTAGCCAGCAGTAGATCTCCTAGCAGCATTAAATGAAATCTTGTCCAAGGCCAGTCTTTTTTCTCTTGTATTTTTCCAGCAGTTGAGTTTGCCTTTGTTCTTATGCAGCTCTGAACTGTGTCTTGGCAACACGAGATTGACAAAGTGAAGGCATTTTTCAAACTGATACTAAATGATGGACAAAATGCCAACTGACTAGATTTAGCTGTCATGGCATATAGAAAATCTACCTCCGCTATATGTAAGCAATAAATTATGATCCTTTTAGTACTTTTTGAGTTTCAGTTGAAAACACAGTGAAGAACAAATGAATTTATCCTGCCCTTTTTTAGCTCCCCTATTATCTTGCCTGGATTGCAGCGGTTCTGTAGAGGTACATGAGTTAGCAGTTTGTCTAAGCATGTCGGAAAGAATGTGTTGACTGAAAGGAATAAATAAAATACTGAATACAAAAAAGAGAGAAAACTTCTTTTCTGTCACTGTAGAATGGTAAATTTAAGAAAATAAAGTTTTACTTGCAGCCTCAAAAATGCCAAGGTATTATGCAGCTCCCATTCATTTGAATAGGAATATATAAATATAACAAGTCATACCCCTGTATTTGTGCAACTACTAAAAACTTTCTTTTCCACATTAAAATTACTATTAAATACTGAGACTGATTTCCATTCAAGAAAGCACTCATGACTTAGTATCATTTAGTCCAGCTTAAATGCAGCCAAGACCTTCATGCCCAGTGTGGTCAGTTGTCAGTTATGGTAAACAACTACTATCAGCAACATCTATATGAGAAACAATAAAGCATATACAGCACTGAAAACGTCAGTACAATTTTTTTTTTCAGTGTGACCTAAAGATGATTTAACTATCTTAACAACTGTTTCCCCGCCATTTTCCCCAGCAGCACATTAATTTTCAAGTTTATTTACTTGGTATTCGCATCCCAAACTTCAGAATATTTTAACCTAGTCATAAAAGAAACAACTCTTGCCAGCCTGGATCTAATTTCATGTCATAAATCTCTTCAAGCAGGAAATCCTCTGGAAGAACACCTTTGATATGTTATCTTGCATCGCCTCCATTGTAGGCTGTGATGCTGCCATCTTTTCCCCACTCTTCTGTGTTTCCAGTGATATATTTCTTCCACTTAGGGGAACCTCTGTATCTCTGTGTCCATAATGCCTTGAGGTTATACACAACTGGAAGCTGTTTTTTCCAATTATTTCTTTTACCTTGCTCTACCTTTTGCCCTTTTGTGGGTATGAATTGTCGGAAAAAGGGTATGGGGACTGAGAGTCTTAGTCTGAGCTGTAGGCTGTGACTGTTCTGCCCCAAATGTGAGTCAGAGCAGTCTCAGTTAGTTTCTGCTGCCCTCAATATCCATGAAATAAATTGCAGGTATATATGGTTCATTCTCAAACTAGTATTCCCTTCAAAATGTTCCATGTTCATGCCCCATTTTCTGTAGAGGCCATCTGCACCCAGAGAAGGGCAAGAGCTTCATAAAGCCATTTTACACCCTATAGGGCATTTTTGCTCTCAATATGGCACAGGGAGGCCCTAATGAAACAAAGAAACCATTGAAGGAATTTTTCTGTAGGACTTTGCAGGATGTATATTGTGCAACTGCATTTCTAACAGTTTATTCAATAACATCAAGCATACACAATGGTTCTGAAGTGTATTACAAATATATGGGAATCTAAAATTAATGTGTTTAGCATTAGATCATCTACTGCACTTTAAAGGCAGAAAATTTTTAATTTCTTAATAAGTATTTTAATAATTATACTCAGATGGCCAGAGAAAGTCATAACTACAATTGGTTAAAATCAGAATTTCTCCTGGAAAAATGTTCAAGTACTTTTTCTTGTCACTTGTTAGTA
>NW_008239767.1:2501701-2507508 GCF_000691975.1 Corvus brachyrhynchos
AGGGAAAATAGACCAAAAATATATCTAAAAAAAAATCAAATATTTTCTGTTTCTCCTTATGTTCAATACCTACAAATTTAGGCATTTCAGAAATTTGTCCCATTTATTCATATCTGTCCCTCTGTTTGGCCACAGAATATAAATGGACCAATTAAGACCACTACTTCACTTCCATTTTTTCCCATTCTTTTGACATCCTATGATTGAAATCTTTCAGATCTAGAAAATGAAAAGGGGTGGTGTGAACTTGTAACTGTTTTACTTTGTTTTTAAAACCTTCAAAGTACTAAGGATGCATGATTTTGTTTTCAAACTTCAGGTTGAAAGAGAAGCATATTTCAACAGAGAATCTTTTCACTGTAAAATCTTTCAAGTGAAAAAAATTGGCTAACAGTTCTCACGTTCATAGTACTGAAGGTTTTTAAGCTCTGATTCAGAAGTACCTCAGCCACAAATCAATGGAGTTTGGGAAAAAATATTAAAGAGCTCGTGTTTGAACAGAATGTAATGTCTTTCTTCATCAAGCTGTGTTGGATACAATAAGGAACAATATGCTGGACTAGGCAGACTTTTGCTCCGATGCCGTAGCAAGAGTTTGGCTCTTTTTCTGGCACTGAAGTTCTTTCCAGTTTACATTCAGAAATAATGAACTTAATGGGGCAGACCTCAAGCCTTATACAACACTGAGCTGATAATTATATCAGACTTTACCATGTAAAATACATTGTACTACCCATAAAAGATACTAAGATAGTTCAGCCCAGTGACATTAACTTTCCATGGTTAGCTGGTGATGACACATATGCTTCACTATTGCACTAAATCATTAAAGCTAGCATACTTTTAAGCATGCAAATTTGGACAGAGAAATCTGAGGCCTTTTGATCCTGACTTTAATTAGTGTAGGCAAGTTTATTGTTTATCCTAAGTATGCACTTTTGTTTTCTGAATGTCATCCAATCATCACTACCCACCTTGAAGTACTACAGCTAGCTCCCCTCTTCACTCAATTTTACCCTTTTTTGAAACAGAAGTGTCTTCTGTAGCCGTTTTGCTTGGGCAAGTCTTTGCCTAAACTTTGTAAAGTTATTTTAGTCTTTCCATATAAGTCAGCATACAGCTAGCCTCCAAATCACTTTTATTGTTCCTTCCTTTCTTTCTTCTCTCTTTCTTGTAATTTTTTCCAGTCATAGGATGCCAGAATGGAAAGCAGTATTTCAGGTGTAGTCATCGATGCTAAAGGGGAAGGAAGGTATCGTCTTCCTCCTTTGCTGACAGAATATGCCACCTCCACAAGAAAATCACTGTATCCCTTGTTCCTCCCACTCTCTTCAAATCTCTACAAATGCATTCCTTTCAAAATGCTTCAGACATAGTAACCCAGAAAGATGCAAAGAGTTGAGCTAAAACTGGAGAAGGATGGGAAGGCAAAGCAAAACAGGAAGAGTTCAGTACAACAGGACTGTATAAACCTACATGTGTCATGGTGGTCAAATGCAGGTAACAAAAGATCAACAATCATGGAGGAAAAGAAGCAGGGGACTGATTCACCAAGCTTTTTAATGTTGTGTATTCAATTATACTTGTGGAGGAGAATCCTACCCAGGCAGTGAGGTTGCATTTTACGTCTGCTTTGTCACATCGTAAACAACGACACAATGTGTAAGACAGGGGAGAATCAAACCCCATATGTTCTCAAATCTGCTGAGCCTTTTATATGCCTTTTTTTTTTTTTAATGGGGAATTCATAAAATACAACTCTTTCCTACAAAGACTTCCAGTTTCAACAGATGAAAATGTTCTCATGAGAAAGGCTTTCCATGGAAATACTCCCGACTTTCAGTCCTCTGTGGTTAGAGCTCCCGCAGCCCTGAGTGCTGGAGTCAGCCACCCTCACTTGCCAGGGAAGCAAGGGCAAACTGGGAAACAACCTTGGCACAACAAGCAGCTACAAAACCTTGGCACAGCACTGCCTGCGGAGTGAGGAACGAGTGGGACTGTCGAGAGAAGTGTGAGGAACACATTGGCCCAAATTCCCTGCAGATCTGGGTTTCTACTTTTCAGACAAAGAAGAAAGCAGCATATTTCAGCTCTCCCTTCCTTTTCCCACTACAGCTCAGTGACTGCCCTAACCTATGCCATCTTTTAAGAGTCCCCTAGAAAGCATGAGCAGATGTGAACTGGACACCAGCACCTCAATCCAGTGTGGTGCCTTCCTTACTTACTGTAACAAAGACAACATTGCCAGTTGGCCAAAAAAACCAGGATTTTGAGTTCAGCATCAGCTGGGAGTGACTGTATGCAGCAAGCCAGGTCACCATGGCACAGAGCAATGCTAATCCAACAAATAATCTGCTCAGCCAATTTCCCATGTTTGCCTTCAGGCATCGAGATTGACATCCCAAGTGGACAGGAACAATATACAATCTTTCCAGCTGAAGCCTACTTATATTATCCACCCTGCACTGCGAATCAGAGTAATAAGGAGCTACCAGAAAGCAGGTCATTTTGGCTCTTCAAGAAGTACTAAAATCAGAAGGCTTATTTTGTAAAAGGAAGAGCTTTACTGGCTCTTAGTAGTGATTTACTCTAAGTTGAATTTACACAGAAATTAGAACTAAACTTGCATACTTAAAATTAGAATAATGAAAAAGAAATTACCATTTTGAAATCTGTATAGTAGTCTATCAAAGACAGCTTAAGACATGCATTGTTCCTGAGAAAAGAAAGAATAAAAGCATGATTGAAAGTTTAGCCTGACCTGTTTAAGCATGTTAAATTCTCAGTTATATTGTGGTGAACTTATAAGCAGTTATTCAGCTTGGCTCCTGTTACAGATACTCTACATGTCAGAACAAGCAGACCTGGAGTATGCGCAGAGGGCTAAGCAGACAGTGGCAGCATCTGGAATACAGTAAGTCCTCTTCCCAAATCTTTTTTCCTAGTATATTTCTGACTCCAGCTCTGGTAGCTGGTTTTGCTGGAGGAAATCACCATTGCTTCTTTCTCATTTGAGTAAAGGGTTTTAACAATAAAACACTACTGGGAAACCTGGGGAGAAGGTAAAGAGTCTGTCTTCGCAGTTGCACCAGTTTTCAGCATTGCTTACGTTCAGATGGGGGCACTTTGTCTCCTCTGGTCCCTTCCAATCCCAGCTAAGCATGCAGAAGTCTCCAGAAGTCAAAACAGTGCACTATGACAGAAACCCAATTAACATATTTTAAAGACCCCCCCCAAAAAAGTTACTTTTGGCTAAAATCTTTTTTTCTGTTAGTTCTGGCAAAGTTTACTGTGCTTTCACAGTATTAAAAATCAACATTCTCTGTATTAAATTAACTTTCATTATTTCAATATAAAATTGGAAAGCATACAAGAAAATGCAAACATAGATTCCTTGAAGCTTGTCTTCTGCAAAGCTTCAGTCGAAAATTACCACATAAATTAAAGTGCACCTAAAAAGAAAACTGGAACCAGAATGTTTATGGATGTTTATGGAATGTTTATGAATGTTTATGTGACATGTGAATGCGGATAAAATTCAAACAAGAATTCGAGGCAACATTTGGTTGCTGAAGTAGTTTTATGACACCATCTTAAGGATTCTGATGGTGTTTGTTCAAAAGAAGCCAAGCCTCAAGGGAAACAGGTGTCCCTGGGAGGACCTGCTGGATCTCTCTTTGTAAGGAAGCAGACGGAACTTGCAGTTTCTTCTTCCACTTTTGTGGGAAGATATTTTTGGTAGAAGAAAAGAATTCTGGTCTCTGTGCAACTGCTCACTTGGTTTATTATCTTTAGCACATCATAAATACCCTTCCAAGGTCACTTCCTATGAAGTGCTGAGTATCTTTATGCAGTGTTGAGGCAATGTAGAAACACTGCACAGAAAAAACAAAAATCTCCTTGTTGATAAAGAAAATTTTAAAAAAAAATTACCACTATTTCATGGAGTCCTACCCCAAGTTATTCCAATCAGCTGCAGGCAGGCCACTCAAAAGGGGTATCCAGCACTGTTTACTATCTGTCCAGGGGGCATTGAGAAGATTATTTAGGCTGGGATCCATCTCAGTGAACTTAATTAAATTTCAGTATCTAAAATAATCTTTCAGATTTTCCTAAGGACAGTGGAGTGATCATGACAAATGATACTTTATTCCTTTCTAGGCTGAGAGCCTTTAAAGGGGAATAGCAATGCCAAAATGGTAAAGCAATACAGTTATGACAGGCTGTCCCCATGACTCTCTGCAGCCCCTTAGGCAGGTGTCACATTTTCACTTTGTGGGAGCTGAATTACCAGAGTACTGATTTTCAAAAGCAAACAGATCTCATCACTGTCACATGAAGCAAGATTTAACCCTCTGGAGAAGATGGTCAGAGGTTTCCTTCATGATTCCAGATGGCCAGCATGTCATCCAGCCTCAGCCTGGAGCAGCAGAGAGACTGGAGCATTGTCTCAACCCCTGCACCCTTTAACATGAGCTTCTCAGTCAAGCCCTGGGAGTATCAGCCACAGGAACAGTTTCCTAATAGTAAATTAACTTCCAGTTTGAGTCCTTTAGCCAAGACAATATATTTTTAAATCCTATACTTTAACTCAGGCAGAAGTTTTGCATAACCTTTATGCAAAAACCTATGAGATTCTATGAGCTGTGCAATGCAAATTCATAAATCAGTCAACCGTAATAGACAAAACTGACCTGGAAACACATCAAGGTTCATTTTTTTTTCATTTTCCTAGTATAGATTACAAACATCCAGGAAATCCACTCAGTATAGGTGAATTCAACAGAAAATACTTCTTTTTTCAGAGTATGCCTCTAAGAAAAGTTGTTTTATTTAAACAAGAAGAAATCAGATTACAATTTTCTTCCTCTTGCAAGCTTAAGCACGCTTAGCAGGTACAATTTACTACTGGAATAACAGGAAAGAATAGGAAAATACTTGTTATCTGTTATTTGCATTACTGCAGCACAATCAAGTACCTGTCAGTGAGCACTCCACAGAGATGGAATAAAACCACGTACCCTGCCCAAAGAGCTAACCTGCTCTGGAGGACAAGAGGCACAGTCCCATCTAGACAGTCATGAAAAGCTGGGAACTACTAGGAAAACTGTGGTCAGCACAATGAGCAGATCAGTGTAATTGCTCTTAATTGGACTGTTTAATTCAAAATTACATTGTATCCAAACATTTTATAAGAGGTGGTTATGGTTATGCTGATTTAGTATTTTTTTCTTTTATTTTTGTTAATGTATTTAGTTACCTGTTTTTAAAAGCCATCTCCTTTTGGAAACTATTTATTGGTCACTGAATTTTACTGTTGTCTTGTAGGACAATTTGGGCAGGGGGTGTTTCTTTGACTTTTTCAAAGAATTTTCATAGACTAGGAAAACAAGTGTTTCTCTTACAAAATGCAGGACTTCTTTACCTATCTACTTTTCTAAGCATTATACTAAGAGGCATGTCAACAACCATTCAACTAACTAAAATGTCCTGCAGTGTAGTGCCACTGTTTTTCTAACTCAACATCAAAGCAATAACTTCCTAAACTTCTGGAACTGCTTGTGAGTCCAAGATCTTATTTGTATCACTATTGCTTCAGGCACTCCATATTTTCTTTTCTCTGTAATCTTCGTGTAAAGAGCATGCTGCTTTATCAGCTGGACAGCCCTTGCCTCTCATCTCAACCCCAGACTTTCCTGCACCGTAGCACATCAGGCTAGAGAGAGAACAATCCTTCAGAAACTGGCGGTTTAGTTCACTATTCTCCAGATTCTGGGGCTGATTTTATCAAGACTTCATACTGGATT
>NW_008239767.1:2507534-2508185 GCF_000691975.1 Corvus brachyrhynchos
GTCCGAAATGCCTGCTGACTTTACCAAAAAAAGGAACATAGTTTATCGAGAAAGCAGGAGTGTAACTCTGACATACGGGGAGAAGGAAAGCTTGTGTAGGCATTCAACAGAAGGATAAGGAAAGCCCAAAGGAGTCATCGCCTCAAAACGTTCTGTTTCACATTGCTGAAACTGCTTATTTGTATACGCTCGTAGATATTTTGTGTTAATTAGGTGTTATTTAATGATCTCAATCACTTTCTAGGGACCAGTGGCCAAATACAGCCCACACGACAGCTTACACTATTCACGACTTCCTCAAATACCCCTCTGTGGGGTAACGTAAGGGAGTTACTCAGTTGCAAACCCGCATTTGTTACACCCGGATTATTCAGCCCTGCCAGGACGGTTCTGGGACAGCCATCGCGGCTGAAGCGGGTAAATATTTTATATACAGACTGGTACTTACACGCTTTTCCTCATCATAATAAAGTTTAAATCTCAGTCTTGAACTGTCAATTTGCAGGTCCTTTTCTTTTCTTGCTCATTATTATTATTTATTTTAGGATCTCTAAAGTTCCTGGCGGGTTTAAGTGTAGTTTTGGTGTTATTTTGGTTTGGGGTTTTTTTGCTTCAGCTATGGAGCTCACTCGGGTGTATTTCGTGGCTGCT
>NW_008239767.1:2509672-2543959 GCF_000691975.1 Corvus brachyrhynchos
CAGCCCGCTGGAGGAGCTGGCCCTCCGCGGGGCCCTGCGCGACCACGGCGTCCTGCTCAGCCTGGCCGCTCTGCTGCAGTCCGGGACCCTGCGCAACCTCAGCCGCCTGGAGCTGGCCGACAACGGGCTGCTGCTGCTGCCCTCTGGCATGTTCACTGCCCTGCCGGCCCTGCAGCAGCTGGACCTCAGCAACAACTCCCTGGTGGGCCTGCGAAATGTCTCTTTCCAGGGGCTGGGCCAGCTGCAGAGCCTCAACCTCAGCGACAACTCCCTGAGTGTGCTGTGGAACAGCACCCTGGCCCAGTTCCGCAGCCTGCCCGCGCTCCAGCACATCGTTCTGGGCCACAACACCTGGGTCTGTGACTGCGCCATCGAGGACCTGGTGGCCTGGCTCAAAGAGAGCGACCAGGTGGAGGGCAAAGAAGCCCTGACGTGTGCCTCCCCTGACAAGATGTTGGGCAAAGCACTGCTGAAGATCAACAGCTCAGACCTGAACTGCTCTGTGCCCATAGATCTGCCTTCCCAGCTACAGACTTCGTATGTCTTCCTGGGGATAGTCTTGGCTCTCATTGGGGCCATATTCCTTCTAGTTTTGTACTTGAACCGAAAAGGAATCAAAAAGTGGATGCACAACATCAGAGATGCCTGTAGGGATCACATGGAGGGCTACCACTACAGATACGAGATCAACGCAGACCCCAGGCTAACAAACCTCAGCTCCAACTCGGATGTCTGACAAAATGCCCCAGGTGCAGGGCAGTGCAAAGTACCTATGCATGAAAAGTAGACTTATGCTTTACCCTCGTGCTTGCTTCCATCTCCCCTGAAAAGTCTCAGACGTGCTTGTAATTTGAGGGGGATATGCCTCCCTGTGACGTCAAGTTAATTTTTGTTTTGAGACACTGGACAGCTGAGCATGGCGTTCAGCTGTATGTAGGAAACAAGCTGCTACTTATTTTCTTCCTTACCTGTCTGCACTTGTGGGAAATTTTTTTTCAAGACGTCAAAAGAAAAAAAGGATTCTGATGATCCAAAGCCACCAGAGTTTATAAAATGTTTACTAATGCAGACGCCATTCAACAAAAGCTGCCTCAACTTTTTGGGAAAATAATGTTATGTTCCCCTGTGCCAGTTTTGATCTTGTATATCTGAATTGAGATGCAATGATTACATTTCATAGACTACCTTGAGATTTTAAAAACCAAACAACATCCTTTTAACAGCTCTTCAGAAGGAAATCAAATAGCAAGCATGCACAAATACTGTATAGTTTTACACGTTAGGAAATTTATGATCTCAGTAAGTCTCTTACTGTTTTGTAGTTATTTTTGATTGTAGTTTACGTGACTTGACAGAATTTTTTATACAAACTGCATCTAAACTCCATCTAAACTCAGTCTGAACTGTTAAATTAAATAAACAGTCTTACAAGAACTGTTGTGTTTGCTGTTCAATGAGAAAAGTATGGACATCTAAGAATGTGAATAGCGCTACAGTCTCTGAAGTAATAGCCCTGCAGTAGTAATATGAATAAAATTTTATACAAATGTGTAGCTTAGAGGCATAAATGTTTGACAATTTTCTGATATATGCTAAGAGAATTACACTGAGCTTAATTACACTGAGAATTAAATGACGAGAGCAGTTTCACTTGGCACAAACCCCTCAGACTGCTCTCTGCGAGCACCTGCATAATGTCAAGACAGATGCTAGGGTCCACTTTCCTGGGAAGGTACAAGCTAATAGAATTTTCATAAGGTCTTCTCTACCAAATAAAAAAAAAAATCAAATTAAATTGTGGAGTTGGTAAGCTAAAGAAAATTTTACCTGAACAGAATTGCTTATTATAAAAAACCATACTTGTGTGTCCTGAACTAAATTAAATGCAGCTCAATTGTGCGGCCGGCAAGCTCTAGGCTTGTACATCACTACAGCATTTGTTAGATTGCTGTTTCCTTTTTAAGGTCTCAGTACTTGTGAAGTTCTGTAGCGATCTACATCCAGTAACTTGATGGAACTTTACATTTATCTCAATGCATTTAACAGGTGCACTTCAGTATGGTATGTTGCTTACTGCTTGCTTGGGAATGCATTTTCTTGTAAATAGGTAAAGCATGCAAGAAACCCCGTCAGAATGCCTACTTTAAGATGCAGCTCTGACCACATATAGAAAGGTTAGCAAGAACCTTCCAGTGGTTGCCAATAATTAGTGCACTTTTTCTAATCTATTTATGGTTTCTTAACAAAAAAAAAATACACCAGCTGTAAAAGTGTGATGTGACTTGATATATATCAGTTTATTTGTGGAGCTTTTTCCATGGTCACTATTACTTGAAGCTCTTGAGCATCTCTCAAATTTTATGAATTGCTGGCTAATTCCTTTTGATTTCAAAAGTGGCAGTTCTCTCATAGATGTATACATTTGGTAAAGAGCTCATAAATATAAAATAGTCTTTAAAGTATCAGAAGAAATATAATCTATTTTGGGCATCAGTATTATTCAAAAGCATTTTTCATCTCCTTGCGACTTCAGACAAAGCAAGTAGCACAACTTGCTTTAGGCTAATTTTCTATTTCTTTAAATTGGATTTGTTTAATAGCAGTGATTTTTTTTATGTACTTATGTGCATTTACCCTTAAAAGTAAAAAAAGAATGGCTATTAATTACAATTAATGTTTTGTAAATCAGTATATTTTGCAATTAATGTGAATTAAGTGATAGCATATTTCTCCTGCTGTAATTTAAATGTTTGAGCAATATCTGGTTAACGGCATATGAATTAAGTTTGCGGATTCTTATAAAGCAGACTGCCCGTCTGAATATTAGCTGCCCATATTTTAAGGATAGTGTGAAAACCCCCGTGTGAAGAACTATTACTGTTGCCACTATGCAAACCGTTCATACTTGGTATACATCAGATAGTTTATGTAAGAAGCTAGAACTTACAGCAGCTACGCAGTGTGCTTTGTTGTATCGGTTATTCTGGAGATTATCAACTTACACTTACCTGTACAGTGCCAAGAGGAGTAGAGCATCATCCTTGCTTTAGATGCTTCTGTAATATAACAGATAAAATGTGTGCAAACCAAGCCATTTCTTGGGCAATTTCCTGAGTTTTGTTAACAGATACTTTAAAGTAACTACAGTAAAAGCAATTATCCGTGATGTGTTAATGTAACTGCCGTGCATTTGTAGAGCTGTGTAAGGACAGGCAACGACTTTTAATTGCAGTCTCTCACCAATGGAGCGAGTATTTCTATAGTGGGCAAGTGTAACTGTTGTTGCTGTTACTACACGTATTATTCTAAAGATTATTATTACTATTATTTTTGTATCTTAGTCAATGTAATAGAAATTTATTAGAGACCTGGTGACAGCTACTTTAAAATAATTTTTGTCATTTCCTTACGTGTGTATTTATTAGGATGTAAATTTAGCATGTGTCAGTGTTGTGTTGGATGATGTTCCCCTGCAGTGTTTGACCAAACAGTGAATGCTTTGGTGTTTTGTACAATGCATTATTTGATCTTAAATTCCCTTCCATAAACAGTGCTTGAAATTTGTTCTGCTTTTCTTTCTCAAAATAATTAACAGTGGTACTCAGAAGACACATAAAAGTATCTCCCACACTACTTTGGAACATGGTTAAAAACTAAACATTTAA
Source organism: Corvus brachyrhynchos (assembly GCF_000691975.1). Classification (NCBI taxonomy): domain Eukaryota; kingdom Metazoa; phylum Chordata; class Aves; order Passeriformes; family Corvidae; genus Corvus; species Corvus brachyrhynchos. The sequence goes on from NW_008239767.1 coordinate 2,513,338, forward strand.
AATATCATTAGTTTCAAGGTTCTTCTGAAGCACATTTTATAATCCTACTCTGCTTTGACACCTGAGATTCCATTTGACTACTATTTCCAGAGAAGCTTATTCATTCATTCTTCAATAAAACACATGCAGTACTAAATGCCTCTTAAATGTGTTTTGTATACATAAATCCCCAAAGTTCTGCATGACATAGTTGTTACTGAAAAACATCCAGTCTAAAGTAGTGGGCAAATCTTCATGAAAGGCTGCAGAGCTCAGAAGCAGAAAGGATCATTTCTCCAAGGTTTAGTTGCTTTCCTAAAGCTAGTTAGTTGTAACAATCTTAAAATTTTCTTGGAAAAATAGCACAAGGAATTGACATAGTTTTAATATATTTTCTTAAAACACTTTGGTTAAGTGCTCTTGCCATGTAAAAAAATTCCCCAAATCCTCCTTTAACCAAGGTAGCTTTATATTAGATCATTTTTATTTCATTAGATAATTTTTATTTCACCAAGCCATAATATTACCAATAATTTTGACATCCAAAAAGTGGTTTGCAAGTTTTGCAACAACTGCTTTAAATCTTTTCATTTGGGATAATTTACCTTTTAAGCACTGGTGACAGTCCCCAGTGACATGGTAGCAAGTGGAGCAGTCTGTTCAGACCCGTATTCTGTTGTTGACTGAGACGTCACTGAAAACAGGCATGGCAAATTATTCAAAATATGACTGCGCTAGAATCCCAACTCTCATTATTCTTCTAGCATTTTCCCTGTGGTATACTCTAGTCTCTCTGCATCTGCATAATTTCTTTTTTGCCTCATTTTCTCAAGAAATCCATTAAAAAGAGTGTCATGAATCTGCACAGGTAGAGAAATCAGTCTGACTGCACCAATATTTTGAGGTTTAGCATCTCTACCTCACTTTAAGCCTTAATGTGGAAAAGAGCCTTTGTCAAAGTGGATGGAATGAAAATTTGATGTGCACTTTTTCTTTCTCTTTAGCAGCTGAATGTTCAAGAAGAACCATTCATTCTCAGCATATGATGAAGGAAAATAGCATTTGGTAAGAAAAATGTTTTTGTTTCAAGCTTCCAAATGACATTTATATTCTATGAGAGAAAGTGGAAGGCAGAAGCTTGTAAAGGAAACAGAGGTATGTCTTTGTGATGGGTCAGCACTGGAAGTCACAGTGCTATGGGTAGGAACAATTCCTGATTGAATCTGTTGATTACGTTCTGGTCATTTTTATAGGTACAGCTCTAATTTCTTCCTGTTGATATAAATAGAAACATTTTGTTAACATTTTGTTAAGTGGCATCCCATCTTACAATATTTGCAATGCAGGTGTTTCCACTGTGAGTTTCTTGTGGAATATAATAGAAGATTGAATTTAATTCAGTGCCTGCTGATTTAATAATGACCAGATCAGGCCCATAACTTAATAATCCTTTTTTTTTGCAAATACATGGCTTACAAAGGGCAAAGACCTTGGCTTGAAATCAAAGAATAAAAGCCCAATACAAAACCAGGGAAGATAGAAAGCAGAACATTTGGAGAGTGCAGCATTTATCAGATACTTCACTCAGAAAAGAGACAAACCACACGGGAGCCGAGGGTCCTTTGGTGATACAGAAGTAAGTGTACTCTGTTAGCTTCCTAAGTCAATACAGAAGTAGCAGAAAAGTGATGCTTTGTACCAACACAGTAAACCTAACAGCACTTCTCTCCCACACTGAAAAAACCCCCACCAAGCCTTTAGAAGGAAGAATATGGGTTTGCAGTATAAGTATGTCCTTAAAAAGGACTTTAACTTTCTCAACTGTGTTACAATTTATGTGTTGTCACATCCATGGAAAACCTTGCTATGCCAGAAGTCATCTGTTGCGTAGGCAAAGCTTGAAATCAGGCTTTGCATTCCCAATGTTAGCCTAAATAGAAAAAACCAACTATTAAGTAAATTAAACCGGTACTTTAGACAGCGTATTTTTGGTACAGTTAATAGTTTAATATTTGCAGTTACTTATATTTTTCAAAGTATTCACTAGATAGCTTTTCCTATCTGATGATAGACTAGCAGAATAACAGATTTGTGTTTCCAGTAATTATGCATGAAAGCATCTGAATAAATTAGCAATATTTCAGTGCATACAGTGATGAAAATGGTAGAAATCTTGTGTTCTAGAATGTTTCACTGTTACAGAAGTGTTAGATGTGCAAGAAACAGCTGTAACTTTTTCTGATTGAAGTTTGGTTTCCTAATTAAAAATATTTTTGAGGAAAACCCCAAAAAAATTTACCAGATTGCTTATAAATGTTATATGTTCACTATGCTGATTTTATTACTATAAATCCTTACAGATATAGAGTTCTTTACTAAAGTATAATTGTATTCTTTTTAGCCCAAATTGATGGTTGGGCTATGAATTTTCAGGACAGAATAGTGAAAAATCAAAGTCCATATAGTTAGCCTGATTGATTTATTTAGAAAGAAATTTGGCCAGTGAATATAAGGGATTGTGTTTTAATTGTTATTTTGGACAAAATTTGGTAGCTTTTTTGGTTATATGTGGTGTTAATTTTCAAGTTAGGTGCCAATTCTAAATTTAACAGTAATGTATTTTCAGCTTTTTAATTACCAGTTCAGACTGTGTTTTAAAGTCTTGAAATACATATTTACATAGTGAAATATAGAGGCACTGTTATTACTGATGGAACTATTCAGGAAATATGCTGCTGAAACAGAGAATGAAGGGTGAAAACCAGAGGGGTGCAAAAAAGCGTTCAGTTGACAAACTTTTATTCCTGCCACTTCTCTTAATGAAATTATATGTATGTAACCTCATGGAAATCAAAGGGAAGTATGACAGTTTATCTTCTCATAGATAGCTAATACAGATGTCCAAAATTTTATTAGGTAGGAACAATTTTTTGGGGTTGTCCCAGGAGCATAGCTGATAATTTAGTTTTGTATCTAAATTGTTTGCTATTATTATTTTTTTTCTCATTCTTAGGAGAGCTAACACAGAAGGATGTTTGGCTTTACACATGGTAGATTGATCTGTCCTAAGTTTTATCACAGAACTGAACTGTCTTAGTCTCTGTCCACAGTCCACTTCAGGTATTCCATTTGTTCTAGTAGAAATTCTCTTCTGTTCCATAGCCCAGGGTAGCCTTGTGTAATGTCATGGGCATGTATACAATAAAAAACTCATTTGTCAAATTGACATTATCAAAAGTCAAACAGACATTTCAACAGAATTCAGTATATATTTCATCAAGTAATGGTAGTAAAATAGCAAAATAAGAAAAAATAACATTTATTGCAAGAATGTTGTAAGCAGTCATGAACTGACACCACTTTGAGGCATTTGAGTAATTTAAGCTTCTTCTGAAGATGGAAAATAAAAAGAAGAAGCTATTTCAGTGACAGTTTTCTTCTTCAGGTGGGTGTCTTCATTCATTCTCCTTAATAGCTCATGAACAAGCAGTAACCGAATCCTACAGATAGTTATATGTTTAAATCTGTTTAAATCAGGGGTTTTACACCACTGATTTTCTAGTTCCATCATTTCAGAGGTGGGTGCTTTAGCCTGGAGGGGATTAAGAACGCTTAAACATCAGCAAACAAGAATTTTTGTTTTATATGTACATATAAGGATTTTGCAAACACACACATACATGAATAAATATATCTCTATGATGTACAACAGTAGGAGACAGAAGAGGAGTAGAACCCAAGGCACACCGTCTCTCCTGTATGTTCTGTGGGCTAGCTTAGGGGCCTATTATTTCCACACATTGGAAAGGGTACCTAAGTGCCTAATGGGAGTGGGTATTCCTCTGAGAAGCATAGAAGACATGGTTCATGTTGCTGCACACCTAGTGTGACCATTAGCAGCAAGTTAACAAAAACTGGTGCTGAGTAGTCAAGATTTTCCAAAGTGGCCACGATCTGGGGTTCTGCTCTCAAAGTAGCTTAAAGTAGCTTCTTTTTCAAAAGTTCTTAAACACTTTTTGGAAAATTACACTTGTTTTAAGGTAAATTTAACAAAATGTGGAAAAAACAATTTTCAATGTGAAAAGGTGTATGTCTGGTATACACTTGAGAGAAAATATAAATACTTGTAAGAACTTCTGAAATTCCTCAGTCTTTGCTCTCTCTGTAATTTCTCAAAATGAGGTCTCTGTAACACCATCTATCCAGAATATCCTTCCTTTACTCCAGCTTATTTAATCATCCCTAATCCAGATCACTTTTATCCATTACCTTTGTATTGTGATCAAGCTTGATTGCTTCACAGTGGTGAAAATGTAGAATTCCTCAGAAACAAGTCTTGAATAAAATCAAATACTCAACATTTATCACCAAGCAGATTAATTATTATGTTTGTTGCCAGTCTTTCATTCAGGTTTTCCCTTTTGCTGTTTGTCTCTTTATGTTTAGCTTTTCAACACACTAAAATGGTTCTGTGGTAGCCCAGAGGAACTCTCTGATTCTGATTCCCAGTAATGAACGAGGAGATCTTATTTTGAGATGATCGTCTTGAAAAAACTTGCAGAAACAGTGCTTGAACTTTTCTGACAGGATAGTAAAATGTCACTGAAAATAGCTCTGCTAACATACTCTTCATTTGTCAGCAACGCTGCATGTGCAGAAAGAGCCAGAATGCTGAATTTGTGATTCTGCTATAGGTGCTGTTTAACGAGCCCAGGAGGTTTCTATTACAATAGCGTGTGGTACCTCTGCTCCGATTTCTCCTCCCTACAGCTCCACACACACTCCAGTGTGCTGAACAGGACTTGGATGAGTTTAGGACATGCATTCAGCAGATTGTGGCCATTTGTTTATATTATTAATCATATGTGAAGTCCTTTATTTTCAAGCATAGAAAGAAATATATTCTAGTACTTGTAATATTTAACACAGAAAAAACTAACTGGCATACGCCTGGTTTCGTAACTTATCTGTAAATACAAAAAAAAAATGCTCTGAATTTGAGTTTGCAAGGAACAGATGTCTTTCAGCAAGCTTGAGTGTGCAAGCAGAGAAATAACTCGTTCTTCATCACAGTTATGTGGACTATGCCTTTTCCATGAAGCAGTGCAAGGTGTTTTTTATCTCCTAGGTTTCCAGGGAGACAATCACAATCCAGTAGGGGTTACTGTTGTTCTTAATAAAGCTCTCTAGATTTTGTAGTTCTGGCAATTTTTCTGATCAAAATCACAGAGATAGCAGATAGGATTTGATAAATGACACTGAGTAACGTGAATTGAAGTGACCTATTTCAAACACACAGATGATGCAGTGGTGCACCAGCTTAGAGTAGATGGTACTAGTGCTTTCACCAGCTAGAATCATTTTAGCTGGCAGGAAAAGACTCAAAACTGAGTATAAGTCACTGCAGAGAGCTATAAAAATTATGCTTAGCATTTAGCCATTGATACAGAATATAGTCTATCCAAAAGGTTTCGGATACAGGTGTGAAGCACCAATTCTAGGGGTTTTTGTATACAAGTTATGTGCTAATTCATGGAAACCTGTATGTCTGCCCTGTGGTTTAGAAGGAAAATTGAAGTAAACAAGAGCTGGTTAATGTAAGTCAAATTAATAGACAAAAATCTCGTCTCTGAGAATAATAATAGTGATATTATTATTGACGAGAATTCAAGAAATTTTGGTCACAAATATATTTTCCTCATGTATTTATTTATTGTTTTACATTTGACAGTGAAAACACATAAATTTGCAGAGGGGATATTCAGTACAAGGAGATCAATGGATAGTACATCAGTGCTACTGAGGATCCTCCCTATTTTATTTTCCATTATTCTGCCATGTGAAAGGGAGAAGTAGAAAAGGGAAAACCTTTGAAAGAATAAACTGTTTAAGAAAGGAAGGTGATAGAGCCAAAAATCTCCTGTAATGACCATTTTTTTTGCACTTACTGTAGAAGGATGTAGCAGCAATAGTGATGAAGAAGTAGATAGTATGGTTTCTTTCAGAAGTTTAAGGTTATTTAGGTTTATTCAGGGTTTTGTGTTGTTGGAGCCAGAGCTAATTCATGCATTAACATTTAATCTAGGTCACCAGAAAGTACCAATGCCAGAATGTGCTATACATTTTCTTCCCATAGTTTTTACACAGCACTCTGTGCCTTCCAGTAATGCATGAAGCACTTGTTGTTCTCTCCTTCCCTCCCGAGGGAAGTGTGTACACTGGCTGAGGGGTACTGTATGCACTGTCTTGCCATTTGTTTCGAGAGAAGGCATAAGCAAAGTAAAGCATCTTGCACTTAAAGGTGGATTTGCTTTATGATATTCCCTAATTCCCAGACAAGTAAGTTTCTTTGGAAAGCCTGCTGCTTGGAGAAAGTTTTGTCTCCCATGCAATAAGCTGTTTGTCTGCTTTAGAAGAAAATGTTAGGTACCTTCTTCCCCTCTTTAATTTAGTCCTAGATGTTCATCTTTCCAAAGGAATAAGATAAATACTCTTAAAATTCTCTTTTGCATCAGGAAATAGAAGGTCAGCTGTGCATAAATTTGATACCATGATGGAACCCACAGGAAAATTATTGCCTAGAAACAGTGAAAAAGTGAGTAAAGATCCTACCAATTAAATAAGTTTTTAAAGTACACCACAGTAAATAAACTCCCTCCCTAAGGATCCTGCAAAGCTCTCAAATGTGGGTATCATAATACCTTGTGATCCTCCCTTCCTCTCTCCTCTCTTCTTTCTCTTTTTTCTCCTCTCTTTTCTCCTCTCCTGTAGCCTGTGTTGTTCTGACTGAGCAGTGTTCCACCATCCAGCTAAAAAGACATGAATGTCATCCTCTTACCTTCCTGATAAACAATATTTGCATCTCAGGGTTGGTTTTAATGTCTTGTCTACATCAGCCAAAATTTAGCATGGTCTGAGCTTTGCAGTGAAGTGCATGAAGACTACAAGGTCATCTGGAGATGCACATGCAACTTGGTCACCTTGTGAATTGCTCTCCCTAGCTTTAAAAGATGAGGGGAAACATGTCCATACCCTTTGGCTCTTCATATCTTCACCTCATAATGGCACAAATAATGAAATACCTTTTATGCATTTTCACTATTTATATGTACATATATATATACATGCACATTTATATAGTACATTTTAAAATTCTTGCATATTTGATATGTATGAAAACACAGGTTTCCTATATGCAGGTCATGCTGTTCTCACTGGAAACTAATATTTCAGTTTTATCTGATGTGCAGGCTTTTACAAATAATGCTAATGGAAAGCTATTTATATTTTGTTCTCTTTCTCAGATAAAAGAAATAGAGTCTACTAGTTTAGAACTAATTATTGCAGTAAGCTTTGCAATAAACACTTTTGATAACAGGAATGATAGTTCAGGTTAGCATGGCAATTTTTAGCATCTATTAAGTCTTCTGAGTAGCCTTAGAATACTGTAACTTGTTAAACAGTCAGACAGAAGCCTATCCTGGGTGAATAGTTTAGCACAAAATACTCCCTTCACTTTGTTTTTATTGCTCCTTCAGCATGAGGATGCTGCCAATATTTTGACACTTTTTTCCTTCTTAAAATCTTCATATCTCTGTCTCTGACGGTATGCCTTCAGAGAAAAAGAGCAAGGGACTGGGATATTCTTGAATTTTCTTGTCAAAACACCGACAGGATAATTACCAAGAGATGATACAATTTGTCAACGGGAGAGTGGGTGTTCATGCATTGTGAGAGAGTGTCAGTATGGAAAGTACATTGTGCAGGTGTCACATCCTGCTTCTCTAATGTGAAAGGGTCTCCATCTTCAAATGTAATAGGGGAGTGAGGGCACTTCTGTGAAAGGTGGTGGGAGATCCAGTGTTGCTTTTGTCCTGGATTGCCCATTTGCTGGGCTCTGAGGGAGAGAGGCCACCACATTACACCAACACCTCACAGGTCTGAAGAGCCATTGCAGTGAAGGAGGTCATGTGGAATATCATGCAATGGCTCTGTGACCTTCCTGCATCTGGTCTGTTTACACTGCCAGTAATCCTTTTGTAGCCAGTTATCCTGGCTTGGTGGCTGTTTTGTGCTGGCAAAGAGACATAAACCAGGCTGATTACAGGGGAGGACTAGACCTCCATCCTTATTCCAAAATCACAAAAATGTGTGATCTGCAGTGTGACCTGGGACACTCCAACGAGGAGAAAAGGAGCTTCAGAGGTATTTCCTCAAGCTCTGGGGATAAATTGTTCTTGGCAGAGATAATTTAGATTTGTCTGGGGAGGCAGAGCTCTAGCAATGACAGGAAAAGTGTTCTAGGGTGTAATTTGTGCTAGGTACTCAGGGAGATCTTTCACCCATCAGCTGCCAGTTTCCTGTTAGCCCAAAGTAGTAACATAGAGGGTTGCCTTTGAAAAAGGGAGGGAAAAGGCAGGGTACTTACCCTATTTTCATTTGAAACTTTATTTTTACTGGTGGATAATACAAAGCAGAATTTGTGAATAGTGCAAAAGTGAGGAGTTTGTGGAGGTCAAATCATGACTTTATGAATCAACAATAAAGTATTGTAAAGGAGGAATAGATAAGTGTTCTGCCTACACTAGGAACAATGTTTTTAGAAACATACCATCAGAAAATCATAGAATCATTAAGGTTGGAAAAGACCTCCAAGGCTATCGAGTCCAGCTTTTGACCAAACACCACCATGCCAACTGAACCATAGCAGTGAGTGCCATGTCCAGTTATATCTTGAATACTTCAGGGATGGTGACTACCACTTCCCTGGGCAGTCCATTCCAATGCTTGACAACCCTTGCAGTGAAGAAATTCTTCCTCATGTCCAATCTGATGCTGGCTTAGTGCAGCTTGAGGCCATTTCCTCTTATCCTGTTGGTGGTTGCCTGGGAGAAGAGGCCAACCCCCACCTGTATGCACCCTCCTTTCAGATGGTTACCTTTTCAGATGGAATGGTAAGATCACCCATGAGCCTTCTTTTCCCCAGGCTGAACACACCTGACTCCCTCAGCCACACCTCATAGGATATGCACTCCAAACCCTTCACCAGCTCTGTTGCCCTTCTCTGGACTCACTCCAGCACTTCAATGGCGTTCTTGTAACAAAGGGGCCCAGAATTGGACACAGCACTCGACGTGTCGCGTCACCAGAGCCACGTACAGAGGGACAATCACTGCCCCGGTCCTGCTGGCCACACTATTGCTGATACTGGCCATGAATGCCACTGGCCTTCGGCCACCTGGGCGCATCTTTTTTTGTGAACTTTTTGGAGTAGGGAGTAGCTCTGTTCTGTATTTCCACATTGCCTAGCACACTGGGTCACTGTTCTCTGTCAGGAGCATCCAAATGATATTACAATTAAATAATGGTAATGCTGTGTAGACTAATACACCGCACTTTCTTTCTTAGCTCTCCAATAACACTTACTGCTTTAACACCACCAGTTCTTTTGGAATAGTGTAAGAAATCCCACAGATGACTGAGCCTCCTCCTTCAATACTTACCGTGGACTAAATATTACCTTCTAGGTAAGAAGTACTTAGCATTACGAGAAGGCTTTCCCAGGAAAGAGATTTTTATATGAGGAAAGTTGAGATGGGCCTAAGAATTCTTCTTAAAACAGCTAAACTGCATGCTAAACTGGGGGAAAGCCTCCAATTTAGTGCAGAGATTCCCACGTTGGCTTTAAATGCACCATTTTGTGTATGAGAATTCTAGCTGTGGCAACACAGAACTCTTTGCAAGAGAAATTATTCTGCCAGAGAGACTGCCTCTTTCAAGGCTACCACAACAACAGCAGAAAGATACCTTATTCTTTGCCATAATAATTCTTTGAAAAAATATTAAAAAACTAACACTGGAAGGATCTCTTATACAAAAATAATTCAAAAAGGACATCCTATTTAGTGAACAAGAATTAGGTTGTAATAGGCCTGCAGTGAAAGAGGATGAAATCATCACAGATGATTTAGATTTTACCAGAAGCAGGTTTTCTGCTGTAATCCATGCTGCTGTGAATATCATCAGTGCCTGCCCAGGGCTCCTTGTCAAAGCTCAGCCCGGCCATGCTGTCTTTTTCTGGGGACAGCCAGGTGTGCCCCATCCCTCAGCGCAGCACCTGTGCTCATAGCAAATTCCCTGTGGAGGAGGACTGCAGTGAACCCTATCATGAGCTTTCTTTTAATAAATAAATTGATAGAAAGGTCTGTGCAAGAGACTTTGCAGAAACCTCTGAGGGATGCTCTGGCCCAGTCGGTCATAAGGACTGTGGCTAGTTTGCTTTGAAGTGTTTGTATCAAAGTAACGTAAACACTGCACTGCTTCTCTTTCATTTATTTTCTTTCACATGCTTCCAAATGTGCTAATCTTATGCAAAGATGTCTGTTAGCTGTAACAAATATTTATCCTCTGCTGGAACTGAGCTCTTTTGAGTACACAGCAGCACTTGTAAGCAGGCATTTGAGGAAGGCAGGTGCGCAGCTGCTCCGTTCTTCCCTTTTTTTTCCAGCTGGCCACCTTACATTACCCTTCTCAAAAGAGCTGAACTTCCCAAGGTCTGAGTCCGTGTATAGAGTTGTAATTAATCAGCTTCAGTGGGAGCTGCATATGTAGTGTCTGAAAGTAGCTGAGAGCTCAGAAGTGTATATCCAATACTTCAAGCAGGTGATTTCTCTGAGGTAACTATTTATATTCCTGGCCAGCAAAATAAGCATGTCCTGAACTTCTGAGCAACTCATTCACAAAGTAATGCATTGTTTTTACAAGTAAAAGAGCCTTAACACACTGCAGCAGGAGGTAGAGAATAGTTTTCCCAAGCATTTGTGTCTTGTAAATTTTGACTCCCCTCCGAAGAAAAACAAGCAGATGTGCTTTCTTTGGAAACTGTGCCTCTGGTTCCTTGAAATAACTCAGCTACATTCTGCTTCTGATCATGTTGCATCAATGATACTTTTTAATTCATGAGTGGGGAGAAAGGCTTGGAGAGACAGGTGATTGACTTACATCTGTTCTGTGAGAGCAGCTCATGATTTGTCTCATAATTTTTCTAACTCATCACTAGAAAAGATGTTTAATACAATGAGCTGCTAAACCCAACTGTTAGTACTTTATTAGTAAAATGAGACTAGTACACTCCTCTTATGGTGTGATTTATATCAGGTTTTTAGATTTTTATATCATCCAAAGGCCCCAGTAAGTCCTAAGGCTCATCTTGTACTGCAGGTAAATATCCTTAAAAATTCCATCACCAGAGTGAATATGATTTGCTCATCAAATTATGACACAAATTTGCTTTCCATATATATTTCAAATTTATATGCCAGATATATGTAATTATACATACACACACACTCCCTTTAGGAAAGACTGAAATAATTCTAGGACATTGTGACTTAGGGAATGTCTAATGCAGTTTGCAGTTATTTTACCTGTTGGCTCAGGAAATAGGCAAGCTATTTCAAGCAACTACAAGCCTCTGCTTGCCAAGCTGTTCTCTTGGACAATTCCTTCCTGTGACTTGAGTCTTCCCCCAGATTTTCTCCTACAGACACATCTTTTTGCTGTCTTTTGAAGGAAGTGGCTGAACACTTAAGCAGGAGGTCTATGGCACAGGATCTTGTAGAGCAGGGGCAAAAAGAGGAAAGTTGGAGAATGCTCACAGGTTTTTAAGGTCATGAAGGCATCAGCTTCCTAAATGTCTGAAGCCAAGTGACTTTGCCTGGTCCATGTACAGATCTGCTGCTTAAAACCATGAAGTGAGATAGTGATTGCATTATGATGGTATGTAATCACAGAGTGGCTTCATGTGCCCTCTGTGGCTTGGAAAGACAAGACTTGTCCCTTCTGGAAAGTATCTTCAGGTAAGAACTGCTCTCCTTCCTCATGCAGAGAGGGATGCATTTGGCTCAGTCCAATAGCTCCAGTGAGCTGCTAGATCATACACTTAACAGTATGTGGATTTTGGTAACAGGAAGTCTCACTGAGGACTGTCCCAATATACTCCTGTAGCCCATATTTGTATTTAATTGCTCTGCACTGTCAGAGCATCCTCTCATGGCATTTCCAGAGCAGAAGTCTAGAACAAATAGTAATTTCAGTTCCCAAATACCATACAAAAGCCTTTCTTAAGTGGTGAAACAGATGATGGAGAGAAGTCATCAGTTCACTTTCTTCTGGTCATACTACCCGGTGGAAAAATTTGACCTTATGAGTAGTGGTACAGATGCTGCTGAGCCAGTGACCACCTAGGTATCACGAATCACAGAATATGCTGAGTTGGAAGGGACCCAGCAGGATCATCAAGTCCAAATCCTGGCCCTGCACAGGACCATCTCCAAGAGTCACATCATGTACCTGAAAGCATTGTCCAAATGCTTCTTGAACTCTGTCAGGCTGCTGCTGTGACCCCTTCCCTGGGAAGCCTGTTCAATACCCAACCACCCTCTGGGTGAAGAATCTTTCTCTAATATCCAGCTTAAACCTCCCCTGACACAACTTCAGTCCATTCCCTTGCTCCTGTCACTGGTCACCACAGAGAAGAGATCAGTGTTTGCCTCTCCTCTTCCCCTCATGAGGAAGTTGTAACTGCAGTGAGGTCTCCCCTCAGTCTCCAGGCTGAACAGACCAAGTGCCCTCAGCCACTCATCACACGGCTTCCCCTCAAGGCCCTTCACCATCTTTACTGCCCCCCTTAGGACACCCTCTAACAGTTTAATGTCTTTCTAACATTGTGGCACCCAAAACTGCCCCCAGCACTCGAGGTGAGGCTGGTCCAGGGCAGAGCAGAGGAGGAAAACACATGGCGATGCTGTGCCTGATGCCCCCAGGACACACTTGGACAGGACATCCTGGCTGCCAGGGCACTGCAGATTCGTATCCAACTTGCCATTGACCTGGACCCCCAGGTTCCTTTACGTGGTGCTGCTTTCCAGCATCTCATTCCCTGCTCTGTCTGTACATCCAGGGTTGCTCCCTCCCAGGTGCAGAATCTGGAACTTTCGCTCGTTGAACTTCATGTGGTTGGTGATTGCCCAGCCCTCTGATTTGTGGAGGTCTCTCTGCAGGGCCTCCCTACCCTGGAGGGAGTCAGCAGCTCCTCCCAGTTTTATTTCATCTGTGAACTTGCTTAATATCTCTTCCAGTCCTTCCTCCAAGTCATTTATGAAGATGCTGAAGAGCACAGGGCTGAGGATGGAGCCCTGTGGAACCCCAGTAGTGACAGGTCACCAGTGTGATGTCACTCCATTCACTATAACCCTTTGTGTCCAACTCATGGGCCAGTTGCTCACTCATCCCATGCTGTGTTTATCCAGCTGTGTGCTGGACATTTTGTCCAGAAGGATCCTGTGAGAGACAGTATCAACAGCTGTGCTGAAATCCAAAAAGATGACATCAACTGGCTTCCCTTGGTCAGCTAGGTGGGTTACCTTGTCATCAAAGGAAATCAGGTTTGATAAGCAGGACTTTCCCCTTATGAAGCCGTGCTGGCTGTGACCAGTGACTGCATTGTCTTTCAGGTGTTTTTCAATACCTCCCAGAATAATCTTCTCCGTAACTTTACCAGGCACTGAAGTGAGACTGACAGGCCTGTAGAGTGTGGGGTCCTACTTCTTGCCCTTCTTGAAAACTGGAACAGCATTCATCAGTAGCTGGGACCTCTCCAGATTTCCAAGACTGCTCAAAAATCATTGAGAGTGGTTTTGCGATCACATCAGCCAGCTCTTTGAGGATTCTCAGGTAAATCCTATCAGGCCCTGTAGACTTGCAGGGATCCAGCTGGAGCAGCAGATCCCACACAATTTCAGGGTCAACAGTAAGTTGATCATTCTCGCAGTAACGATTCTCCAGCTCAGGACACTGAGAGCCTCTTGGTCCATCCATGCTGAGGACAGAGGCAAAGAATGTGTTAAACACCTGTGCCGTGTCTGTGTCCCTGTTTGTGAGATGACCATCCCTACCCTGTAATGAGCTGATGTTATTTTTGTACTGCCTATTGCCATTAATATATTTAAAAATCTCTTTTATTTTCCCCTACAGTTCTGGCCAGCTTCAACTCCAGTTGAGCCTGGCAATCAGCACGATTTTCAGTATAGTTATTTAGTAACACTAAAGTTGTCCTTTATTAAAATGATCACACCGGTTCTACATTGTTTATTATCCAACGAAAAGATGCTTTTACAAAGCCACATGAAACAGTATTTCATGCTGTAAAATACAGTTCATTAAATTGTATTCTCATAGAGTTTTTCACTGGTAGTACTTGTAAAGTAATTATTAAAGGAAAGTGAAATTATATTTCATATAATATGAAACTGTTATTAATCTTCTATATGTTTTGTTTTAGACAAGATTAGTTCATTAAACCCAACCTTATTAAAAAAATTATACTGGGATGGAGAAATTTATCGCATTTCACTTTTCATCAACAAGAGGTGCCTATAGTCTAGTGACCTAAGCTTGTTTATACAAGTCACAGCTCAATGTTTAATGCAGTAATACAACCACACTATGTAGTTCCACAACTCCTTTTAATAAAGCTCTGGCATAATTAGCTTCCATTAATTCGTTAATGAATTAGCTTTCATTAATATCTCACCTCTACAGTTACAGAGGTCACCTTCAGATTCAGACAGAGGAGTTCCTGGTGGTAATTCTAAGAGATGGGAACTGTCCTCTTTAATAGCTGTAAATGTTAATTCTGAAGTTTAGCAAATACTATTAAAATTTGAACAGTAATATCAAATTACTTTTTACCTGTCACTTTCCAAGCAGTGAATGTTCTCCTTACCATGATTGCAGCTGTGTCCATGATGCATTTAAAGCCATTCAGTTCCTTTTGGACTGCCGTGGTTTGCAAATATCATGGCCAAAATCTGTGCTAACCCTCTACAATGTAATTGTTTGTAGGTTTCTTGACAATAAAAATATCAGCACAGAGCCTAATGTGGCAAAAGTGAGAGGGAGTTGGATGTGGAGGTTGTGCTGCACAATTAGGTCTCACATGAGGAGGAGAGCTGCCTATTGGAATCACATGGAGACACAGCAGTACTGGGTTTTCCAGACAGAATTTTTAGGCAGACATGGGACTTGACTCCTCTGTTTCACATGCTTCCAGTTGCATGGTAGGCATCACTCATAAAATTTGTAGGCTCACTCAAAATTCTCTTTTTGCTCAAGGAAGAGCTGTGGAGTCACTCTCAGTGTAACAAGAGGTAAAGTGTTAAAAAAACCAAAAAAAATTAAGAAGGTTTTTAAAAATAATTTTTTCTAATGCCTGACCAATGCCTAATGTGCTTGGGCATTTTGATGAAAATCTACTAGGATTTTTGTGGCTGTAAAGAAGGAGGCTGAATGATGGACCTTCAAGGAGAAGAGGAGGCTCACAAGTTTATAAAATTGTTTCTTTTTAAAATACAATAACCATGGAAAAAGACCCCTTAAGATGGAAATGTGAGTTCTCTGTAAAGACTCTTCATGCTGATCAGCAGCGACGAGATGTAGAAAAATACCAGTGACAGAAAGATCGCTTCATTTGCTAATATAATAGTCTCCAAGAGAGGTGTTCATATAGCCAAAGAGATTACTCTCCTTGCCACTCATTACTGGTGGTTAGTGCAAGGGATGTCATGATCATGCAGGTAAATGAGGAAGCAGGTAACTAACCTACAGCACTTTGATGGCTGCCTATTGAATACTTGGCCTCCTGGGGAAGCAGCATAATACCCTGAGATGCAATGTAAAACATTTATAGCCTCCCTTTTAAAGGCTTCCAGAGGGGAAGTTTCATCTTTTCCATTTTGTTGCAGAGTGTTTTGCTGGAAGAAATACCCTGTGAGGAAAGGGGCAAGCAGAGAAAGTTAGCAGTAATTATCATGCTTTAGGGCTTTTTGTTAGCAACTTCCTTGGTCATTTCTACAAAATAAAATATTTCAAAGCAATAACATACGTAGAAACAGTCATTCCCATTTAAAACAGGAATAGATGAGTTTCAAACTGAGAAGTGCAACTATGAGACAGACAAAGCCTTGTGTTTCAAGTGTAGAGCCTAATGACATATTCTAACAAGCAGTTAGGATATCTGATATACCTTAGTAGTAATGAAAACATGACTTCATTTATTTGCCAGTAAACTCTGTACTTAAACAGTTAAATAACATATACACTGCATGGTTTTCCTCACTTGGTATGATATGGTCTGTGACATGTGACAGGATACACACTTTATTTAATTTTGTTAGGAAAAGTTAATCAAAACTAGTAACATAGTATAAAAGTAAAAAGCAGCCTAATAGAAAATTGAATTATTTACATTTAGTTCCACATCATAATCCAACCTCCTGAGGAAAGGATTTTATAACCTGTCCAAATTTGTGCTGAATTTTACCATCTGAAGACATATATTTAAAAGGAACAGTTTTAAAAGAGAAATCCCATTTTAATTGCATTTTAATCCACCCACAGAGATGCTGCATTTTATTGATTTGATTAGCTGAAGGCTATTCCTCTTGTGTACTCAGAAATGCAAATTTTTGAGTATCATCAGGCAATTTCACTTATGCAAGTCAAGTATGTAGAAACATACACTGAATAGAGCAAAATCCAGAAAATCCTTTCCCTGCCTCCAGCCTGTGCTCATTCTTTCTAACAAGTTATCATTACTCTGAGCCATGTTTGCACATCCTACCTCCTCAGGGAGAAGAAGGGTCACAACAAGGAGATGTTCTAAGTGCCACTTGTCTCCGTTTCATACCTGAAATCATTTTTAATGAGCACATTCCCTCGATTCAGGGCAATGCCCACCAGTTCGCATCCCTCTGAGCCAGAACACATGGGAGTCTTTAGTAAGGGTGTGTGCCTTCTGAGCAGACCAAAAACAGGCCACCAAAAAGAGGCCTGCAAAAAGAGGCTTGCAAAAGATCCCATGATAAATTGCTAGCTGAAGTGAGTTGCATTTGAAACATGAGCTGCTGTGCTTCATTATTCTGCTTGCCGCATTTGTATGGGAAAGTTCAGTAAACTAAGCTATAAAAATTTATGACCAGTTTGAATGTGGACAAAAATAGTGAGTTCATGTGTTTCCTGATGCAGATGGTGATGGACAGTAAGAGCATATAGTAGTACTCCCAAGTACAGAAACCCACAGAGCTTTATTTAGTGTGACCTGTCACTGTGCCCCTACACATTTCTAACAAGGCAGCAACATTGGCTGGTACACTGCACAGTGAACTGCTTCAGCTTAAAAAATAGCATAGAGGGCATTTCTTATATGCATGAACATAAACTATGGTACTAGGTGCTGCAGGGAATTGAAGTTAGAAAAGAAGTTAGGAAAATTCAAGTTAGTTTTGTTGAGAAAACTCAACAAAGATTTAACTCTGTTCTCCCTGTAACGTAGGCTGGAGTTCCCCACAGTTCCCCATCCACTCTTTACTTCTATGTCCTTTTATACCCAGAAACCCACCTTTAATTTTCTCCACAAGTCAGACAGCACAACAGTGGGAAGCCTTGATCCCAGTCCAGGGGAGCCCTGCTGCCAGTGACGCAGTGGAGCCGGAGCGGTGCTGGTGCAACGGCGGGAGATTTCCTGTGCAATATTAGGCTCACTCTTTTGAAACCACATGGAGCCAATTAGCCCTGTAGCATGGATTTTCCCTTTATGTCCTCTAACTCTCCTCTACTCATCCCAGGAGTGAGGTGAGTCTGCTGCTGCAGCATAAAGCCCATACTTTGTGTTTCTCAGAAAAAAAAAAACAAAACAAAACCTAATTTTATCTTTCATGAAGTCATGTAAGTTTTACTATCACTACTTACATTAGGCCAATGCAGTAGTCTTCAAAATAAAGTATAAACCTCCCTTCCTGATGACATTGCTCATTTCCCCCCAGTGACAGAAATGTTCAAGGAAAGATTTGCTGTGGTGACAGAGCAGGACATGGTACAGGAAAGCCATCTATTAGGTAGTGCTTCTGTTCTATCTCAGACTAAATAAATCTAGCAGAGATGCAAACAAACATGGTTTTATCCTACCCATGCTTCTAACTGAAGAAATGGACTTTGGAGACCTTACGTGTCTCTGAACTCAGTCATTTTCAATAAAAAGTGTCATGGCAGTAGAGGAAATTGAGAGCATCTCAGGGTAGCCCTGGGCCTTGCTTCCTGCACTACTCTTCTGCTGGGTGATGAGTTCCCTTCCACCGGTTATTTTGACCATATTTTGATATGAATCCATTTTACATAAGGTAAAGTACTATATTCCCCCAAAAAACCCGTAAGAGTAGCAAAGCTAGTTTTGTTTGATACTGGTGTGAGAGGAATCACAAACTCAGATTCATAATGAGAAATTTATTGCTGCCTGATAATTGTTCACTCTCTCCTCAGTCTGAGGACAATCTAGTTATCCTGTTCCTTTGGTTTTATGAACAGCCTATCATTTTGAAGACTAACTAAATAAAATATCAAAGCAAACATAAAGCAACCATAGGGTAAAACTTACAATATAACTAACAAAAGTCTGAAAAAATCTTAGTAAAAAAAAAAAAAAAGCCATTGCTGGGAATTCAATAATATGGATTTAAAAAATCGATCCTTCTAAATTTGAAGATATTAGTGCATATGCAATAATTTTCCTACAATCTTTAAATCATTAATGTATTAAGTTTTAGGGTGGAGATGTTAAAGGAGAGTAGACCTGAGAGAGTTCTTTGGATTGCTCTGGGAATTTGAGAGAGAGCTTCTGAACTCCTCTGGGAGCCTAATGCTCTGTAATAAATGTAATTCCTGAATTATTAATCAAAAGACCATATACTCTCATAAATTATAAGCAACAGCTGAGGAAGTGACTGGAAGACTATTTCCTAGGACACCAGGAAAGTGATGCCCAGAATTTCATTGTTTGAACAGAGATAGATATAGCTGCTCTGATTCAGTAGCCTTAGGACAATTTACTCAACTCCAAGTGCTTTCCTGCACTCAGATAGGCTGTATCCTCTATATGCATGCTCAGAGATGGACGAAGGGTAGCAAACACCACCCTGTCAGATTTTTTTAGCCAAAGAGTGACATTTGGAACAAGAAGCCTGCTCCACAATGCCGGGAGGCATTGCACTGAAGCAAGGCACAGCTAACAGGCCATGCCAAGCAGGGCAGTGCTTCCCAGCAGGTTCCTCCAGTGCTGCTGCAGATGGCTGGGGTGTGAGCCATCAGCCCAGCAAGGCAAGCTCCTGTGGGGCCTTGCCAGAGCACCTGCAGGAAGTCAGCAAAATCCAGGAACAACTGCTTTGCCCAAATCTGTTGATGGGTAGGATGTTATCCAAAGGGAAGCAACAGCTTCCAGCCTTGACTTTGGTTCTTCACTTACTTTTTCTCTCCTTTGAGCACTCTCCAGCTGTAACTGAGAAATCGCTATCAAGAAATTGCTACCTAGAGAGACAGGGGCCTGGCTGCCATGTTAAGGAAAAACGTCAAATCCTGAATGTAGTGCCTCTTTCTGCAGATATTGAGAAATATCTAAAGTCATTACTGTGGTCCTGATAAACATTTCAACACTTTACTTGTGTTTCAAAGATAGGAATAGAAGAACTGGGGCTTGTACTGATACACAAAAGAAATGAAGAAATGTGGGATAATAGAAACCAGATCAGTCTCCAGAAGGCAAGGAAGCAGTGATTTTTACTTGACTTGTGATTGTGCAGAGGTATAAGGTGTTGTTTCTGACATCTAAAAAAGCAGAGCAGAGAGATCAGAACAAACATGCCAAGTTACAGTATCCTTATGAGGAGCTGCACACATTGTTGGAGATGTGTATAACCAATTTCTTACAGCAACTAAGTGGTGGGAAAGAGGTGACCAAAGGCAGCAAAGCCTTGATTATTCTCTCTAGAAAATAATTGGCTATGATACTAGAAGAAATGTATCACAGGAAGGAATGGTGAAGAGCTGTTAGTTGCCTGAATAATTATTTTAATAATAAACAAATTCAGGTAGATTATTCTGAAAATCCAGCACAGCTGCCTAGAAGTATCCCATTGCCAGTCAAAAAATGAAAAGGCAATTTCTACTCTGTTTCTATCACTCTCTTTGAAATTATTTTCCATGCCTTTCTATGCAGACAGAGATGGGAGGTGAGACCTAATATTCCCTCAACCACTTGTGTTGTCTTTGTTATCCTCTGGCTATTCTATTATTTCCCATCATATCAGCAGGGTTGCACAGCTTCTGAGGACTTCTCTGAGCATCTGAACTATTTCTCTCTGTGGCTACATGTTCACTGCTAAAGATTTTTGTCCAGGAGAGCAGTGCTTGTTCTCAGGCCAGACCAGGTTACGGGGTGGCTGGTGTCCTGACTGTTAGGGACTGGCTGCAGCTAGAACAGTGACCATGCCCACTCTGCACACCCATTTCACCTAGTCTTCCCTGGGTGGCCCACTAGGACTGAGTCCTAACAGCTGCTTTTCAATGGAAAACACCTGAAATATGGCAACACCAAGTTTTGTGATCACTGGTCCAAGCACAAGCAGTAGGTTCAAGTCCGGACCATCTGTTTATTAATCAGGGAAGCGGACAGATGGAGCGACCAGCAATTGCTCTCTGGATATAATGCAGTAGCAGGAGAAGAGCTGAGGAGGAAGCAGCTGCTGACCATGTCTCATTCCCCTGTTTTGGAACAGCACCACAGTGCCCGGCTTTTTTAATACAGCCTTTCTGCAAACATGGATCTCTTCATCACATAAATGGAAAATAGTGCTTGACGTACAGCCAGCCCCCTCATAAAAACAAGCTGCTTGTGCCCATGGCTATATATATACACACACACAGAGAATCTCTATATCTCTGTATCTATAGATATACATCTCTGGAATTAAATTTTCCATGCTTCTGTCCTGTCTGGGTGTCCTTTGGTACCATACTATGATGATTTCCACATCAGCAGCAACTGCTGCAGTGCATGGGAAAGGTAAGTGTAAACATGGTGCCAATGGTATGTGTTACACTTCCCAGATGTGGAAAGGGCGTTGACCAGCATTCCCAGTGCTGGCTGGGATGATGTTACAAGACTATCATACATGAATGGAGCCAAACTTGGTGTGATTTACACCCAAATGCTCTGGCCTGGAGTAGACTGTGGAATGAAATGGTCTATTCATGGGTTTTCTTTAAGTGAGAATTAACTTTTTTGATTCAGAAATTAGCTCAAAATTAAAAGAAGATGCAAACCCCGAAATCCTAGTTTATATGTAGTGTCGCTGCAGGCACCCAGAAATGAACTGAGGAGCTAAGTGATTTGACAGCTCAGCATTCTTCACATGCCTCTCCATCTTCAGCCCACTTTGAAGCAGAGAGGTGGTCACTCAGAGTGACTGAGGAGGGCAGGTTTTGGGTGCAGAAACCCCAGCTACATCAGCTTCTGAATCTGAATGCCAGAGTTCGTTTCAGTGCTTCACAAATGACACACATGTGACATACACTAAAAATTATTGATGGTCTCAGTGAGGCAGGGAAGCCTGAAAGGCAAGCCTTGACTCCTTCAATGCATAAAATCAACACAGGTTTGGTCTGCTTCTGGCAGGGGAGGAAGGGGAAGTTTCTCCATCTAATGGTGCTCCTGCTGTTCCTGGTAGGACAATTCCTCCTGAGTCGGTATCCAAAATACAGAAGCATAATTCTCAATTCTCTATGCTGTGCTAAGGAGCAGTACTTCTGGTACAAAAATCATGAAATGCACTGTCCCAGAGCAGAAGACATCCATACCATGTCCCAGGACATACTGGCTCTGAATCCCAGTGTACAGTAGAGAGCACAAGTGCTCAAGAGGTTCAGAGAGACTTGGAAAGGGATACAAAATCCCTGGGACCATGAAAGCATAGACATGAGCTGGCCTGGTGCCATGGCCGATAGAGATCTGGGTACTCTCCCTAGGCTTTCCCACTAATTGTGTGCAAACCCCATCATGCTGGGTGTTCACCACTTCCATACAGAGCTCAGAGCCTCACCCATGCTCCAGCCTCTGCCTCTGCAGAAGAGGTGGGAGCTAACCAGGGCTGGGGCTGAGTACCGTGCCTGCAGCCACCTGCTAGGAAGGAAGGTCTGTGGTTTGAAGCTACATTTTTCTCCACAGGCTTTTTTCTGAGACAGGCATGTGAGCTCCAAAAAGTGGAGGTGCTCTCCTTCCCTGTTTTCTTATCGGGAAGGTTTGGTGCTCAGTAGGTAAGCTGTTTTCGAAAATAACTGTGAAGCACTTCACTTTCCTCCTGCAGTCAAGCAAGGAGGCAGTTATTTAGTTCTGCTTCTAGGACCAGGAGTTTTGGATCCTTCTCTGTGTTCCTCAATTAGGTAGAGATTTTGACCACTTCAAACCAATTTCTTCTTTCTTAGCCAGTAAGAAAGAGATTTTTTTCCCTTCCCTAGTGCTCCTCTGTGTTTGTGGCGGCTTAAGTCCCAGGTTACACTCTTCAAAACACATAAGGGGAAAAAAATCACCCTCTTAAAAAAAATTTCCACTTTGCACCAGAAAGACAATATTTTAACATTAAGCTATGCAGCATCTTCTTAAGTTTAGTTCATCAAATGATTCGAAAAATGAAAAAGTGTATGGTCTTTTTTTCCTTTTTTTTACAAACAAAAAATAGATTGATTTAATTGCAAAATGAAATACAAGAATAAAACAATGATAGCATTCTAATTCAGACTAGCATTCACATTTAAATATATGCAATATTTAATTACCTTTTTTTTATTTGACAAAAAAAGATGGTATCCATCTGCTATTTTGTTTACTTTTTAATGTAGTAGAAGTAACAGCTACCTTCAAAGAAATGAAGTCATGTCCATCAATAATTCACTTTCAATGGCTATAGTATTTAAAGATAATCATCCACTGGGCCATTTTTTAGCCCTAACAGAGTGAATACAGTGTCAGATATCATTGAAAGGCCTGGAGGATTAAGGCACCAACCCTGCAAACTCTGACACGCTTGCCAGTCAAACTGGTCTCCAGGACATAGTTAAACCCGGTCATAGCCCCTTGCTTGAAGTAAATGCATTTAAGTCTGTTCATCCTTTGGATCATTGCCACTCTGGCTGCAGGGAAAGTGTAAGGGTGAGCTCAGCACTGTAAGAAGAAGTTTATGTAAATGTTATATACCTTTTTCTTTGATACATCATATAACAGATACAGTCTGTATCATTTGTCTATAAAACTGTAATTATATACTCTGTTAAATACTGTAAAAACTAGAAGTAAAAAAAAAAAATCAGACTGACTGAATCTTTCAATGAGGTTAGGAATTCAGTAAGCAGACACCTCTCAGCAATTATTTTGAATCCTTTAGTTATGTACAAGAAAGAAAAAACTTCCTTCAGATCCTTGAATCATATTTGCTTATATAAAAACTCTCCACTTCTTTTCTGGTTTAGAGAATGCCATAAAATCAGATCATGCTGCTATAGCATCAGGATGCATTTTATTCATATAATAGCTATGATGTCCCTGATTTTCTGTGCATCCAAGGATATAAAAAAACCCAACTCACCAACACTGTTTTTTCCCTAACTTAGCACCTTGTCATACTGGGCTAACTGGTAATATATTATGATTAGAAGCACTGATGCTAAAGGAGGAGAAAAGTGAAAGACTGAATATTAAATCTGATCCACATGTCCAGGTCAATGTTGCTGCCTCATGTAGCAAATGCTCTTTTATTGGCATTACCCACCCCTTTCTCTGGTCTGCCATATTGAACCACGCCCTGGTTGACAAGTGTACATTAGTCTCATTTAACATTTCTTGTCCTGCAGCAGCAAACAGGACAATAATTGGGTCAGACTGTGTTTAGAGTGAAGCCCCTTTACTGCCCAGGCTTGGCCAATGACTCCTTCAAGCTGCCCATGCTCCTGAGGGGAGCAAACAGCTTGGCAGCAGCAGCGTCATTCCTGACCCAGTGCCCAAGCTCTCCATGCCCAACACACCAGCCAGGAGGAGGAGACTGTCACACATCTCCTGCCCAGGTGGTGCTGCCCCGCTGTGCCCTGTGGAGCCATCTCCCAGCCCCCCCTGGCCACAGCATGGCTTTATCTTCCCTTGCAGCCACCAGCTCCCTGCTCCCTGGAGGGCAGGAAGTTCCTGCCAGCAGCACAACAGCCATTCTATTGCCACATCAATGTCATGAGCTGCTGGAACAGAGCCATGGAAACTTCTTCTAAATGGAAAATTAAACTTCTCTTTTGAGCAAACTGGGGAAAACTATTTATGTACTTTGCTGCAGCGGTGTGTGTAGAGCAAACTGTGGCCCTCAGTGATGCACTGTGCAAGTAGAGCAAGCCTGAATGCCTCTAGCCGAGGCTCAAAGAGGCTGGGCTTTTCTTGCTCAGGTTATACATAACTTAAACTCATCCATTTAATTATCAAAAGATTCATACTTAGTCCTAGAAAATCCCTTCTACCCTGGAAGTAAGATCTTAGTAAGTTTTTCCTCTTGCTGATTTTCACACTCTTCCCAGAGTAAAGAATCTGGTTTCTCTTTTTCCAATAGATCTAATTTGCATTTATCTTACAGCTACAACTTCTCTTATACTATAAGCATTTGTTTCTTCCTTACAAAGTACAGAATCTGGGAGCTTTGCTGGAGCTGAAAAAAAGTATGGGTAGTATCTAATATTCAAGAAGAACTGAAAAGAGAGAGAGGGAACATTTGTTCTCATTAATTTTTTGTAGAAAGTCCATAATGGCAGATTATGACAGAATGTCCAGTATTATGATCTAATAAAACCCAGCCTGTTACTACATGACTGTTGTTGAAGGCAATTAATGTGCTGGATACCTTCTTATATTTTAAATAAGTGAGCTTATTAATTAAATATAAAGAAATTTGTGTGCACTATAACTGGCTTGAGTGTCATTGTTTTGCCATAAAACCCAAAAATACCTTAAAATTCAGTGAATAAAATGCTGAGAATTAATATAAATCCTAAGTTTTTACCAGGAAAGTAGAAGCAGCAGTTAGTTCTATCTGGTTCTAGAAAGTGGCATATCCATGTGTTGCAGCACTTCAGAGGTCCTGTTTCCAGAGGCTGTCTCCCAGGTGGACTCTCTGCTGTCTAACAGTGCAGCTGAGCATTGCAGCCTTTTTATCATTGGGGGAACTAATCTGGGTATTTCATTGGGGGAAATGGAGCCAGGGAGAATTAGTTTATAGGCATGTAATACCTTTGAGATCTCTACCCTTTTGGTCAAATATAGCTGAAATTAGCTGACAAATGAGCAATTGTAAAGCAAGACCTGAAAAACAGATCATGTAAGCCCAACTTCTTTTGGACAGTAGGCTATGGAGGCAGAATGGACCAATGCAGTTCTTCTCCTCTCTTGCACACTTAGGAAGCAAACCCACACTAACAAGTAAGTTCACAAAAAACAGCTGGTATATCTTACAGAGGGCGTCAAGGAAAAAAAGCATACTCAAATGATATAAAATTTGCAAAATACTATCCCTTACTGTCACTTTTTAACCACATGGCATTTTAGCCAAATGGCATTATTTTTAATGACAGAAACACAGATTTCAGGACAGAAGAGGAAATCCTTCAATAAAGGAAAAGTTTGAAAGGCCAAGATGCTGCTACTCTGCTTCTATGTCAGAAGGAAAAACTTCAGTAGAAAAACAGTAAGTTAAATTTATCTTTGGTGCAGCTCTCAGGTAATTTCATCAGCCTCGATTGAATGGTATCTATCACCCAGGAATGTTTTCTATTTTTGGTGAAAGTGCAGAATACAGAGAGATTTGCTGTCTCTGCCTCTGGGTTCTCACTCTGGAGCTCAATTTATTCACCAGTTTAAATCCACGCCTAATTGCGCCCAATGTCAGTTGTGCTTTCAAGTCTTTTGCTGAGACTGGACCACTGTCTGATTCAATTTTTGGTTAGGTGGCCATTTGTATATAGAGATTTGGCCAGTAGTAGATAGAGAATGAATATGTAGACTTAACAGCTGTTTTCGAACGTGTTTCCAAATTTGTAGCTTGGTTTACATGTCAAGCCATTGTCATATTGCTGTGCTGAGCAGAATCAGTACAGCGTGCTTTAAATATCTAGACTGAGACAACTACAGAAAGTGATCAGCAAATGGCACAGAGCAGATGTACAGTAGCTATAGAAACCACAGCTCACACAAAACAAATAAGCACTGGCTATTACCTACAATTTGGTTCACATTCCTTCAACTGCACCATAACATCTATTGTAAGGAATCTTGTAGGGTGGGCTGAGAAAATAAGTTAAACGCAAATATTGCTGAACAAAGAATAAAGCCATTTCAAACTTAATGGTGCTATAAGGGTATTTAAACGTGCTAATAAAGAAAATAATGAGGGATGCTGTCAGTGCCAAAGAAAAACACTAGAGAAATTTAGCTACAGTGACCTGCCTGTGAAGCAGTACACATTACACCACACTGCTATAGAAAGACAGTGTCATAGTAGTTCCAGCATCAATTTTAAAAAAACTCGAACTATTAAGAAGTTTGTCACTATTTTTATTACTTGATGGTGTACAATATCATCCTTGAAGATTTTGGGTTTTCCCCAAAAAATGGGACTCTTGCTTCAAAAGTAGGTTTGAAATGAACATGGGATTGTAGCTGACAGCAGTGACCACAAGCTTCTTTGCCTGTTTCAGGGTCTCCAAGGGTATAGCAAGAAAATATCTGTCTTTTTTAAAGCAAGAAAAGTTTTTTAAAAAAGAAAAAATAAAAGAGAGAGAAGGAAATGTAGAAACAGACATCAGAAATAGTGAGGTATGTTTCTATCCTAAGGCACAAAGTAAGTTCTTACACCTCACCTCTTTGGGTTCTTTTGCTTTAATTGTAGATCCTGTGTGCTGATGCCCTGGAGAGCACTCTGATGTCAGAAAGGCACGTTCAGGCTCTAAGTCAGGATGCTGAGTTTGAAAAGAAGCATGAGAAAGCAAAGAGAATATTGGGGGATTAACTAGTTTCATAGCATCTGTGAAACATTCAGTTTGGAAAAGACCTTAGGGTCATCAAGTCCGACTGTTAACCCAGAACTGCCAAGTCCAGCACTAAACAATGTCCCTAAGTGCCATAAGGGTGCCTAAGAGCAGGGCACACCCAGCAGCTGACGTTTGAGTAGCAGCAAGTTCACCCCAGAGCTCTGTCTGTGCAGCTGTGTCAGTCATGGTGGGTGTGGAACTTAGACAAGCCGTGACTTTCTGCTGGGTGAATGCTGTTGCCCCCTGGTCAAACTGGCAGGGCTTCAGCACCCTTACTGCATGCTCTTCCACACAAACTGCTGCCCAAACTGGCACGTCGTTCCCTGTTTGCCCACTCTGCTTGTGGTATTCCTGGTTGCTAGGGCTCCATTGCACTAGGTCATACACAAATGTATCAAAAAGGTACAATCCTTGGCCTTGAATTGTTGCAGTTTGAATAGACAAAAGGACTGCAGAAAGGAAGGGCTGCTGAGCATGTTTTACAAGTAAAAAACTGACATATGGGGAGATAAGACTTCAAGATACAGAACCTGCAAGTGCACTTAAAGGAGTATTCCTGCTCTTTCCAGCTCCAGAAGATATGTCCTCAGTCTGCCAATAGCCCGTATACTGAACTAAAAAGAATCAGTATTTTCCAGGTTTTGAGACCAAGGTCATTTCACAAGTATCCTGGGAACAGAGGTAGGATTGACCATTCAGTATAATGCGCTGTCAGTATGCAAAGTGCAAAGAAAAGAAATAATCTCCTTCAAGAAGAATGGGCCATTTTTTAATAAAATAATTTCCTGTAATAGCTGTTACCAACCTATCTTTTTGTTCTTTGGGGTATTCTGCAATAACAATCGCAAATGCTGTCTAAAGATTTGATTGGTATGTGGGAAACCGGTGTATGTCAAGTTAGAAGCAAGACGTAGGACATTTAGTTTCCCAAAGGATTATTGAATAATATTTCTCAAATACCTCATTCAATGCATGTAATGATATTTTTTCCATACATTATTCATTTTTCATTACTTTCACATCTTATAGAAGGAGAATTTTCCCCAAAAGTTTAAATAAAATATTTGCAATTTAGTTCATTTCATTATTCATTAAACTCTTTCTTTAGTTTTATTTTTCATAAGCACAGTTCATCAAAAACAAGTGTTTAAGCAGCAGATAGAGGGTGGTGATATAACTGACATAATATGGAACTAGAGAAAAAAATCCCACAATTTTATGTTTTACTATCTGGAAAGGGAATGACATGAGTTTCTCTGTGAACAAATATCAAGTTTGCTGTGGAAGGGAATGACAGAGAGTGCTCCCAGGGCTGCCACTAGAAAGTAACCTTTTTCCATGAAACGGAGTTTTATGTGCCTCTCCGACAGAGCAGGACATGCTGAACTATGCAGGCTTGCTAATCCTTTTAAAATTATTTGGTATTGGTTTTGTACCAGTCTGTATACATTTCCACTTAGTGGCTGGAAAAAGTCATTTGTGCGTTGTGAAGAAGCAGGAGACATCTGAGCACAGCCTGTCATCAGAATTTAATGAGATGATCCAGTCTGTGCATGTGCTTGTAACATCACAGCCATGATAATGAAAAGCATATGTCTAATGCTGTTTCTTTTTCTTCTTTCCTTGATAGATATAGGAGTTAAAAATGGGATAGATAAGCTAAGAAGAGGAAGGGAAAGAAAAGCTAGTAGCTTATCCCATGTTTCCTATTCTGTAATAAGGTGTCATTTTTAGGATATCTTGTCTCTGGTTAACTGAATGCATACTCTGAATAACTGACCTGCTGGGAATTTAACTAGCAAATTCCAAGCTTAAACTGCAGCTCTAAGCCCAATTTCCATATTTTCCCAAGGGTGATCTGTCAGCTCCTACTCATTGGCACCTTTTACATTAAAAGTGTTCCATTAAGCCTAATGCATCTTCTCTCCCTGAAACATGTGTAATTGGTGTTGACTAGAACCTTCCACATAAAAACCTGTGGTGAAAAAATTAGAGGGAAATTATGTTAAAAAACAGACAGGAAATTTCTTAACCTATATTTCACATTATTTATTATGGAATATTGAAAATGTGCCAAGAGGCAAAACAATGATCCTTGTTGCCAGTCTGTACAGAAGCCTCCGGAGTAGGAATCAGAGGGTCATCCAGCCCCCCTGCTCAAGCAGGGTCACCTAGAACAGGTTTGCACAGGGCCGTGTGCTGTCAGGTTTTGGGTACGTCCAAGGAGAGAGGCTCCATAATCCATCTAAAAAAATCATTTCAGTGTCTGACCATCCTCACAGTAAAAAACCCCCTTTTTCTTACACTTAAATAGAATTGCCCATATTTGAGTTTATGCTCATTGTCTGTCCTGTCCTGGACACTGCTGAAAAAACCCATCATTCTTAATGCCTCCTATAAGGTATTTATGCACAGTGTCAAGATCCCCTTGAGCCTTTTCTTCTCCAGGCTGAACAGGCTCAGCTCTCTTATCCTCTCTTTGCATGTCAGATGCTCCAGGCCCTTCCCCATCTTCATGGCCCTTCTTTGTCGTATCTCCAGTACATCCCTGAATTGTGCTGAGGAGCCCAGAACCCGACCCAGCTCTCCAGATGTGTCTCACTATTGAAAATGCTTCTTCCCAAACAGGCTGATGAACAGGGAAAACCATTCCAGTCATTTGAAGATGCTCTTGGGACGTGAGCCAAGAACTTCCAGGCCCAAGAACTTCCTCTGCCTCACTCGTAAGGAATGGCTTTAAGCTGCTATTGGAGCTGTTTGTGTTCATGCAGGCTATTTTCACAGGTCTCCTGTCTCCCAAATGAACAAATCCATCATTCTCCTTTCACTAATTCTTCTACAGTTGTATCAAGATCCTTTAAACTCCCATTATTCTTCTCAGAAGAGCCATGAGCATGTCCATTTACACCCTTTAGATTCTGTCTGACTTTGTAGAAGGTTGTTGGCAGGTGATTGTTCCAACATTTGTGTTTTGTGTCTATTTAGAAATGAGAGAGAACTAATGAGTTTCTATTCACTTAGGAGTAAAGTATCTCAGAGTTCAGCTGTACCTGCTTTTTACTCCTTATTTTAGCCCCAAACTCAGTTGCAATCAAGGTAACTTTTTGTCATGGGTTAGCAAGCATAGTCCCGGAAGTGATGTTCTTGCTAAGGGGTGCTTACAGCTTCCTCTGTGATCTGACAGAACCTATCAGCTGGCCAGTTTGAATATGGACAATTCTTTGAGCCACTTAAAGTTGTGACCGCCTCTGTGATCCACACTTAAGAATAGACAAACTCCCCCACACAGCTCTGTCTCATTTCGGGTGCTGGGACAGGTGGCTGCGGGGCCCGTGTGGGGGCCAGTGGGCCCGGCCAGGCCCTGCTCGGGCCAGGCTAGGCCAGGCCACCGCCATCCTGGAGCCGATGGGCCCTTTTCCACCCATGGAACCCCCCCCACAGCCCTGCTGTGGGCAGACGGCCGGCTCCCCCTCCCCACCGCGGCCAAGATTCAGCTGAAGCTGCACCGCTGTCCGGTAGAGATCATGTGACCAACAGTGATAAGCGAAATTCCAGCTGCAAGGCCGAGGTGAGATTAACCCTTTTAGTGCTGTGAAGAGCTGAAAACCTGAGGGAGAAGAGGAGATGCTTAAAGCTGAAATTCTGTTGT
>NW_008239767.1:2544403-2555697 GCF_000691975.1 Corvus brachyrhynchos
ACAGACTGAACATCTCAAGGGTTGTCTTTTTACATTGTCAGTGGGAGAAGGGAGAAAGGGGCGGGGAGGAGAAGTGTTCTGAAGGTGTGGTATGATTTTTTTTTTCCTCCTTTTAGGTCTGTTAATAAACTTCTTTATATTCTTTCAAGTTTGGTGCCTGCTTTGCATTTCTCCTAATTCTTATCTCACAGAAGGTAAACAGTAATGAGTATTTTTGACCAAACCACTACACTTTTTTTTCCTTTAAATGCTTTAAATAAAGAGTATCAGATAAGCACTGAAAAAGCCACAACCCCTCAGTGTGTGCAAGATAGAAGGCATCTATCCAATTAAAAAAAAAATCTGATTTTGTCCTCAGAGGATGTCATTTTCTCAGGAAAACATCATCTAACATGCCAGCTTGCTCAGGCATATTACCTATCATCACTATTATGCAATACTTTTGTTGTCCTACCTGACATTGAGTCTGGCAGAGAAAAGAAGTGGTTAATGAGCAGAGAGAAACCAATTCTAGTTTAAAATATTGCCTGTGAAAAAAATCAAATTAAAAAGGGGAATAAATTTTTATTTCCATGTTAATAGTTCTTTAAAAAATACAACCACGTAAAAATGTGGAAGTGAATATAAAATAGCAAAAATAAATTCGTTGACCCCATGTAGTTTTGTATGCCCATTAGTCCTGTGTAGGAAACTGGAAAGCTGGGATATTTATACACAGTGATAATTATTTCTTATCAGTTCAAACCCAAGTTATGTTTAAATATGGATTTTCTAGGATCTACTTTATAATACCTTCCTCCAAGAGCCTCAGGGAATAGAGGGCTTAATTAAGAGTGTTTTAGAAGTAGACTTCATAGTGATGTTCATTATGTTTACTTTAAGACCTTTAGCAATCATTTTACATGGAAATCTGCAAACGCTGGCCTACCAGAAAGGATGTCCACCATGTAAAGTTGTTCTTCATGTAACCTCAGACCTTTCTGTCATTGACTTCTTTGGCATTGTTTGCATTCTTAATACTTTAAATAATATAGAGGCAATTATTAACTCTGTGCAATTGTAGGAATTAATTTAGGGTTGATTTAAATGAGTTTATAAAGAGAATCATAGATTCCTGTTGCCTCCACTTTTTTTTTTTTTTTTTTAAGTAGAAGCTAGCAGCACTGCATATTTAACACTTAGTCTTATAAATTGTTCCATGGTGTTACCTTGGGACCTACTGATGGCAATAACATAGACATGGATATACAGGAAAAATGCATGTAAAGAAAAAATAGATTTCATGTACCTCTACACTTAGCTTAGATTTTCAGCCTTTTAAAGGAGAACTTGTTAATATTTTCCGGTTTATAAATGGTAGAAGAATGAAGTTCTGAAATCCATCTGAATATTTCTAGAAAATTCTAATGGTAATCTATTACTTAAAGAAAATATCAAGAAAGTACTTGTCCGTGGAAAGAAATAGAATTTTTTTCCCAGAAATACAAATACTCAGTGTATCATCCTCATCTGCAGTTCACTTTGTTCTGTTTCTCACTAACTTGTATATCTTTGATCAAAAATGTATTGTTTAAACATATTTGCAGGCCAGAAAAATCTTCAATCCAGTGCGTTCTGTAATACATACCTTTCAGTCTGGCTTCCCAAGGGAATGCAGCTCACATGACCTTGTTCTCTGTCCATCCATCTATCATGTGACGACTACAAAACCATCTGACAGAAAGGCAAAATATCAATGACAAATCATTTCCTGCAAATTTCGTGACAGTCTGTGGCCAGGCAGATGAGAGAGATCTAAATAATGTCCTGTGCTGAGAGAAAGGTTGCAGAGGGAGCCTAACCTGGTCAGAACAATTTCCTCATGTGCACTGACTGGCTCAGGGGTCAGCACATGGGCTACTGTGACCCACACACTGCCCCTGGCCCAGCCATGAAGAGGGACACAACCAAGACATAGGCATATCATGGGTATGGAATGATGGGCCATTCAAACCCAAAGGAAGAGGTAAAATGGCGATAATACAGGGGAAGTTGGACAATAATACGAGGGGACAGCTGGTGGTTTATCGTGGCAAGGGGTATGGAAGGTGCTGGGTTACTGTTGGGAGGAAGTGAGGCAATGGAGAAAGAGTATCTCTGCCATGGCGTTTGTGCTAGTTTCATTTGTTCCAAAGAATTTTTTTGCAATTTGTTTGGTTGGAAAAATAATGGAAATTACTTTTATGTTTGCTGTTTTAATGTGACATTCTTGAGCATTTCACTGCAATAGAGGCAGAATGAAAAACTCAATATTGGATCTATTAGCATGAATTTTGCTGAAGTACTTGAAGGACTTGAAATGCTGAGATTGGAGTCAATATTAGATTCAAGCCTCTTGAGGGGAAGTAGAGCCATGTTTAAAAATGTATTTAATATTTTCTATTTATTTATTTATTATATTGTAGTTTCTCAGTATTTTCTCCCACAGTTACTGTTAAAAAAACCCAACAAAACAAAAGCAAAACAAACAAAAAACCCTCCAAACAATAAAATTACATTTAGTATTATTTAGAAAAAGAAATGGGAATAAGATCTGTAGATAGTGTATCATTCTGGAACCTCAGTGAACAAAAAGATTTAATACTCCTATTAAAAACAGCAAATAAAGAGTGATTGAGTATATGAAGCCAAATAGCTTGTGTTCTGCTAAAGTATATCTTCCATCCAGGCATAATGTGAACTTATCTAAAAATTAAGAATCTTTTACCAACACTGGTAATTTGTTTCTCATTGATTACAAATAATGAATGTTCTTCATTTTTCATTTGTATTTAACAAGCTTGAGCTTACAGCCATTAGTTCTTCTTAGAATCATAGAATCACAGAATCATTTAGACTGGAAAAGACCTTCAAGATCATCAGGTCCAACTGTTAACCCGAAATTGACAAGGCCACCACTACACCCTCTCCTTAAGTGTCATATCTACACATCTCTTGTATGGGTCATGGTGACACCACTTCCCTGGTCAGTCTCTTCCAAAGCTTGACCACCCTTTCAGAGAAGAAATTTTTCTTAATGTCTAATTTAAACCTTTCCTGGCATAATTTGAGTAATTTCTTCTTGTTCTATCACTTGCTACTTGGCAGAAGAGACCAGTCTTCACCTGGCCTCACCCTCCTTTCAGGCATTTCTTAAGAGCATTAAGGTCTTCCCTGAGCCTCCTTTTCTCCAGGCTGAACAACCCCCAGCTACCTCAGCCACTCCTCGCAGGACTTGTGCTCCAGACCCTTAGCAGCTTTTTTGCCCTTCTCTGGACTCACTCCAGCCCCTCAGTATCTTTTTTGTAGTGAGGGGCCCAGAACTGGACACAGGACTCAAGCTGCAGCCTCACCAGTGCTGAGTACAGGGGAACAATCACGGCCCTGGTTCTGCTGGCCACACTATTGCTGATACAGGCCAGGGTGCCATTTGCCTTCTGGGCCACCTGGGCACACTACTGGGTCATGTTCAGCCGCTGTCACAAGCTCCTCCAGGTCCTTTTGCACTGGGCAGCTTTCTAGCCACTCTTCCCCCAGCCAGTAGTGCTGCAGGGAGTTGTTGTGACTCAGGGGAAGATGGCGATAATACAGGGGAAGTTGGACAATAATACGAGGGGACAGCTGGTGGTTTATCGTGGCAAGGGGTATGGAAGGTGCTGGGTTACTGTTGGGAGGAAGTGAGGCAATGGAGAAAGAGTATCTCTGCCATGGCGTTTGTGCTAGTTTCATTTGTTCCAAAGAATTTTTTTGCAATTTGTTTGGTTGGAAAAATAATGGAAATTACTTTTATGTTTGCTGTTTTAATGTGACATTCTTGAGCATTTCACTGCAATAGAGGCAGAATGAAAAACTCAATATTGGATCTATTAGCATGAATTTTGCTGAAGTACTTGAAGGACTTGAAATGCTGAGATTGGAGTCAATATTAGATTCAAGCCTCTTGAGGGGAAGTAGAGCCATGTTTAAAAATGTATTTAATATTTTCTATTTATTTATTTATTATATTGTAGTTTCTCAGTATTTTCTCCCACAGTTACTGTTAAAAAA
The DNA here is from genome assembly GCF_000691975.1 of Corvus brachyrhynchos. Lineage (NCBI taxonomy): Eukaryota > Metazoa > Chordata > Aves > Passeriformes > Corvidae > Corvus > Corvus brachyrhynchos. Next base: position 2,548,469 of record NW_008239767.1, read on the forward strand.
ACCCAACAAAACAAAAGCAAAACAAACAAAAAACCCTCCAAACAATAAAATTACATTTAGTATTATTTAGAAAAAGAAATGGGAATAAGATCTGTAGATAGTGTATCATTCTGGAACCTCAGTGAACAAAAAGATTTAATACTCCTATTAAAAACAGCAAATAAAGAGTGATTGAGTATATGAAGCCAAATAGCTTGTGTTCTGCTAAAGTATATCTTCCATCCAGGCATAATGTGAACTTATCTAAAAATTAAGAATCTTTTACCAACACTGGTAATTTGTTTCTCATTGATTACAAATAATGAATGTTCTTCATTTTTCATTTGTATTTAACAAGCTTGAGCTTACAGCCATTAGTTCTTCTTAGAATCATAGAATCACAGAATCATTTAGACTGGAAAAGACCTTCAAGATCATCAGGTCCAACTGTTAACCCGAAATTGACAAGGCCACCACTACACCCTGTCCTTAAGTGTCATATCTACACATCTCTTGTATGGGTCATGGTGACACCACTTCCCTGGTCAGTCTCTTCCAAAGCTTGACCACCCTTTCAGAGAAGAAATTTTTCTTAATGTCTAATTTAAACCTTTCCTGGCATAATTTGAGTAATTTCTTCTTGTTCTATCACTTGCTACTTGGCAGAAGAGACCAGTCTTCACCTGGCCTCACCCTCCTTTCAGGCATTTCTTAAGAGCATTAAGGTCTTCCCTGAGCCTCCTTTTCTCCAGGCTGAACAACCCCCAGCTACCTCAGCCACTCCTCGCAGGACTTGTGCTCCAGACCCTTAGCAGCTTTTTTGCCCTTCTCTGGACTCACTCCAGCCCCTCAGTATCTTTTTTGTAGTGAGGGGCCCAGAACTGGACACAGGACTCAAGCTGCAGCCTCACCAGTGCTGAGTACAGGGGAACAATCACGGCCCTGGTTCTGCTGGCCACACTATTGCTGATACAGGCCAGGGTGCCATTTGCCTTCTGGGCCACCTGGGCACACTACTGGGTCATGTTCAGCCGCTGTCACAAGCTCCTCCAGGTCCTTTTGCACTGGGCAGCTTTCTAGCCACTCTTCCCCCAGCCAGTAGTGCTGCAGGGAGTTGTTGTGACTCAGGGGAAGGACCCAGCACCTGACTTTGTTCAACCTCATGTAATTGGCCCCATCTCTCCAGCCAGTCCAGATCCCTGTGTAGAGACTTCCTGCCCTCCAGCAGATCAATACTCGTGCCCACCTTGGTTTCAATGGCAAATTGATTGAGGGTGCCCTCAATCAACTCATCCAGATCATTGGCAAAGATATTAAACAGGGCTTGGCCTGGTACTGAGCCGTGGAAAACACCACTTGTGACTGGATACCAGGTGGGTGTAACTCCATTCACGTCCACTCTGGGCTCAGCCAAACACAGGTGGTAAACACAAGCAGGCACCTGCTCATACCAGACACACTTATATGAATTATCTCACTGACTTCAGCGTACATAAGTAAATGTACTCTGCTTCAGAGGAACCCTCAGTGAGAGTAAAGGTGAACATGAGATCTGGGAAAGTGAAATTCCATCCTTGCTGATATTTGAAAAAGCTACAAATTCATCAGGCTTGAAATAAGATTGTGTTTTGAAGTATTTTTAAGCACCTGGTAGCACTTGTGTTACAGAAAGCCTGTCAGCCTTTTCAACATGAAACTATAAACACTTGATAAGATCTAGGAACTCACACAGTGTACACAGTGTCAAGATGACAAAGCTGGCTAGTTGTTTTTTGGTTAGTTTTGGTTTTTTTCCTTTCTGAGCTGCTCCACAAGCAGTTGTCTTTCTATAAAAGAAGAATGGGGACATATAATTTCTTTCATTATGACAGGCAAACTAATCCTCAAAATGTCTAATTATGTTAAAAACTGTATTTAATAACCATTGTGCTGTAGCTTAAATGAATCCTGTGCTACGTACTGGTTTTGACTGTGCAGTTCTCCTCTTTAATTTAATGTTCTTAAATGCTTTAAAACAACGTGGGTTTTTTTCTCTCTCTCCTTGAGATATAATTTGGTATCTGAAAAACTTGAACACTAGGTGATTTCTAAGTGGCATCTCCTTGCCCGCTGGCAGCTCTCCTGGCAGGTCTCCTCTAGGTGCTCATCTCCACTCTTGCTCCATCCCCTGTTGCTGCCCAGTGCCCAAAGTGCCCTTGAGCCTTAGCCCTAGCAATGCTGAGGCCCTGGCAGAGGCAACAGCAAATGTGCAGAAGCTTTACAACTTAACCAGTGTGCAACATTTGCATCTGACAAACACGCTCCAGTCAGCACTTATCACTCACAGGAACAACCAGTAGGGATCTTGGGCAGGTTATGATGAAAGCCGTAGCTCTAGGGAAATAGCATGGCAAAAGGTCTTCTCCTTCTCCTTGTCATCCTCAGCCTTGATACTGGCTGCATAAGAGACAGTCCCCACAGGGGACAATCAGCTAAAACCTTACCACTGCTCTTCATGGTTGGGTCTTGGGAAGATTTTTTTCTGTTCCTTTCTTTTCTCTCTTCGGTTTTGTTTCTTTTTTCTTTCGTTTTTCCCACAACTTGATTTGTACCTTTAAAATCAATATATCACATAAGCTTCAGATACTCCTAATCAATCATTGTGCATGTGGACCAGTCTCAGCATCCTCTGTGGAGCTATTTCTCCCACTATCTGTCTTCAATAGCAGACATAAATGAATGCCAAGAGTGTTACAACAGATAAGTCCGTAGCAATCCAGAATACCTTCCTTGACCAAGTAACTTGTGATTTAGGAACTTTCCTGACCCAGAAATTCTCAAGTAAAATATTTGCAATTAGGAGTCCTTGTTGGAATTTTCTAACACAAATGTCTTCTGTGCTTTATAGACCCATGCAACATTTTAGCACCTCCAACACACACTGGCAGGGACTTCCATGTCCTTCTGCACTGTGTGTGTGACTCCTTTCTAATCCATTTCAACCTGCAATTTTCTGGTTCTAACTAGTACCTCTCATTCTTTTATTAGAAGGAGCTATAAACAGTTTCCAGCCTTCTCCTCGCCACTGCATGCTTCACCATGACCTCCTGGCTGGTTTATTTTTCAGGCTGTAAAGTCCCACTCATGTAAGGTTCATGGCTCATGAAAGAAGGAGAGGAGTGAAAGAGTTCTGCTCAAGTCACACCATTAATGAGCACGTTTCTGAAAGGCTGGGAAATTCCATGAACAGAACAATGTTCAGTCTATCCCAGAACAGTGCAGGACCATAAAAACCAGCATGATGAATGTCATACCACTATGCACAGAACAGTGAGTAGATGTACATGAGCTTTCAAGGGAATGCACGTGGTGGGATTTAAATGTTCATCATCTGCTTTCCCAACTTATTGAGAAAACCAGTTTCATTTCCAAGAATAAGGAATAAGGTACTAGAAATTATATTTGATTAACAAAGACCTCTATAAGCAGCCTCTTCTGGCTAAAAATTCAGTGACTACAAACATTATTCTTCCAAATATGTAAATTGCTCATGTTTGGGTTACGAGACAGGCACAAGATTGAGACCACTGGTGTGAGCATCTGCACATGCAAATTCTTGATATGCATCTGTAAAAGAGACAACGTACACAGAATTCTCATCATGATGAAGAGACCTTGCCTAGACAGGAACGGAAGATTGCCCATGTCAGAAGACTCTTACTTGCACACAGTTCCAAACTGAAAAATGTTTTATATTTTCATGTGTAGTCACACAAAGAACTCTAAACAACCCAAAATCTCCAACAAGAGAGACAGATCTTCCCCTTGAAAAAGAAAAGAGACATAGGAAAAAAATTAATTATAAAGAGATTGTAAAGTGTAATTTTTGTTATGGCATAGGGGTTGAACAATAAAAGGTGATTATCTTACATCTTAACATCTCATAATTGCATCTCAGATGTTGCAGGTGTGGGACTTAAACAACAGATGAGTTAAAATGCAAGTTTTGCTTCTAATTTGCCTTCTTTTAATTTTTTAAACCTGCTTTGTAGCAGCTCTTAAATCTATATTTCTGGTTTAATTAGGAAAAGGCATACTGTATCACCTTCTATGTGATGGCATGGAAATTAATTTTACAAACTCTAGTTATAAGTAGTTATGTTAAGTTTGTACCAATTTAATGAATAAAAATAGCATATGCTGCATAGTGAACTCTGCATACTGGCAAAAGAATTGAAATAGGCAAAGAAACATTTACTGTCATTTAGTCTTGTCAAAGCAGAATGGATTAAAATCTTGTTCGAAGAAGGTCAACCCAGCCACCAGTGCCTCTCAGAATCTGGCCCTTACACTTCTGCCAAGTCGATAGATATTTCAGTCAAGGGGATTTACACACTGAGGAGCAGTTGAATAAAAATATTCCCTCTTGGTCTAAGTTGTGCGGTAAACAGATCCCAGGAGTACTCATGCACTTAAAAATTAGTGTTCTAGGCAGATCCCACACGCAACAAGAAAATGGAAATTGTTTAGTTATGATAATGCAGCACAAACTTTTGCTACATGATGGACTAATGCTTCCATATCCACTCACCTCCTACACTGTCACAGATCCTCGGCTGGCTCTGATTTTCATTCTGAGTTATGTATCCAGACCATCAAAAAAACAGCTCATCCTACATGTCTTAACTGACATGCAAACCAACTATCACCAAGCTACAAATTAACCTCTTTCTTGGTTTGTCCTCTGTGGGCTTCCCAAATGCAGTCAGACAGCTGGAGGACAAATGGCAAACCTGGAAGTATATTCCACTGTGAGTCATTGCTCAGGTAACAGGTTTCTACCTGGAATGAGCACCCAACAGTCACAAGCACCCTGTCTTTTCTGTTCTGAGAGGGCTGCATGCAGTGCTGTTCACAGGCTTGAGGTTCTGTCCTTTCAACAAATGGAGGCTACAGCTGTTCAAGAACAGTGGAGAAAACAAAACAGCCATTGTAAAAACCTGAGAGCCAACAGTTTATATGAGCAATGGCTTAAGTCACTCAGATGCTTTTGCATGCATTTCTAATGCAGTCATTACCATAATAGCAACAAAACAATTCATTTTCTTCCTTTCATTTTACTGTTATGGTAATCATTTGTATAAAATAGGAGTTACATCAGCTGGTTTCATGTAGGATATTACCCCTCTTTACAAATGTTACCTATATTGGGCAAACAAGATCTGTAATTCAGAAATGATTGATCTCCAGAGGGTCTCTTCTCCAACCACAACATTACTACACACAGAGAAACACAACCTAGCTATTTTTTGCAATAAGAAGCTGTACGCTATGGCAGATCAGCTCAACATGCATTAACTGAAACCCCTAAGAACACATTTTCTAGGGTTTCCCCAGGATAAACTTTTTGAACCAGTACTGCATGCCCAGGTCAACTCTTTCTGATTCTTCTATAGGAAAACTATTTACCTACCAAGACTGGATGCATGCCTAGTGAGAAAGGAAGGACATACTTTGTCTTGAAAATATATCTGAGCTCAGTGGAGGATCTCAGCAATGTCTCACACACCATTCCCACAGTTACCTAAGGACATCAGGCCTAGCTAAAAATATCAAGAAAGCAGTCCACAAATGATTGTTAAAATACCCCAAGAGAAACAGAATGGGAAGGTATTTCAAGTTAGTTGCCTTACAAATCTCTCCTCTGCTCATTCTACTCAATATTTTCATTTATACAGGGCTAAATGGTTAATGAGAAGTTATAGAGGTGACAAAAGTTGTGGAAGAGCAGGACAAATTTTGAAATGAACTGGTGATGTAGCTGTCCAGAATCAACAAGATTAATTTAGCCTGTCTTTGCCTCAAATGGATTGCGAAGGGTTTATTCCTGGCAAGCTATTACAGAACAAATCAATGGGGATAACAATCAGCTAGACAGCTGTGTGTTGGTGAAAGAGCCGGGTTTATAGGGGTCACAAAACCGGTATGGATGAAGCAATCTAGCTCTGCAGAAGGAAGACAATATTCATTTTGGAAAGCATTACAGAAATGGGGTGTGCAATAAGACAAAGACATTTCTTCTGTCATGCAGAGTGCCAGTGAGAGGTTTCCTCCAGCATTGCATCCTGGCCTGGATTCTTGAACATAAGGCAGAGAAAATGCAAGGAAATATGAGCAGTAAGAGCAGAAAGAGGTCTGAAAGAGAAAATCTGCAGAGGAAAAACAAAAGATTATGGTAGTTCAGTTTGGAGAGTGAGGACAGAGAAAAAAATTGAAATCTTGCATCATTATAAAGACTGCTACAAGTTCTTCTTGCTAACTTTACTGTATTCAGGGCAGATACTAGGGAAGAGTTCATAGTAGGGTAGCATGGTGACCACAGAAGTTTACTAACTCTGCATCAGTGCAGGAGTCACAGGTTATGTCAATATTAGCAATTAGCAATACTAGAACATAGACCTGGGCCCTCAGTCATCCTTCCTGTGAAACCATCAGCTTGCTGGGCCCGTAAGCACTCCCTGTACAGGCCTGGCGTTCACATGGGCCAGGGACTATTCCCAACAGACAGGCTTAATGGGAGCATTCTTGACAGCAAGATAGGAGAGCTTCAAAGTATATTTCCCTGGGCCATTTGGCCTCAGGGCCAGAGAACAGTGTCAGGCACATTTAATATTTCAGTACTGCAGTCAACCAGTAGAAGTCCATAGGAAGGCAAACCCACCTCCATAGAGGAGGGGTTAGGATATATTGTAATATCTTATCTAGTCCTATATGCATGCAGTTCTGTTTACTACTGACCTCTATTTACTACTGACCTTTGTTGAGAAATACAGAAAACGTTGTGCTACAGTACAATCCCTATAAGATCCATTCTCCAGAATCCTTATAAAGAGGTAATGAGGCTGACCTTCATACAAAAGAAAAATCAGTCTAATACAAATCAAGTCCACTATCTCAGCTGGAGATAAACAACTTTTATCAACCAGAAGATGCAGATGCTAGATTTATTGTTATATGCCATTACAGGAACAAGCAATACCAAATGATGCAAGGATATTGCCCTTCCATCATTTTGGAATTCAGTGGGGGATAGAGGCTCCACACTGCATCACAGCTCTCAAACAGCCTCTCAGCACCAGCTGTGGGCCCAACTTTATCACGCTTTACAAACAAAGACAATGCCTATAACACAGTCACTGCTCCAACTGTGCTGTGATTGATGGCAGCTTAGCTGCCATAGCAAGGAGCTCAGTGTGGGCTCCGTCTGCATA
>NW_008239767.1:2555767-2557102 GCF_000691975.1 Corvus brachyrhynchos
CCTGCTGTTGAGGGGGCATTTAACCTAATCCTCACTCAGATAGGTCTTTGCTGCAACTCCAGGGTAGATACGGCAAAAGAGGCATCTCCGTTGGCCAGCTGAGCTACTGGAGACAGTCCCTGTGATTCCTACAGGGCTCAGCATCAAGAAGCATCTTTTATACATACACTGGGAAATATTTCAGCATGAAGTCAAGGTTTTATTGGGGTATACTCCTCGCTGTCACCACTCTTCCCTCACACACTGAAGTCCCACTTCATTTCTTCCCATCACATCTTGGCATCCTATTTTTTTGGGAGGCAGTTAAAAGAATGAGAATATGTAGTCACTCCAGTATCTGGTAGGTGGCACTGGGTGGCCTAGAAAGTGGAAGATAATGTTATGAATTTGTCCACTAATAATGAGCAAAAAATCTTCACTTTGCTGTGAGAAAAGGAGGGCTAAGTGGCATGGGCCAGCCCATCAAAACGGGGAAATCTTGTGGAAAGCGCATATTTCCCTGTTCTTATTTTCTTGCCCCTACTCCTTTCCATATTCATAGACAGACTCAGTTTAGGCACTTTCAGTTATCTAGTTTTACTGATGCAAAAAAGTACAGATGAAAGCACTGGCTTTAGTGGTTAGTAAATTTTTAGTAAAAAATTATGATTAAGAGCTCCAAATTCTTGAAATCTATCAGTAACAGGAGAGTAATAAAGGCAGATCAGTAAAATGTGCTTTCTGAACCCAAAATACAGTTTAAAAATAAGGAGGAGGGAATTTGAGATACTTGAAGTGAGGTAGCTTCAAAATAAATCAAGGTATTCAAACCTGCTTCTGAGGTGGAAGGTGACTTTGAGGAATGCTTGCAGGACCTTACCCACTGTAAAGCCTCAGTCTATTCCCTTGTAATCCCACACCATTTGGTCTAAGTCACCTGAGAGAAAAAAAAATGGTGAGTGTATAATTTTTTTTCCTATTCCTCCTGGGTGGTCCACTGCATAGCTTGAAATCTGTATTTTTGTAGCAAATAATGAAATAAATTGACCCCTTGAGCCCAGCATATAGGTGGAACATTCAGTACACTGCACCTCTGAGTCATCAGACCCAGACCCCTGCTACCTCCAGCAATCACGATAGATAAACCAATTCATAAATCTATCTTGTTCCATATTAAAAATTCTGTGGATGGTTGCCCAATTTTAAGACTTTTTAAGCTCTTTTTAAGAATGGAAACTTTCTTCAAACTTGCATTTAATGTTCATTCACAGAGAGATGTACCCTTTGGTTTCATGGCAGGGAACCATTTTCTTCTCTGTGTACAGCACTAACCCACAACTCCAGTCAGCAGGAAAA
>NW_008239767.1:2557247-2572019 GCF_000691975.1 Corvus brachyrhynchos
AAAACAGCCTTTCCAGCCCCATACAAATTTTTCTTTGCCAAAGGGAGCACCTCAAGCTCTTTCCAGCCTCCCCCAGCATGACAGAAAGTCTCTACCCCTCTGAGTGACTCTCCTCTGCACATATGGCATCTGGAATCCACTTTTTTGTTGTTTTGTCTGGGTTTTTTGTTTGTTTTGGATTATTTTTAAAACCATGTGTGCAAGGTTGCAATCAGTTTTCCAGAGAGGCTGTAACAGCAGTTTGTACAATGGCTTCATACTTGCTAATCTGCAGCAGAAATATTTAATCCAGTAGGTTTCAGTCTTGTCTTTCCTTTCTCCATTAGAGCATCTTATTGACTATGATTGACCATCTCATGCATGTTTTTGCTTCTTACCTCACTACTGGCAAATCTCAGGTTTGTAATAGTAGTTAGTGCTGTAAGTTCCTATTAAATTTTCTCCCATTTCTGCAATTCCAATTCAAAGGTTCAGCCAAGTTCTTCATTTGATATTCAAATCCTCGTTTGCAATGCTGGCACTGCTAACTTTTTCATTAGCAGCATGTTTTCATTGCCACACAATTTTCTTTTCCTGTTTAATTCATTGATAAAACCAGTAAATACTCAAACTTCATCATATATGATATACTCTCAAATTCAAGATACAATATTGCTTTATTTTTTGTTTAAAAATTTTATTCTATACAGCTGCAGTACAGCCCATCATACCTTAACTGTCTCTTTCTATTTTTCACTTGCCCCCATATCTGATTATTTTAATAAATATTTGGCTTTCTGAGTATCTGGGTTTCTGAATGACAACAGCATGTAAACCTTTGGAAAAAAAAAAATAGAAAGTTCAGTATCTTCATAAACCTTTCTACCCTAGATTGATTTGGGAATATTTTTAGCCTGCTGTATTGAACTGTTCAGCAGCATCAGAGTTACTGTTTTACTGAGGTTTTATTTATAAATGTAGAACCAAGCATAGCCTTTATCATAAGCCTGCTACCTTAATAAAATAAATGAGTTGATGCTTGCTTGTGGTCTGAGCTTTGCCTTGATGCCTGAGGTTAGGTACCGAGATTCACACGGAAATCCCTAAATAAGTGTAGCCTGAAGCACTGTATAACACCATTCACTGTAGATTTGACTATAGGTCCAAGTTATTAGGTTTGCTGTCCTTTTACAGGACAGGAAGATTTCATTTTGGTGAGAGCTGAAGATCACTAATGTTTCCATGCTCAGTGTCTGCCTGCAAAACATTTTATCGCTTTTTACTTTTCATTCTCTTTTGGAGATAGATTAGGCAAGAGAGAGACAGCATTTTGCTGCCCAGTGCTGTGAGACTGGCAGACAGATACGGGCTGTTCTGAGGTTGGATGATTCATGCACACTGAAGAGAAAAAGGCTAGAGACAGTGCACTGTCCTCAAAATTAACCCCCTAACAGCAGACCCCAAAATGGAGCAGAATGAGAAGCACAAAGTTCTTGTTCATGCCTCTGCCTTCTCTAAGGTCATAAGCGTTTGCCTGTTTAGTTTGAACTTGTTACAATTTTGTGTTTAACAAGAGAGATGTGCTAGAATTTGGAAGCTCTGTATTTTGGAATATTTCCTGGCTCCGTCCCCAAAAAAACCTCTGAGAGAAACTTTTTCTAGCAGGACTGTAAACATGGAGACATCTCACCCCATAAGATTAGCTTCCAGCCATACCAGAAGCTAGCCTGGGGCTTCCTGGCTAATGTGAAGCCTCCATGAGTTTCCTGTGTTAACTTATTCCTTCTGTTTTGAGCAGCATTTTAATATTGAGCTCAGCCAGAACCAGGTGGGTGGTAGGAACAGCAACATGTTTTTTTCCCTCTCTTCTCCAAGGTTCCCTAAATCTGCTGACTAAAAATTTTACTGTGAAGTACTTTGGGTTTCACTCTAAAGTAGAAGCAGCAAAGTTTAGGAGCTTGTAGAAAGCACAAGATAAGTAGAAAATTAACAGACTGAATTTGGAAGAAAATTTTGTATCACCTATTGCGTGCATCATCTGAAGGGGTGTACAGAACCAGGTGAAGTCAAAAGGGAAATCAGTTTAATGACAGGAAAGGGAAAAGAGAGGCTGGAAGAGGTACCCAGTGAAACCCTGGAAGATTAGTGCTTTAAATTATGAAGAGACAAGTGACTCTCAAACAAGGAGTCTCCACAGGCATAATCCAAGTCCACTTTTAGCCCCTCTCTTGTCCTTGCTAGATTAAGCAAGGGCTTGGGAGCAACTGGACAGCAATCGAGTAGGAATCCCCCTGCAATGCACTAGAATAAAATCAGTCAAACAGTTTTGGAGCTAAGTACCACAGACAAACAGAGTACCGCTGCACTGGGGTGGCACTGCATAATGGAGTGCACATTGTGAGAGCTGAAACAAGGAGCAGGGACTGCTCCCCCAGGCACATTAATTCAGCAGAGCCCCGAGAACTGGAAGAGCCTGAAGACCTCTGGGCCCTGTGTGTTGCAGCCATATGAAGGACAGAAGGAAAAGAAAGACAAGAGAACCTTACATGCCATTTCACATTATGATTGTCCTGCACAGGCTGCACGGAGCACACCTAAGCCTCAGCATTAAAACAGCACTAGGGTAAGAAGAGTAAAGGGAAAGTTCTGTTTACCAGTAAAAAGAAAAAAAAGTCTCCAAAATTATAAACTGACAAGATGGCTCTCTGCAGTGTGGTTTGAAGTATATTTTGCAGTATCTAACATGTCCAAACGTTGACAATCTATTATCAGCCATGGGCAACGTTCACAAGTTGTGCTGCTCAGAGCTTGTTTTTCAGCAGCAAATCTCACCTCTGCTAGCTGCTTTCAGTGCACTGGGTGGAATAAAAAGCTCTGCAGAGAAGCATTATTCTAGCTTTCTACTATTCTCACCAGAATATCCTTTTTCAACTACAAAATAAACAGCTTTAAGATTCTTTTAACTAAAACTAACTTAGAAAAGAGGAATATGTATACACACATGGACAGAGACATGTATATACATATATGTATTTGTTTTGGGGTTTTTAATCTTGCATATTAGGATATATTATGGCTGTCTAATAGAGTAAAACTCAGAACATGTAACAGAAATAATTCCGTCTGTCTGTCAAAGGTATGAGCCTGTAAGCTTAATTACAGAAATAGTGTAGGTTTCTGAAAGCAGTAAAAAACTAACAAAACAAACAAAAACATGCTGAAAAGCTCAAAGTTTCTCCAGCAAAATCATGACGTCAGATTTTCTCAGTGTGCATATCTGTGTACCACATCTTGTTCGCCTTTATTCTGGCTGAATTCATGACTGCTTGCTTACAAAGTCGTGCAAACACCAAGGGAATTAAAGCATCAGGATTCCATGGCCTTATGAGAGATTTAAAACTAAAAGCATCCTACCTGGTCCTTTTAATTTTTTTCCTTCTTGCTCCTGGTCTGCCAAACTGCGAAGAGCAATGCCATGTATTCAGTGTCTCTACAATGCCTTCTTGGATGGCCTCCCAGTGCCTTGGCCCTGACACATGTTGCTCTTCCTTGGCTCTGACCTGTAAGGATGCATCTCAGCTAAGAACCATGGCACTGCTCCCTTGGCACGGGCGACAAAGCCCCTTTGCTTTCCAATCAGAGCTGATGTGACAACACCATCTCTAAAAAGCAAAGTATGTGCATCTCACGTGATCTCCCTTCTCTTCCCACCTCTCCACAGCCTCTGGGGATGGGCAAAGACTAGGGTTTGCTTGAGCACCAGTGAAACACCACACTGGAGGCCTCAGTCTTGGCTGAGCAGTTGTGTGCTGCTGTAGAACAAATATTTGGCAAGCAATAGGTGTACTCAAAAGCTGTGCTGACAGCTCTGGTTGCTTCACTGGGTAGCTGGGCTTGATGCCTTACTGTAAAAAAAGCACATGCCATTTATGTGTGCTATATAGTACATTGAACTATAAAAATCATACAACTTACTGGATAGTCTCTGGGGATTCATTGTTTCAGCAGGTGAATAGAATCTAATCCAGAATGAAAATTCAGGAAAAAGTGTGAAATCGAAGTCACATAGACACGTGTCTCCTTAAGAAGAGATTTGGGCATCAGAGCAGCTAGGACCTGTCAAGAGCTATCATAAATATTTATATAGTGTTGCAGAAATAACAGGTGTCTTATAATAAGCAAAGTGTGTCAAACAGATGGAACCTCTGAAGAGCAAACCTCCAAACAGTGTAAAACAGAACAACAATATCTCTGTAGATGGGTGGGATATGGCACCTGTCCCCCTGAAGTGGAAGTCAGTGCATTGGGCAGGGTAAGTCAATGTAGTAGAATTTCAAGCATGTGTTAGAAACTGACTGGATTTACCACATATATACCTCAGACAGAGCCTGCTGGAAAGACAAGCTTTGGAACCAGAGCACCAAGCCAGGAGCAAGATCATCTTCATATGTACAGAGTTGTACCCATTTTTTGTTTGGCATTTTCCAGGCGAAGATTTAATGCAGATTCAGAGACACGGATAAACAAAACATCCCTGAACCATGCTGGGAATCCCCCTCTCCTTACATCCTCTTGTCTGTCCTTAGCTAAACTGAATTTAATGCTTTCTTTCAATGAGACAATTTGCTTTGAAGATGTTAAGAGTTTAAATAAACTCTCTTTTTTTTTTTTAAGACGGAAAATTATGAAAAATATTTCATCAGAACCATCAGAAATGCTATCAAATCTAGAAATTCGTCAGCATGCTGACCTGTTGAAGGGAACTCAACCCAAGAAGTAGATACTTTGGAAACACATGGGTAATGGCACACAGGACCATTTTTTCCCTTATGGTTTCATGGCAAGCCATAGCAGGCATCTCTCAAGTTAAATTAGAAGCCTATAGGGAATTTGTTGATGGAAGTTTTGATAGGGCTTAAAGCTGACTGGAGCTCACCCACACACAAGTCTAGGAGCATTAATCTTTTGGTTTTTTAAAATACAAAATTTAGTTCAAACTCTTTTATTCTTTGATTTTTACCTATTTCATCTGCAGAGTGATTAAAACCAGCTTGTTTTGCACGTGCCATCAGTACTGTGCAAGTGTGATACACTGCTGTGCAACTGCCCTGAGATAATGTGCTGCTAACTGGGTACCTCTGTGTTACTTAGCAGCAGCAGAGTCACCTGAGCTGAAGCAACCCTGCCTGATAGTAGATTTGTCTCTATTCCTGTATAATTTCAATTACATACAACCAGTTTATCATAACCTCCTTACACTAGTACAAAGTGATATTTACTGGTCATAAATTCTAGAGCTTCAGAGGAAATAACACTAACTACTTTAAATAGCAGTTGGGTCTTAACCCCCAGAGAAGATCATAGAATCATAAAATGGTTTAGGTTGGAAGGGATCTTTATAGGTCATCTAGTCCAAACCCTCTGACCTTTACAGGTCATCTGGTCCAACTCCCCTTCAGGGATATATTCAACTAGATCAGGTTTCTCAGGTTTCCCATCCAACCTGGCCTTGAATATTTCCAGAGATTGGCCATCCACCACCTCTCTGGGTAATCTATTCCAGTGTTTTACCACCTAGATTGTGAAAAAATTCTTCCTTATATCTAATTTGAATCTACTCTCTTTTAATATAAAACCATAATCCTTTGTCATATGGCAACAGGCCCTGCTAAAAAATCTGTCCCCATCTTTCTCATAGGACCCTTTAAATATTGAAAGACCTCAATAAGGTCACCCTTTTGATGTATTTGCACAACAGACATTCAACTTTTTCAGTAAAATCGGTTCAGCTATTTTACTTTCCCTGCACTGGGTACATATTTCCTATCACTTTGTCACCAGGGTGAGTAGACAGGATGCTATCCAGCTTTTTCACTTCAGCCATCTCAAGGTTCCACCATGAAGTAAACAATGAGAATATCTAAGTGGAAAAGCTGGATAGTTTATCTATTCACTCACCAGGAAGAGTCTGGTGCACTGCGGACATAACCCATATCAACTCAGTCAGTGGTAATTTCATTACCAACACCCGTAAGAAGCTCAGGAGAACACACTCCTTTTTTTACAAAACTTAGCTCAGGTATTTGTAATTCATGGAGGAACTCTTCTTAGACCACACATGGGACCTATCTCACCCAGGTCTCAAATAGTTTCCAAACTCTCAGCTATTTACACTGGTTCCCATTATAGGCAGCTGAGAGAAGCAGGCACATCCAGGGAGAAATTCATCTCATCTGGAGGTAGTTACTTAAAGTAGGTCAGAGAGATCGCATGTGTGGGTTGCTCTCCAGTGAATGTAGTGGAAGCCCAGAGCAATCAGTAGAGAGTTAGACAAGTAAACCTTAAATATGTGTAGTAAGACGGTAATAAATTTGCCCAATATTTTTCTGTCAACAATAAACAGCTGCTACAAAAAAATGTTGTGCTCTTGGTCATAGTTTCATGACTTGGCTTGTAAAACATGCCCTCCACCAGGGTCTCCAGTCTCCCCAGAGGCTCCTCAGAGTGTTATGGTGTGTAAGTAGGTCAGCTCTCCTGTTAACGTGATACCACTCCAGTGATAAACCTTTTGTTTCTGCAAAAACAATGTCTAAATGCTACTTCTGTAGCATCTGTTCGGCCATGATAGCATGGGTATGGCTTGCAGTATAATATTTGTCCTTTTAAAATAGATTCATTAATTTATTCCCTGTGCAGGAAACCTTTGTACAGATTCACTGCTGGAAGAAAATAATAGTTGTGTAGAGGACAAATGCCTCTGAAAGGGCAGCTTGTTTTAATCCACATGCTGTCCACAATACCTGTCTTTCTTTTCTGTTTTATAGCATAAGCATTTTATGAAGTAAATCTAAACTGTGAGGATTGATGAGACTTGTTGGTGTTGTTTCTATAATATTTTCCCAAATGAGACTGTGATTTTATGTTTGGTAAATTAAATTAAGTAGAAAGGTGAAACAATTTGGAGTCTTGAAAGATCAAAAAATAATTTTACACCACTTTTTCTACCTAACTGCTCCATATATTTAGATATAGCAATCCTAATTATAGCTTTGTCTTTATGTATCATCCCTATTTGAAGGTAGTGGTAAATGACATTATTGTAGCCAAGTATGAGAATTTGGTTAGTAAAATAATGGAGCTCTAGTCAACAGATATGAAGCAAGAATGTATAGCTTATCCTCTAAAAAAAGCTTGATATTATAATTATTAAACTTCTGTATTATTTTCACCTTACAGTACATTAGAAGATCAGTCACATTTTCTTCTTTGCAAAATAAATTCTGTGGTTTATTGACAACAGCTTGAAACAACTTATTTCAAATGTCTCAGTCAGAGTTAGAAAACCCAATCATTTATGGAAATATCTGTGGAAAAGTGAAGAATAATTCAAGTTATTTTGAAAAGTTACATTTTCAAGAGTGTTTTTCCTGAGTTTAATGGCAAGGGAGCACAGCTTGCTGCCTTCAGTTCAACAGGACCAGCTGGCCATTTTCTCTCATATTAAGTGAATTGTGGGCATATTGCAGGCATGAAGACTGCACACAGCAGTTATCACCAATTCCTCGCTGTGTGTCAGCATACATTTCTAGATTTCATTTCATCAACAGCATTCTTCCCTCAGGTTGTTTTTTTTTTAAGCCCAGATTTGAAAAGGCTGTGTTGATCTAGCAAAATTTGGCAGCATTACCTAACTTGGAAACCTGAGCATCTTTAACTGTAACTTTGAAGTTAAATGGCACTTCATGTTTTTTAAAGTACGTAATATTTAAGTTCTTAGTTTAAAAAGACAATGTTAGTGTTTTTTTTCTTATGATAGTGTCAGTAAAATAGATTTTAAAATGTATTTGAAGAAATTCTCTAACTGTATCCGAGAATATGGATAACAGTCCAAACCTAGTAAATGACATGTTCTAGTATGTTGGAGACCAGCTAAGTAGCACATTCCAAGACTGGATAAGATTTTGTTTGCAAAATTTTATCACGAAGGACATTTTACAGCAGTACAGATATGAAGGAGACCAGATGATCACCTGATCTTATAGACCAAGCAAGTACTGCTTACAAAAATAGAATTGGTAAATATTATTTTATAATAAAGGTTAATTTGGGCCAAAGTGTTTTTTCCATATATCACTCTTTTTAAAATGGGAGAATCTGAAATTGCTGACATTATTTATCGTGCAAAAAACAATATGGCTTTTGTGTTGTTTTATTTATTGTGCTTCTTGGACATAAAAGTTATATTTGAAAGATCATCTTGATATAGATATATATGATATGTATATCTAGGTATAGATATATCAAAACCTGTTTTGCAATTAATGTGTGCATTATTTTTCATGGCCATGAACTTCATACTACATACCAAAGTGTCCAAACTTCCCTGGAAAGTGACAATCATTGCTCACTTTCCTTAATCAACTTTTGTATGTTCATATCTTGTAATGGTACCTCCATGGGGCAGAACTGGGATTGTATGACAACAGCCAGAGCAGGAGGATTGCAAATATACCCTGGACAGGCATATAATTACAGACAAACTGTACCTTTGATCTCTCTGCTTCACTCCATGTCCACATCTCCAGCTCCTGGTTGTCAGAGCAGAAGCCTTGGACCCCTGGCCAGACAGAAACTCTATTAACCCATTTGTCTCTACCTGGTCCAACCCATGTCCAAGCTGTCTCTTGTGGCATTTCCCTGTGGCTCTCCTCCCCTCTCCCTGTGCTAAGCCATATTTTTAATTCCACATCACCAAAGGCATCTTTCCAGGAGGTCTTTGGTTGAATATTTCACTTAACGACACTTGTAGCCATTGAATTTTTACATGAACACCAATGCTAACACTAATATAAGATTGTCTTGGCAATACAGTACTCAAATCCATCAAAAGATACCTCCAAAGTTCTCCACACAAAACCCCATGTGAACTGTTGTTCTAACAACACCACATTTTGCAGTATCCAACTTCTAGAGAAACCCTAATTCCAGTAAAGCCTTATTACTATTGGCTACTTAAAATCTTTCTCAAAAGCAGAAAATTTTTCAGATGTCTTCTGCACCTCATTAAATCATCCAGACCTTTCTCCACCTTCCCTGTCTGATCTTAAGCTCAAAATGATTTATGGTGTTATTCTGATGACAAATACTACAGCAATGAGCCAGGGCATTGATATTTTTCAAGCTGAAAACCAGAAAAGAATCATTAGATACATGATAAATCAATTATTTGAGAAAACAAAATTATGAATGAAAAGAAAGAAACAGAAGAGAGTCTATCAATTTTAGTGACTGACAGAAGAAGTAGGATATAGGTACAAACAATATTTTTCTATTTTGTTTTCTTATGAGAATGCAATATGCTTCAGAAATGTGTCATTATATTTCAGTGATAATCCATAGCAAGCCATCATGCAGAAGAGGAGTCCATCAGCAAACAGGAGATTGGAAATAACAGCTAGGGAATATATTCTCAATGTTTCAGATCAAGTGTGATAGAAACTCATGTGAGTAACAGAACTGACCGAATGTGGTATTTGTTCATATTTGAGGCAGCTGTTTTTCAGTTTGACCAGCATTCTTACTTACAACCATTCATAAAAGCCAATGTCTGTCTGAACAGATATTTGGAGTGTGGCTGGTCTTCATACAAATACTCTTCTTCACCCATGAACAACAGTAATGTTTATTTGCTACTCAGCATCTGTACTTCTGTTGAGACTGCTCTGATTCTCTGATTGGGGGGCAAAAGCAGATTCTGGATGATACAGGTGATCAGAGATGATGGGGAGGACAAAGGGATCATGTCACTAATCACTCATCTCCTTTAGGGAAATTGGCACAAGAAACTTTTCCTGCACCTGGAAATAGAATCATATTTTTCTATCAGTCATAAAACCTGTGATATAAAGTTATGTGAATAAAACGAGGACAGAAGTTGAAGGATAAATCAATAACTCACACACATCACTCACTCACACACTGCTGTCTCTATAACACCAAGAGAGGGTTATACTGAATTTTCAAAGGCAACTGCTTGTTTTCTGCAGCCAAGGCTAACGTTCCCTCTGGCAGGGTTTTTGGCCAGGATTGGTTACTGAGGTCTCAGTCCCATAAAGGACACGTCTATCACTTGAGCTGAAGGACTAACTTCTTCACTTATCAATGATGATGACAGCAGGCACATTAAAGGCTCTATCAGAAATTCAGTGCTGATTCTGGCTGGGGTAATTGAAGCTGACACTGCACCCAGCTGTTCTCCCCTTTCTCCAGCACACCTTCCTGCTCCACTGTGACTGGGTGACAGGGTAGACATCCTTAGTTCAGTTCCTAGAGCTTACAGCCTTGTAGTTTAGAATGGCCTATTTAGATGTTTCAGCTGAGGTACCTGGATGAAGCAGGACACCTGAGGCTCTGAGTGCATGTACCCTTCTAGCCCTGCTTGAAGAGGATAACCTACTGTAATAGATGATCTCCATCATGGCTTACTTTATCAGGACATGTGACATCCTCTGGTCTTATCTCACTTCTTGCTCATTTTGATTCCCCAGTGAGCCCCCAGGGGTCATGGAATTATGTGGAGTAATCAACATTGCTTCAACCTTAAACCAAAGTACACAAAAGGCGAGAGGACTTAACAGTTGAGCAAAGAATGGCTGAAAGCTCCCAGTTTGGTACAGTCAGTCTCACAATACATCTGCAATATAGAACAGATATATTGATGCATCAAGCACAACATGAAATATTAATGCACCTGAAAAGAACAAGCGATGACTGACAGGGAATATAGCAAGCAGTGCTGGTAATTTCTGCCCCAGAAAGAGAATCTCAACCTGTAAAAGGTACATAGCAGCTACTGCAGGGTAAAGAATTGTGGAAAGTCTTCATAGGAGGAGACCCTAAAACTGCTTGCCTTGCTTACACAAGAAGAATGAAGGCTGAGAGAACAGGCATCAGGTGTATATAAATACCTGGTTGTAAACATCAAGGAGGCAGGAGGGCTGTCTAGGTGAAAGAACAAGTACAATTGGATCCCAAAGAAATGTAGCCTGAAAATGAAAAGATTGTTGCAAACAGCAAGCACTTTAGACATCAGCAGTGTACTCAGTCTCCATACCTCATCCATCAGATGCCATGTTGTCACTTGTGCTACAGATATCCATGTGCGCTGGGAACTGGAGGGTATTCTACAGTCCAAATCAACATGGTTATCTTTAGGTTTCTGGAAAGACTCCAAAGTTCATAATGAGTATGAGCAATGCCATTTCACTGGGGATACCTGTTCTTGTAAGGTCCTTTAAAGCCTCTTTTATAGCCCTGCTTTTTGGCGAATGCTGTGTGCCAAACTTACAGTAACCCAGCAGTTGCCTCATAACATTTTCCAGTGCACTGAGAAGTTTAAGACTATGGTTAAGAACTAAGCAGTGGGGTGGCAAATTTGCCACTGATATTATTGTGGAATTAGGATCCCCCAACAGGTATCAGTGTAATCACCTCAGATGGCTATCAAGGGAAAAGGAACAAAATTCTGTGCGTATACAGCTGCAATCATTTCACTTATTGTCATGCAAGAAATACAGTCAAGTGCAACTGTCAAGTAGCAAAGACACCATGTGCCAAATTATGTTCCCTGTAGCACTTCAGTGACTTCAGTGGACAAGAGAAGGGTACAACAAAATCATGTTTGCTCCTGATTTTCATCTTGACTAAGAAGTTGTTTATAGCTACCAAAGGAGAATTTAAAATTCCCTCAGTCTTAGAAATTCCTCACAAACAGCATTTTGGAAAAGCCTTCTTGTCTTTTAGCCATTTCTTTATGAAGGATTTAATTCCAGTTTTTAAGTTATCCCATGTATCTATAGGTAGGAGTCACCTAGAATCTGTGCTCTACAGCACTCATCTGTCATTTTAATGGCCTACTTTTCAAATGCAGAACTGAAAATTGAAAAGAGCTGAATTTTCTGGTAATAGGCTTAGTTTTCCCAAATGGTATTATGATAGATTTTTTTTTTTATGGAGTTAACAATACCTTACTGAGCACAGACATTGAAATTTACATTTCCATTTATAGAAAGATTTACCGAAGAACCTTAATTTAAGGAGGGAGCTTGCTGTACTGAACTTATAAGTAACTAAGATACAGTAAGCCAATGAAATCATGCTCCAGAGTTGGCCAAATTGGCTACTGAATCTGGTGTACTGATAAACCACAACATTAACACATTGGGATGATACATTAATATAATCCACAACATAGGAAAATTAGTCTGCTAAGTTCTGTATAGTTTACTGGTGTGTTTAAAGTGGCTTTGGAAAGATAACAAAATACAGCAGAACTACACCACTTATTTGACAGCATTGTGTTTTGCAATATTGTTCTCCAAGGAAATTCTGTTTTGTTAATTTTGAACTGGTCTCAGAGCCAGGAGGCCCAAGTCATGCTGCTAACTCCTCAACTGTTTCTGACACGAAAACTCATTTTACTTCTCATGAAACTCTTTGTATGTGGCCACCTTTACTCCCTCTCCAAAGAAAGGCTGCCAGCCTTATTCCATGAGTATACTCATCTTGATCTCTGCATGCATAAGTGTTGGCTATTCAGAGACATTAGAAAGAAACAAGTAAATTGCTGCAGAATGGCAAAACTATTTAAAGAGAAATGGTGGATCTGTAAAACCAAGATTAACCATAGTTGGATACTTTTGATACTGCGGTTATCCAGCAAAAATGTTGTTCAATAGGCCTCCTACCTGAACACTAGCTTGCAGGGCTGTGGCATAAGAAAAGCAGTAAAAACTATTTGAAAATCTTATTTAGGCACTGAATCTTTTAAAACTGCCTTTCTGGCCAGCTTGGTAATACTGTCAAGTTGCATTGTTCTTTTGCTTTAAAAGGAAAGTAGGAAGTCAGAAGTAATCCCAGGACTGCAGGTGACTTTTTCAACTGGCACCTGCATTAAATTCTTTTCAAGTCTCTTACCAGGTGTGCAAAGGTAAGCAGCATCTCAGGAGAGAACATTTCTCCTGGCAAAAAAAGAAAAAAAAAAAAAAAAAAAAAAAAGAAAGAGTTCATTTTTTGGAATGAACATTCTACCATTCTACCATTCTTTTAAGATGCATTTTCTTGTCTCTTTTAGAAACCTGTGGGTTCAGTATTACCGTGCAATGTACTGCAAGTCTCTGCATGGTAGTTCCACACAGTGAGTGCCAGTGAAATTAAAACTAGGTTCTGCTGTATCTGGTTTGAAAGCCAATATGATATGCATTTGCCACCTTTTAAAATTTTTCCTATTTTTATTTGCCAGCATGTTTGCCATCATATTTCCTTTTTTGATCACAAAGGTATCCTTTGCTTCTCAGGGCCAGACCCTCAGCTGAGCTAGTCACTCAGCAGTAAATATTGGCAAGTGCTGACATTTGAAGTGCTGCTGCTGGAACACTTATTTGACCAATAGAGGTGAAACCTAACACCTTGTACTTAGTGCTATAGTTCAGGAACCTTTCAATTATTTTAATCCCTGTTTGTCAGGGCTTCTTTGGAAGCAGCTTGCTCTGTTTTGATCTCATCGGCACACCTGCTATTTCTGCCCTTGAATATATACTGCAGTCCACCCCTGTTCTCCAATATCCTTCAGGCATTTCTTCTTTGCTTGGCTCAGCAAAAGGCTTGTCCCCTTCTTCTCCCATCACTCATTTCAGCAACCCTCACTGGGTCCCTATTTCTCAGGCTATTCCCCTGCTCCTGAGGATCTTCCCTCAAAGCAGAGGATATTGAAACAACAGTGATGCTGTATGTGTGACCTTGTTTAAGATTTCTGCCCTCTGGGTTTTCCCCTCTGAAAAAGGATTCTCTCCTATTCTTTGAAGGTTAATCAATATTTGCACAATTCTTTGTCCTTAACTAGCACGCTGTAAGTGCCAAGTAGTATTAAATAGTGAGGATTCTAGCCCTGGTGAGGCACAAAGTAAACATCGGTTAGATCTCTTCCAGATATGAAATATTAAGTCTCTCTTTTATCTAGTGAACTTAAGGGCCCTCTTAAAACTCCTGGTTTTCCTAGGAGAAAACCAGCTAGCAATTAAAATCCCCTTTATCCTTCCCCTCACAACAAGTTGGTAGGGGAAGTGGAGCAAGTGCTTCACATGCCCATCCCCATGTTTTGTGGTGGCACAGTGGACTCAACATCCAAGGAGCTAGGCCTGAAACTGTTGCCTGGAGCAAGCGCTGTATTTGAAACACAGTGAGAGTTGAGCTGAGGCCTGCATGGGATGTACTCCACAGCACAAGCAGCTGCCCCAAGGATACCTGCCGAACTACATTCCCCTACAATCCTTACACTAACCTCCACAGCAGAGAAATCTCATGTTGCTCATGTTAGAACCGGCTCACAATACCTTCATTTACCTGATGCCTGTTTCTGCAGGCACCTGACTTCTGTTCCCTGCTCAGCAGCCATCTAATCCTGTAGGCATCTAGTGGGGTATGCCCAGCCCCTGCCCTGGAGGGATCTCTGCTGAGATAAGAGATTTTGCAATCGCCCAGCAGGACTCCCTGGAAAGGCAACCACTTTGGTCATGGCAGAAAAGACAAACCCACAATCCTTTAGGAGACACTATGCAGATTTCATCGTAACCCATTGGTCTGTTCCCATCCCAGATCCTCTGTAACCCATTGGCCTTTACTGATCCCCTGTATCCCTACAAATGCAAGCTCTCTGGGGCCCCTCCCAGAGAGGGTTCTCATCCCTGGCTCTCCCCTTTGCCGGAGGGGACCCACACTAAAGCTGCCTCTGTGCGG
>NW_008239767.1:2572099-2598592 GCF_000691975.1 Corvus brachyrhynchos
GCAGCGCCCCAGCCCCACGTGCCTCCTCGTCTCTCCCTCTGGTCTGGCTTGGCCTGGAGGCTGCCCTGCAGAGCTGAGCTGAAACCACGAGCTGATATCACTAAAGAGCTGACAGCCGCGCGAAGGGCCCCTCTGCCAGCAGCTGAGGGAGGACACCAGACCTCAGGAAGGCGATTCCTTTCGGGACCATCTCCCCGGACCGGTCACCTCTTCCTGGGTCAGAGCCGCTGACCCCCGTCACCAGCTGTAATAGCATCTGACATCTGCAAATGCAATATTGATGTTTACCTGTTTCCCCAAGCACTTCTGGAGCTGACACCAGAATTACTTCACCCTTATTTAATGACTGCTTGTCTCTGGCAAAGAGATAGGAAGCCCCTCACTAGCTCCATTCCTTGTCATTGGTGTGAGCATCCAAATCCATGGGTATTTGGAAGACTATATCTTTATTAGGGGTTGCTATAACACTGCAGGCTACTGTAAGGGAATTACTCCCCCAAAAGGAATATGAGTTCAGGCTTTCCTCCTCCTTACACATTTCCTACTTATTACCTTTGGCTGTCTGCTCGGAGCAGGCTGGCCTCTCTCCATCCCAGTATGAGCAGCCTTGTTCTCCCACTGAATTTCCTCAAAACCCTGGACACCTGCATAGTGAAAAATTGAAATGGCGCTGTGTTGCTGTAAGACATGCTTGTGATTGAGCTAGAACGTTTTCTGCTTCTGTGCTGGCATTTACACAGCTAGCCTGTATCACACCTACAGCCTAGTTGGATAACTCACCTCTGGAGCCACACAATGCCTCAGAGGTGAGCAGGCTTAGAAGACCTCATGCTGCAGGACCTCAGCTTGCAGCCATGCAGCTTTGTTCAGCCTGGTAGTACCTTGTGAGCAGCAGGAGGAAACTGCAGACACGTGTTAGTGGCTGGCTGGCTCCCACAGCCACTCAGCATCAAAGGATTTTTCCAAAGGAAGGCAGCACTGATAGTGGCAGTTGTGTTTGCTCAAACGCTTGGAGAAAGCTGGCACTAATTTTGGACAGGAGCCCAGAGAGAATCTTTTTAATGAGTTGCAACTTGCAAGATGTCTGATCTGTGGATGAAAGCACATCCTTTACAGGGAGTAATTGTTAACAATTTTTTTTCCAAGAGAGGTGTTTGTTACAGTAGAGTCTGTCAAAAAAACAGGACCTTCCAACCTCTGAGGCTTTGAGCTTCATTATCAAGGGGAGATTTGCTCAAGTGCCTTGTCAAGAACTGAGGCACACCAGCCTACAATTCTCCCAAGAATTCTATTCAATCATCTCTGCCTTTCTTTCAGTTATAAACTTGGCTGTTTTCCTTGAGTACTTCTCCTTCCTTCTTCCTCTCACATTTTCTAAATCCTCAATCCAAACACGTTTAGGCAAACTTTATGCTTTGAAGGAAAGCAACTGGCTGCAAATCAACTTGGAGGTCACTGTGCAGCCAGCTCTGTGCCAAGCTGTCTGTCTAACATGGTGTAAGGGCTTTGCATGATCCATTTCACTCCATGAAATCTATCAGGTGAGTTTGTGGCTTGCCAAGGCTGCTGCTTTATACAAATTTGTGGCACTGATACTCACAGCTGGAGGTCACCAGCTCAGAGGTTTAATGGGAATGCAGCGTCATAGCCCGGTCTTGGGTGTGATCTTGTAGCAGGGATAGTCCCAAGGGATCTGGCCCCATGGTCAGGGTGAGCCATCCTGTTCTTGCCCTGGACCCACCTCTCTGCCTTGGAGTGCATGGGAAGTCTCTCAAACCATCAAAAGTAAAGCCATGCTGGTACAGCCCTGTATAGTTTCTTTTGTGAATGAAATAATATCATTGCATTATCTCCTCTAATTTTCAAGATTCTTGGATATAAATATCTGTAGAAGATCGTATTGTGCAAGCTGCTTCTCCTTTACTGTTCCTTCCCAGTACAATCTGCAAAAAGTCCTTTTGGTGTACATTTTTTGGCAATCGTTACAAATCATCCTTTCTACAATCATCCTTACTACACATCTGTCTTGTCTTGTATTCCTCCATCTTCACCTGCAGTCCCAGAACAGCGGTATGTATTTGACAGACAACCAGGAGGTCAGCACACAACAAAGCATCCCTACACAGCATAGAGACCACCCGAGAAAACAAGAGAATAGATTAACTTTTAACTTTTGCCTCTACTTTTAAACAAGGATTTTCCCAGAGTAAATGGCTGCTCATTTAGTTGAGCTGCTGAGAATATGTACAACAGCTGCAATGCATCCAGTCTTCCCCTGTTTCAGTAAGTGAGAACATCCATTTCTGATTATAGTGATAATGATCTTAGCCCTTCACCAGGTTTATCCTGGGTCATTTGCTAGTTTCCATTATTTGCATACAAATAGTGAAAAGCACTTGAATCAAAGAGTATAGACAGTTCTCTTCAAAATAAAGTTTTGTGCCTGTGCTCTCTTCTACAGCAGCTTTTCCTTGGATTTACCCTTTTTCCCTGAATCAGACATCTGCACCGCACATTTTTGAGCTCGTAGTAGTTACCCACATTCTAGTGTAACTACTCCAGAGACTTTTCTAATGGCAAACAATTATTTTGTTATCCTACACATACACACACACGTACGAGAATATATATTGAAAAGAATGACTGTCTTTCTGTCTTGTAGATTGCATGGAAAAGCAGCAATTAGGGAAAAAACCCAAAACAGACAAACTAAACCAGGGCAAGATTTTTGGTCTATAATATACTTTCATTTGTAAATGTTGAAGTCATTGACTATTTTCCAACAATTCTGTTTGATAGAAATAGAATAGATATCTGGCAAGAGTCTTTCTCTGAGTTACAACAGTGTCTGACCCTGTTCACTTGTTATGAAAATTGAGAACTAATGCTATGCCTGTTTTATGGTGCTCTAGATAAATCATTTTGGCCACTGAATAAAAACCATTCCTTGTGTGCACTTAAGTTCATACTTGACTTTGCATGCAGAAACCTGAACCTGGTGGAGCTCTTCATATGCAAAACAGCTCAGAGTCTTTCACAGACTGGAATAAATCTGCATGTACACAAAGACTCAGGTAGCTCCCATTTAAAAAATTAAAAAAAAAAAAAGATGGCTACTTCTTTTTAGGGTACTTTATTCTCCTTTGTTAAAAGTCAGTGAGACTGGAAGAGACCACATTCATCTGGAAATCATCTTGCTGGCAATCTCTGCTATAAAGATGAAAACCAGCATGATTTTCATTAAATTTCGTTCCCTGTTGAACAGCAAGACCTGTTCCATGGACTTTGCTGCAGAAACCTGATGGACACGTAAGGCAGCACTGACCTCAATTTATATAATTTCCACCTCCACTTTCTTTTCAGTGAAGCATGACCCGTGTTTAACTGTGCTACCCATACAGTACCTTATTTGGAACTTTTTCCTACATGTTACCATGGACTGTAATCCATAGCTGGGTATGTGTAAGGAGTTTCATTGCAATCACCAGTGATGATACAAAGACTTTGTGACAAAAAGGGGTTTCTTTTGAAATCAGTTGAGACATTTCTAATAATGAATTGTAGTACTGATATCCTCACCTCCCATTTTCTAGGGCTGTCGTTTATGGCACATTGACATTCTTAGGAAATTGTTAAATGCCATGAGGTAGCTTCTTCCAGTCTCATACAAGAAACAGCCACTACCTTTTCTGTTGTCATGGGAGCAGAAATTTCTTTTGTTTTGTCTGGACTGATGTTCCACCCCCTTACACTAATCTCTCTGAAAATCCCTGACTAAAACCCATATAATAATGTCAATGGCAAATCCATGAAGTCAGAAAAAAAGCTTCCAGTCTCCATTGGGAAAGCAGGATTCATTTTATGACATATTTGTCTCTGGTTTATGGAAAAACAAATTTGACTGGTAACATCTTTTTCATGGTCATGGAAACAGAAGTAAATGCTGAAGGAGGGGGCAGAGAAGTGAGACAAATGTTTATTTCAGCAGTAAGGCATTCAGCTGGGTGAACTGAGCAGGCAGCAGGAACTCCCATCCAGGGAGCTAGCAGCATCATCCACCTCCTAATGTCATTCCAGACCACAAAACAACCTTCCTTGCCCAGCTGAGACCAAGGGAAGAAAACAGCTGGGTTTCTTCCCTCTTGTGGTCCTGTGTCAAAGGCTCCTCTCAGTGTGCAGTGGCTTTGCATCCTCATCTCTCATGTTACAGGGTGGTCTGAAAAGCTGCTGTGGCTGATCAAAGCCCACTTGGTGTCAGCCTGGCAGGCACTCATGGCCAGCACAGAGCAACGCATGAGTTATGATTTCACAAGTGCAGTCACTCTCCATGCATTCCCCATTGCTCCCTGTGTGCCTACAGCTGGAGCAGTGCATGGGGAATGTCAGCATAGACCCAGTGGCCACACTGTCACCTGAAATCCCTGATAAATTTTTTTCCAAGGAATCAATGTTATTTTTAAATGTAAGAAATGGCATTTTTGTGGTCATGGGGAAAAGGGATGCGACAGCCAGAATTCTCCCTGAATTGCCTTATTTTTAAGGAGTTTTTCCAACTCTGACTCTACCATCAAGTTTACTTCTTTTTGTAAGTTAAGCTTATGTGATGAAGGCTGGATGAATTAGGGTTCCAGGACACCCAGCATCACCACCACCAAGTCCTTTCCCACTGACAGAAAGTCAACCGATATCAAGTGAAAATATGAACATTTGGCGATGGAAATGTAGATAGTATACTATACAGCATATTTAATAACGTATTTCTCTGTTCCTAAAAATATCTTTTGAAATAAAACAGTGTTGTGCAAACAACATCTTCTATTTTCAGGTCCTAGGTAATTATTTAGGATTGAATACATATCATATGAGTGCACAGAAAGGAAAACCGAAAAGAAATTTTTCAAATACATTTAAAAATTTACTTTGCTGAGATACTGACACTGATATAATGAGACAGAAAATGTTCACATCTTGTCTTTTTAAATTAAGAACTTGATATTTATAGGCTTTAAACTTAAAAATAGTCACATCTAGATTCAAAATTTCAGTTAAAAAACATGGTTATGCTGACAAGTTAGTTAACACTGCAAAACTTTGCCAGATCAACACAAGCTTCTCAAACCTACCTCACCCTCCAAACAAAAGGGAAGCAGTCTGAGAGATTGTGAGCAGAGAGAAAATTTAGGAGGGAAAAATTATTTTCCTACATTAGAATCTCCTCAGGTTGACAGGGAGATTGTTTTAGATTGTTTTAAAGTATTTTAACGCTGGGAACTGTTGAAAGATCTTTTCTGAAGGCTTTTTCTAGACAAAAGTCAGACAGAGAATAATCTTTGGCAAGGTCTTAAACAAAATGGTGTTATCATACATAAGCATTAGGCAAAGATCACCTTTAAAATGTATTTTGAAGAAAGAAAACTTCTTTATCTTTTCTTCCTGCAATGCCTCAGCTATGAACATGCACAGAGCTGCTTTATATCAGGAAGGGAGGAGTTATGAATGAGTATGTGGAATACTTGGAATTTTCCAGAAGAAAAATGTTTTATCAGATTTATTAGAGACTCCACAACTAGTACAATAATTTCTGTTATCATCCTACAGATTGAGCTGCCGGGCTAAAATCATATAGAATTAAAGTTATGATTAAAATCAGAGATTAAATCTGTGCCAGCTTTTTTATCATTTCAGAATGACATTATTCCTCAGCTGGAAGGAAGAGTTCTTTCTATATTTTTTTATTTGTTTTAGAAAAGCATCTATGAGAGAAACAAGATGTATCCTCCAATGTCTCTTAACCCTGTAGAACTGACCTTGTTGGTTCTACTCTACAAATGACCACAATCAAGTAGCTCTTTTGCAGTGTAACAGAAAAATTCCAGCAGATAGTGAAGATCTTTGTACCCTTTATGCTACACCATGGTCAGCCCCTGAGGTCCGTAGAAAAATGATAGTTTGTCCTTGTTCTTTCTGTGACTTTTGGCCTCTGCTTTGTTTTTTTGTTTCACTTTGCATTTTTGCCCATTATCACAAGAAACCCCACTGACTGAAAAATTGTGTCAACAGGGTGTAGACTATTGCAACGTCTGTTAACAAGCCAGGTCATATATATAATAAACGTGTTTATGCTCACAAGTGGTGTATATTGTAAAAAAAAATGTAATGTTCAACTTCTCTACTGCATAATCTAATGCAAGATCTATTTCTACATGAAGGAATTGAAAGCCAAATTCTGTTTTTCTTTGTTATGTGTAAGAACCAAAAACCTTTGCAGTGTAATTGAAGCTGGTGAAACAGAGCAAAACTGATTGCAATCATTCAATCTATAAATATATCTCCATAAATTTCTTTAAATTTTGTCTAAATACTTAGACCATATATTTACCCTATTGATTCTAGTTGCAGTTTCCAGGAGGGCTGACATTTCCATCTGGGTCTAGCCCTGAGGTCCTAATTTCTTCCTCCCTTTCTAGTGTCCTCCCACACCTTTCACCTTTGAGTCATCTCAAGGAAAATCTATAATGTACTTTTTTTTCTGCTTCCATGAGCACATTTTTCCTTACATAGAGTCATCGCAGATTATCAAGTGGTACTGAGTGAAAACTTAGAGTTCCTCACTTTGAAAGACTTTTTCTTTCGGCTGAGAAGAAATCATTCTTCTCCATCACAGCATCCAAGGATATGGAATGTGTCCTTTGAAGCATCTCTGAGAAAGTGCCTTAGGCACCAATAGCAAAGAGACAGGTAAGCAGCAAAAATCATGGCATCACTTCCAAACCTTTGGTATGAAATGATTCATGTCCATCTAAAGCTGACTTGTTACCATCTGTCTCTCTGATAGTGCTTTTCTACTTTGTTATATGGGGTATAAAGTCTTGAATCAATAAAAAGACTCAACTGCTGAGCTACTTTAAAACTGCTTTTTCTCTTCATATCTCTTGACACAACACTGGCACACAGCGATGAGAAAAGCACAACATCTATCCTGTGTGACACAAATTACACCTTTGCTGTCACAGGAGCTTCTGCATGGTGTATATTATACATCTGCTTATTTGGGCTCAGCCTGAGTTTGTATGCAAGTCTGGAGTCACTGCTTGCTCCCACAGTCTCCACTCTGGCTTGTGTTTCAGCCCTCCCTTACAGACCGTATAGACCCTACTGGCTGGAGCTGGCTCTGCCTCAGCCCTCAGCAATCCTCACAAGCTCCTCCATGCCTTCATGCCTCAGACCACCAAATTCCCACTGGCATCCCCTTGCCCACTTCCATGGGTATCAAGTCTGCAAAGCTGCTCTCCCATTTCTAGCACTGCATCAGATGTTTTAAAGATCTTCTGCCTACAACCCCTAGACGAGTGAAAGGCTACTCAAGAACTGATGTGATTTTGCAAATGAAAAAAAATAATAACCCAGGTGTCAGCCAGCAGAGCTGAAAAGAAAAGCCAACATAAAACTGCTCAGGAACCTGTATCCATCCTGAAGAACTCTTGCAAGGCCAGTAACTAGCTGTCATTTGGGGCCTGAGGAGACCTGTGTGTGAATGTGCTTCTACTCAATCTCCAGGGTGGAAAAGGTTGGTCTTGTTACCATATAACAAGGGCCTGACCCTAGGACAGCCACAGGCAGCCTGACCCAAGCAACCCTTTCTGCTCATCTCCCTCTGAACTCTTCAAGCCCTCTGCCCCCTGCAGTTTCCTCACAGCCCAGCAGACTCAGAGATGCAAGATGAACTTAGGTGATTTCTGTATTGAATCTCAGCCAAGAGGAACTCCAGGTGGTCTCAGACCAACCTGGCTGGTGGCTGAATGGTTAAAAGTAGGATGTAAAGATAAGACAGTACATTCCTATAAGGACACAGGAGAGTACAATAGTGATACAAGGCTACAAAAAATTTCAAAAAAATTTAAAAGGAGACATTTTGCCAAAATTAAAGACATTTTTTAAAAAGTAACAGCATTCCTTAGTTGTTTCAGTACCTTAGCTGTGATGGGAGGCTCACTAACTTGTTTTATGGCTCACCCTGGGCAAACACCTCTCAGAAAGGCTTTTAGAGAAACAACATTTTTTTTCTCATGTTAAAATGAATAGCAGATACAGAACAGGCGCTCTGGGCAAGTTGTCTCTTCCTTGTGTACAGTGAAACAGCCCCCCCAGCTTTGCCTTCCTGCAGGTGTGCCAATCCTCCCTTGTGACAATGCTCTGCAGCATTATGCGGTGCTAGGGCTGGACATCATCTTATTTAGCTCTTAAAGGATTTTAATATACATTTTGTTGTGTGTTTGAATGAACCAATTTCTGAGTTAAGTCCTTTTAAACCAAGTTCACTACAAATTTCATTAATTAAATGCATTTTTTCATAATATAACCAAAATTATCCTTCTCTTAATATGGAGTAGTTAAAGCACAGTAGTTATGAGTGATAAAACTGGGATAGAGAATGTTTGAATTAGTTGGCATGTGTGATGTTAGCTCTGGAGAAAATTTGACAGGCTGATTGTCTGTATCTGAAGAAACCATATGAACACCCAGGATGCTTTACAAGTGGGGTTGCACATAGTGGGCAGGAGCAGAAAGGTGACTCTGGGTGGTCAGCAGAACATGTCCTTGTACTCTCCTACAGACACCACCTCATCACTGATGATGGTGCATCAGCCCCAGGTGCAGCAATTGTTTGTCTGTGATGTGCTGACAGCAACCATTCCATCACAGGAGGAGCAGGGAGAGCCGTGGAGACTGGGACTGCCATTTTCTCCTGCTGCAAACCAGCAGCCAGGCCCCAGGCACTGAAGCCCTGCTTCTTCCATTGATGTGACACAGCCAGAGCAGCAAAGGAGCTGTTTGACATGGCACAGCTGCACAAAGGGCTCATTCTCCCAATCCACCCCATTACCAGCTTGGGAATCAAAGGATTTTGCTCTCCCCAGCAGCTGAGCAGGCAAGGTTTACACATAGCTTTCCCTTACCATTGTGTTTTAATCTCTGCTGCAGCAAAGTCCCCAAACAGGTCCTGAGCTAGCTACTGTGCCTTATTCCCAGGGCTGTTCATTCCTGCCACCATTCACTCTGATGGTCCCAGCACAAAGGAACAGAAATTACTAGAAACCTTTGCATAAAATCCAGTGCCATCAGGAGCTTTCTATGTGTTCTAGAAAAACCCAGGTTGGTATGGAAAGTTTCCCATTGCTACAGACAAACAGGAGGGCCTGAGTGAGGGCAGGGCCTCTCCTGGCCATGAACCAGTTTTGTGATGCCCTCAGACAGGCGAGCTAAAAGTCCGCAGAGGCGGACGACCCACTTGTTTTGTTTTTCTGGTCACTGCAAGCAGCAGTGACAGTGTTGACTTAGCCTGCCACATGGGACTGCAGACCTACTTTCAAGTTTTACAAAGGTGATTCAGGGATCCAAAAGGGCAGGGGGGAGCAGAGGCAACAGTAGAAATGAAGCCTACTTCTATTTCTGTTTCAAAACTCTTAGACTAATGAGCAAAGCAGGATCTGAATGACTGGTACTTACATGGGAATGTGGCGAGATCTTTAAATCCATCATGAAAGGTTTTTCCAGTGGTATTTGGCAGTGATTTGTCAATAAGCAAGACCTTGCACATAGTGAAGTTGGCTGACATCTACAGTGGAGGAGGTAGGAAGGAAAAAGGTTCAGAGTACAATTGTGATAACTTGTAATGAGATCACCAAGAAATGGCAGAGAGGAGGATCGAGCTCATCAGCAGAAACTGGAACAACAACATGCTCCTGAGCACGGAGCATAAACTAGGAATCTGGCTGCAAGAAGTCAGGTGTCAAGGTCAGGGTGATACTTTTAGCACTTGAATTTTTTACTCTTAAAGCCACAAAAAAATAAAGTTTATTACACAGCAGCTGTGAATGCTCTAAAAGTATCTGTGAAACCAAGAAGAAAAAACATTAAAAACTCCTCTGTAGATTTGCTTCCACCAGCTTCCATATGGTGGGAGGACTATTCAAGGAGATCTTCCAGCTCTCTCCCATGATTATTCCATAATGTAAAATATGAATATTGTATGGAGGAGGTTAGGAAAAGGATTTTCTTCTGTTTCCTATGTTTAAAACTCTTCTTTTTTTCCTGACAGTTGTTCTTTTATCTTAAAAAGAAAAATAAAACATTTACTGAATTATGCCAGGTGGCTAATTAAAAGTTATTCTAGAGAAAATGCAGACCCTTGCTAGCATATAGAACTGTTAATAACTTTTATAAAGAAAAACTTTGCAAACTTTTTTTTTTTTTAACAAGTAAGCCATAAAGAGGGTTTGTGTGCAAAATTAATAAACTTATGTAGAGATTACAAATTCCACAGGGACTCTCAGCTACCACTGGAAGGAGAAAAAATGGGCCTAGGATACCACTACCCCCTCCCTTCCTTTGTTCCATTTGTGAGTTTTCATGCATTAAGGCTATTTTGAGTTCCATAACCAAACAGAAGAAACAAATCAAAACCAATATCCCTAATAAAAATCTTCCCTCTACGGTGACAACAGGAGTTATGTAAGACACTTAAATAATGTAACTCTTAAAAGGGAGAATTGAAAATGTCAGGCTGTAACCGTAAGAAGAAGAAGAAGAAGAAATAAGCAATGGGAATTTAAAGATTTTTTCTGGAAGTGTCAGAAAATCAGAAAATGAAAACCACTCAGCTCATACTCATAACGCTTAGAAATTGTCCCAGCACCAGTTCTCAATCTGCAGGCAAGTGGTGACCACAACTACTCTTTAGCCACTAGCCATGAACTCCAGAAAAAGAAATTTTACAGACTAATATCTCCTATTGTTTGGATTCAGAGATCAAGTCCAGAAAATATCTCCGAATCAGTGTTCCTTTCCATGTTTCCAAGACAGGTTCCCCTGGCATATGTGGAATTGTGGCAGAGTCCAGATCCTGCCTCCCACCCAATTTTTACCTTTTTACAGTTATTTCCCTGATACAGTGAGACTTCCTGTGCCCTGCAAGCCAAAGTGAACTTTCTTAGCCAGACACTGGAGATGAAAATCAGGCAGAAATTTCAGGTATGCAGGACAACCAATGCAATTTACATTTTCTGATCACCCTTATATAAAAAGAGGCTTGTGTGTAGTATTTCAAGCTGGGTTAAATAATTTCACCTCTGAAGTTATGTGTGCTGTTGCTCTGGGGTTTCAGTCCCATTTTCTGGATTGGTTTAGTTATGTTCAAGTGAAAACAATAGTTCTCAAGTTGAGGGAAACTACATAGAATAACAATTGGAAACAGCAATAGCAATACAAAGAGCAAAGCAATGCATCTTGGCTCAGGCGTTGGATCAAGTGAGGTAAATCCACTGTACATTTTGTGTTGCTCTTTTTAGTTGAGTCCATCTCCAAACAACAGCTGCTGCACAGCAAGTTTTTGGTATTGAATCACTTTTTCATCTCGTAGTCATTAATAATTTTCCTGAAAAGGAAACAGGCCCCTTAATGCCCCTGGTTGCTCCTTGCAGGTTCTGCAGCCAGCACAGCACTGCTGCCTTTCACCCACCTCTGCCTTCCAGCACCCTTTGTTCTGGGAGCTGGGGGTCCTCACACCTGCTTATGTGGCTTCATCTCTGACAACACTTTAAAAAATGGTGAAAGCAACATGATTTAAAATGCCAGTCCAAATCCATTGGCGTCTGCTGGGCTTTCCTGTGGGAA
Organism: Corvus brachyrhynchos; assembly: GCF_000691975.1. Classification (NCBI taxonomy): domain Eukaryota; kingdom Metazoa; phylum Chordata; class Aves; order Passeriformes; family Corvidae; genus Corvus; species Corvus brachyrhynchos. Next base: position 2,583,773 of record NW_008239767.1, read on the forward strand.
GCAGAAAAATCTCAGGGGTATTCCTCATGATCACCTTTCTGCACTGCCCTGTATGTCCTCTCCGGGGGATTGTGAATCTGGAGAGGGTTTCACTGCCTTCAGGATTTTCAGGGGAGGCTGTGGAATTCAGAGTCTAACACAAATCCATATAGGTCAAATAATTTAATAAAACTTGGGTACAAGTATTGCGTAGGAAAGGAAACACACAGCATAACCGAAACATCCCCTCATCATGCAACCCTAGAGGCCGGGTACCCTGCTCTGACATCCACTGGCAGTCTGGCATTGCCACCAGAGACCAGCAGCAGGAGTGAGGAGGCAGTGGTTGCTGCCTGGTGCTGATAGTTGTTCATGCTGTGGAACAGAAAGAAGGCGTCATTATTCTTGCTAACACAGAGTGAAGTGTTTCAGTAATAACTCCGAAACAGAGATATTACTGGTAAGGAGTGACTAGTGTGCCTAAACATGCCCCTCTAATGACATTTCATGTGCTTTAGTGTACCTGAGTCCTCCTTGCTAGGCTGTCAGGTCTGACACCAGACCTCTGGAAAAGCAACTGTCCTTCTGCATCAGCCACTGGAAGTCAGACAGAAAAGCAAGGGCATCTCAAGTAATGCTAGGCACGCATGTTCAGGAACCTCAGTCATTCCCCAAGGATCCAAAGGCATGTCCTTCATTTGCTGTATTGTTTGAGCAATGTTCTCTGTAGCAAAAATAGACACAAAGGACATGTAAAACAAAAGCTAAAAGCTATTTAACTGCGAAGAGCAATTTTCACCTGAGCACTGTGTGGTTTCTGGACTAGGAAAAAAGTCACCTACTTCTCTCTCATTGTTAATACACCTTTTTATTAGTGTTAGTCTTTCCAGCTCTACAGGCTCTTTCTCTGGCTCTTGAGGCACTTTCAGGATAGTTAATCCTGTCCTCTTGCAGAACAGGTAGCTATAATCTTATTTGGCATGTGGGCTGCCAGCACCATTAAATGCAGTGCCATTATGTTACTTGGTAAAAACTATCAACTCCCACCTGGCTACAACCTCTTTCAGGGAGTTACAGAAAACAGTAAGGTCTCCCCTGGGCCTCCTTTTCTCCAGCCTAAACAAGGCTCACATCAGCCTTTTGTCATGAGACTTCTGCTCCAAACCCTTCACCAGCTTTGTTGCCCTTCTCTGGACTTGCTCCAGCACCTCAAACTCTATCTGGTAGTGAGGGGCCCAAAACTGAACACAGGATCTATAGTGTGGCCTCACCAGTGCTGAGTGCAAGGGACTCATGACTGCCTGAGTCTTGCTGGCCACAACTTTTCTAACACAATTCCATATTAAAGGGACCCTGATGTGTCCCTTGTTACCCTGTGCATCCTGCCCTTCCATCAATATTCTCTCATTCATTCCTCCTTGTTCAAAGAGACTCAGAAACCCAAGCCCAACACAGTACTTTGACTTAATTTGTCTCTCCATTAGAGCCCTTTCTCCTCCTCCACTCTTGGATGACCTTCTGGACCCTGCCAGTTTTCTTATAGAATATGGTTTCCACATGTTTTTGCACAGTACCTAGGAATCTGTTTTGAACACAGTATTCTTTTTATGAAGAGGAAATGCTCCATCTAGATTTCCCATCTCAAAACTTGTTCAGTCCTTTTTGTGAGATCTGTGGATGTATCTCCATAATCTGCAGGTGCAGGTGCAAAACCCTGGAAAGCTCTGGTCACCCAAGCTTCAGTTGCACTCCTGGAGACTTCATGTGATGGACTCAATGTTTTCACACTTCACTCAGTTCTCATATTTCTGCAGTAAATATCCTCATTCCTCAGTTATTTTCTACCAAATACAGTATCTATGGAACTCGGGTTTCATAGGTTGGCAACTTTTGTGTTTCTAACTTCTGCTTTTGAAAGATTGTAGTAGGTCCCAGCAGATTCATATTTTTTTCTACTTTATAAAATGTAAATAATTAATTGAATGGGGTAAAAACCTTCAGGTATTTGTGGATGGAAAAAGAAATGCTGGTTCCCAAAACATGTGATCAACAGATGGTGGTAAAAATGCACTAATCTTTTTCTATTTGAAAAATAGTTCTTAAATCCTCATTTTTAATAAATCAAACAAGGAACAAATTTTCCACTGTTGTAAAGATCGTGCTATTAAAAAATAATTGTTCCGAAGTAGATCCTAGTTAATTTGCCAATCCTACAGTGTTTTCAACACTCACAATCTTTTGAAATTTTTTTCTCAAAGTGAAAAATTCAAGTGATTATGAGTGATCACTCGAACTATCACTTGTGAAGTGGTCTAAATGGTGATCCAGTGTTAGCTGTAGGGGCTCTTTGCAGAGAACAGTTAGATCTGCTGGCTCTTTCATTAATGTTACAGTAGTAGAACAAAGATGTTTCATAATGGCACACCTACATCCTCCAAACAGGCTTTTTCATCTGGTTTTTGAACACGATGCATACATACACTTGTCTATGGTCATACACACACACATCTGTATGAGACATTTATGCACAAAACTAGTTCACAGTTCTCCTTCTTGCATTAGCCTTCACAGACAACATTGCCCAGAAGGTGATCCAAGTAAAACCCACCTGACACTTGGAGAGCAATGCCAGTTGCTGCACTGAAAGCCTCATCACTGCCATTCTCTGTGGGGTGTGTTCTATTTACTGGCATAGAAGTTGCTCAAATAGTGATGGTCAGAGAGTCAGAAAAGCAGGGAGCACTCCCTGGAGCTCTCACTGGCCTTACATAAAACCCTTCCATTCTTTTTTGCCATTAAAGCTGATCTGCAGTATTCAGACATCCTCTTAGGAGCTCTTTGGAGAGGACGTATTTCTCATAATTTATACTCTGAAAAAGAGAGAGGCCCCGTTCTCAGTGGGACCATATACTGATCTACTACCATCCTGCTGATCAGATATATTGACATCAAATTCTCCCCAACACAGTGTCTACTATGCACTCTGATTTGCTCATAAAGTTATTTCTAATTTCAGAGCAAGCACCTCTCCTACTGTACTTGCCCAGCTTACCCAAAGCATCTCCGTAAAGGTGATCTTCTGCCTGGCTGAGATAATTAAGTTGTTACAGACTGGGTAATCCAGGCTGGCTGCACTTACTGTGCAGCAAGTCTGCTATTGACAGGGGCAATTTTCTCACTAAAATTAGGCAGACCTTCTGCAAAGGGAAGAGATGTATATGCTTACAGCAGAAAGAGAACATGACACAGTATGACAGCTTTATGCTGAACCACAGACAAGGGGATGTAAAGCACAGCTCCTGGCCTAAGTGGCATGTGCCTTAACACAACTGTAGGAAGGCAGCTGAGTGCAAGCGTAAAAAATCCTGTAAATGTATGCAAGCACATAAAAGAGGCTGGACACAAAACAGAGTTTATCTCTAGCATGCAAAACTTTTCTCCTGAAGAAGCCACTTACTCACCACAAGCTCGTCTCTCCTCCCACCATTGCAAGAAAATGTGGAATAGTTCTTTGCCTCCCTTTTCCCCTCCTCACCTCATGGTTTCCATTTTATTAAAGCAGATCGGTTTTCAGGTTGAGTATCACCAAAAATCCCTCCCTAATAGAAACACAGGAGACAAGCAGTTGTCATGGGAAATGCTGGCTCCCTGCTGATAACTTTGTGGTGGCTCAGGCAATTGCCTCCTTATGTTTCCACTGAGATGGAATGATAAAACACCTTAGTGCCAAAGGGGTATGAACATGTGCAGTGATTACAGTGCTTGCTTTGCTTCCCTGAAGTCATGCTATCAGTAGTACTTTTGCACCTGGTTTGTCCCACCCTTGTGCATACTTCAGTTGCTAGTAGTGGGAAGCCCACACAGTGTTGGAGGCAGGAGAGCAGAGAAGAGGGAATGGAGGCTGCCCCTTACAAAAGCACTCAGGGGGTCATATCTGAGTAAGAGGAATAGCCAGGCAGAAATCACAGTGTTTCTGACAGTGCCCTCTCCATTCTGACACTATCCTTTGAAAGACTGTGAATATAAAGGAAACACCTTGTTCCGCCTTTGTTTAATGCAAAACTGCAGATTGAATTCATTGTGTGTGTCTGATGAGAAAATGATGAAAGAAACCTCAAGCCCTTTCTATTGGAAGCTTCTGCAATGCAGTGCACAAGTTATCCACACCTTTTACTGAACTGGTCCCTTAGAGGAAAGGCTGAATACTCATGAATGGTAAAAGAGAAAAGGAACTGCTTTTAATTACAATATTCAAATATTCCTTTCAGTATCAAATATTCCTCTTAAGATTCTGAAAAGATCAACTGTTTGTTACTGCAGCACACTCAGCCATGAACATTTTCCTAGGTAGCATGACTGGGGGTATATTTAAAACATAAATGCAGCTAAGAGAAGGTTGAAGCTGGAAATTTCCAAATGAATGCTTTTTCTTCCTCCCCCCTTTCTGTCTTGTCTGCCTGCATCACAAGCAGCCTACTTTCCTGTTTGCCTAACGCGTCAGGGTGATGTCCTGTGAGGATTTTAGCTATTTCATCACTTTATACTTGTAGTTCAACAGTAACATTCCAAAGTCCTCAGGAGGCACTTTTCTCTCGACGTTATACATCCCCTCGATTGCCTATACATGGAAAGAGATTCATAACTAATGTAGTTGGTGTCACAAGATTCCACCGGCACAGCAGTCAATATGGAATGCGGCACTAATTGCGAACAGCACCTATCTGCTCAAATTACTGTCGGAATGCTAACCTTGGGAAAAGATATTTTTATGCATAAGATTTTCTGCAAAAGAAATATTACTGGAAGTGAAACAGCCAGACTTCCAGTTATGAGAACGAGCTCTGTTTTTGCCCTTGTTACTGCTGCTTTCACGAAGGAAGAAAATATATCTTAAGACCAATTTCCCACTGAGGTTAATAAAAAAAACTGCAAAAAACAAGTGGCCATGGCAATACTGAAAGGAAAAAAATATCTAGATCCTGTTAAGTTATAAAGACAGTGTTGTTTGTTTTAGAAAACATAGAAATTTCTTAGATGACTTAAATATACAAAATGTAATGTGAAAAATATCCTCATTTGCAGTGCAGCATTTTTGATGGGGTGTCTACATTTTGTGTAGCACACAGAAAACTTTTTAGGATACATAGAGAAGGATTTTTCAAAAACATGTCACAAGGGACTGATTTTAGGATAGCTCTGTGCCACTTGCTTCTACAAAAATCCATATGCGTTTTGCAAGAGGGTCTGGCTTCCAGGGGTGAGGATCCCTTGGCCACCCTGGGTAGCAGTTCGGGTTCGGGATGAGGAGGAGGTTTTATCTCTTGCCAGAATGAAGCTCAGCACAAAACAATTCCCCAGGAACAAAACAACAGCAGAGAAGAGGAATCCTGTTTCAGGGATTTGGAGAGGGAGAACAGAGAAAGGATGCCAGTTGCATCCACTGGCAAACTAATTAGTACAAACTAATGGTCTTGATGAGCACAGTGTGATCCAGACCCAAGGAAAATATTCTTTTCCCAGAATAATCAGTGCCTTGCAACCTGAAGAATGTATAAGGTTTCTGAGGGAGGGAAAAAAAAAAAAGGAAAAGAAAAAAAGGAATAAATCAAAGAAATAATTTTCATAGTTTAAATCCATCTTTCCATAATAGACTGTTTGTTTCACAGAGACTGACATCATTTATTTCAGTGAGCTGTTGATTAGGATTTATTTCTTCTCTCACAAAAAACTCCCACCTGGAGTGAAGGAATCACTTTCGAATCATACTGCTGACCAGAATACCTCCTTATTTCTCAGCATGCCATTTCTATCATAGGTACATGTTTTCCCACTGCACTCTAGAAGTGTGCAGTATCAAAACCCATCATGAATTATACACTGAGATCTCACATACAAAATGTTCTCATGTTTACTCACCCTACTGTTAACTTCTCCAAAAGCCAGTTAAATTACCTTTCAGTGTGGACAGACTCTTCAAAGCAGCACGGATCCTGTGTTCATTTTCCAAAAACAGGCAATCAGCTAAGCCTGAGGGTTTGTTCTCATCCCTCTTGAATTCCCTGAATTGCAGTTTTAGGTAACTGCTCATCTTTTGCTACAAGGACCAGTAGCAAAGTAAGTTAGGTGATGCACTGTGATGCCTCATGTTGGGGTTCCTCCCCTCTGCCATGTGGTCCTGGGAGAGGGGCCCCGGGCTAGAGGAAGGGCCTATGGGGTTTCCCTACTCCCTGGTCAGCCTCGTTCCCCATTGGTTGTTTCGTGTTCCCCTGCCCGGGAAGGACCCTCTGGTCCTGTGTTTGTTCAGTTCTTGGCCAAGTCGTCGACCAGGTGGCTGGAAAAATAAACATCTCTGAAAATATCTACCAAGAATTGGTCCATATATTCTTTTCCACGGGCCTTGCTGTCTGATACACGTGTTGCAAGAATCCCCACTGCAACAGCCTAAGACACATATTCGTCTTGCTCCAGACTCATTCTAAAACCTGCTCCCTATTGACCTGGCTTAAAATAGGTATGTGGACAAAGGCACTGGGAAATGAAAAGTTGCCAAATACAATGTAAACTTTTTATGCATATGCTCTAAAAATGATGATGGTTCCAAAAGTGGGAAAAGTCTGCCAGTATCTTTAACACAAAAATATACTCTAAAAAAAAAATTAAATTACTGGAAGCTGAAAGAAATCCCCTTTCCCAGAATCACAGAATGGGTAAGGTTAGAAGGGATCACTGGAGGTCATCTAGTCCAACCTCCCTGCTCAAGCAGGATCCCCTAGAGCATGCTACTTGTCATTCTGTCCGAACAGCTTTAGAATATCTCCAGGGAAGGAGATACTCACAATTCATGTAAATGAAATAATGAGGTGTTTTAATACCACTGCTATTCATTCACATGCTATTCATTACCTGAGCAATCCAGGATGAAAATGAAACTTTCACATTCACACGCCTACAAGCAAAAAGCTGAGGCAGCAAAACTGAAGTTCAATTAGCACTTACCAGGCAGCTTAATTAGTGGTTCCCTTCAATGAGCTCCACCTGGGCTGTTATAGCCAATGGCTCTGGGATAGTGCAGCAGCAGCAGCAGCTAGCTAGGTTATTTGGCTCTGTACTGTTAGCATGAGAAATGGAAACAGTGCTAAAGTAATTATTGTTCTGGACACAAGAAAAATTAGTGTTTTGACTAATGAAACATGGTAAGTGATGAAGCCTCCATTAATATTATCATTTTTTTTTTAATGTGTTGGATGATGAAGCATTAAGGTTTCTATAGCATTTGCTGATTTCAGCTCTTAGGAATACTGATCTTTTGAATCTGATTGTTCAAGTGACTGTATTCTAACTTGCTCTTCTTGAGAGTTTTTCATAGGTTTAAATACAATTTTCTTTAAATTAGGCAAACAAATTCTTTGAACTTGACCCTATGAAGAGCTGAGCGACAGCAGTAACCCTGTAACTACTTCTATTACCATTTCCTGACTGGATTTTTTTTTTTTTTTTTGCTAGGGAATAAGGGTTAGATGTGGGACAAACATTAATTTGTTCAAAGCAGCATCCAGTCAGAGTTATGAGCATCCAAAGAAAGTATTATGAAGGCGGCTGGTCCACAGATCATCTGTAACTTTGAAAGCAGCTCTATTTGAGCTATTTCATATCTCCATCTGGTTCCTTCATTGTCAGAAAAGCAACTGCGTATAAATAAATCTTCAATGAATGATGTAGGAGGATTTTTCTTTTGACAGAACAATATTCAGTGAGACTTTTTTCACTTTTATAAATGATTCTGCATTTAACAGGCAGATAATTCTGAAAAAACTGTTACAATCACCTCATGCAGAAGCCCACACCAGAGCCCAAGTTGATTTTGCCTGACTTAATCCTGTTAATCTTCAGGTCACCTCTCTCATTTCATGATTTTTAAGGACAGGAAATGAGTTGATTGAAAACATGTGGAGAAATGACCTTCCTCTTTTCCTCTTATTGAAAAAAATATTGAAAATATTCTCCAATCCAGAATCCAAAATTTGTAGCAAAATGCATTTTTCCTCTTGCAGAGTACAGCAAAGTCGGTCAAGAGAGTCAAAACAAAATTTCTTTTGCTTAATTTTTCCTTTGTACCATCTCACTGTCTCTAGTCCTTTTCTCTGTTCTCAAGGATGGAAGCAAAATAGAAGGACAAAAGCTATGGAGCATCCACTTAACTTACCTGAAGCTGTTTCCCAAGCCACACAAGCACAATAGGGAATGCTGACCACTATCCAGTTGGGCTGATGTGAATTTCTTTGTCCATGCTTGGATTGACACTGACCACCCAAGCCAACAACTAGAGAGCACATAGCTGGGGAGACCATTCAGAGCTTGACTGGGAAAATTCGCACTGGGAACACTTTCAGTCTTTATTGAATGCCGTGGAAAAGCCAACACAGCTGTTAGGATACAATGCCATGCACAGACAGAGGACACCTCCACTGCCTTGCCTGGGTGACAGAAATGGCACAGGTCTGCCAGAGCAGTGCTCTCAGCTAAAACACACATCAGTGTTCACAGAGAGTGTCCCTACTCACTAAACTCTCAGGGTGACCTATGTCTCACATCAGTCCATGGTGACAGCTCAGAGTAGCTGACATAACACAGAGTGAAAACTCTGCTAGGATTAAAAATGTAATAACAGTAACCATAGAGATATTTTCCACCTGTATTTCTCTGAGATATAAGGTATTAGAAGAATTTCTTACAGAATCAACAGCGTGTGGTACCTTCTCCCAGGTGACAGAACCTGAAGAAGTGGTCTCAAATTTCACTGGAGGAGGTTTAGACTGGATATTAGGGAAAAATTTTTCATGGAAAGGGTTGAAAAGCATTGGAACAGACTTCCCAGCGTAGTGGTGGGGTCATCATGCCTGGAAGCATTCAAAAAAAGGGTGGATATGGCACTTGAGGGCATGGCTTAATGGTGAATGTGGTGGTGCTGCTGGGTTGGCAGGCAGTTGGACTTGATAAACATAGAGGTCTTTTCCACCCTTAACAATTCTATGATTCCATAATAGCAGTGTCTTGTTAGAGTAAGATTGGGTTAATTAATAGATCAAAAGTAGCTGTCATTAGAGAAAGGCTATGCAATTAACAGGGAAGTTTTTATAAGCTCCAATTTGGTCAGAAGCTCTTCTGATGGTATGAAAGCCCAAATGGTCACAAAGTTTGCTGCAACAACAGCAGACTGAGGCCACCTCTTCCAAAACACAGGATTACCCTTCCTCCCCAGTCTGTTGTTTAATATTGTCCATACCAGATTGCTGTGCACAGCTGTTTCATCTTCATGTTTGAGTTTCTTCCTTCACTGAGTATTTCACTTTTTCTCAGTGCAGCAATACATACTAGGGCTTCTGGGCATGGATTTTTCATTCTGGGATCTATGTCTCTGGCCTCTCCATGACCCAGCCACAGCTGGCACCCCAGATGCTTCTTTCCAGCATAGGCTCTCCAAAATCTGCTGCTCCAGAATCTCTTTCTAATCCAATTCTCTTCAACAAGCTGGACTTCATGCTTGCTCAGCTGCATAGATTTACTTGACATAGAGTTTGGCCCTTTTTTAGTCCAATTTACGTGGACAGCCAGTATTATATTGTTGCAGTAGTCAGAGATGACACATGGTAGGGAAGAGTCCAACTGGTCAGTGGCTTGGACCCAAAATCCTTGAGCTTCATCTCACCTATACTATTTTTAATTGGTTCCATCTAATTTCTCTAGTATCTAATTTTACATCATTAACAGTCTCAAGGTCTTCACTATGTCAGTGGCTCTAATAAAATAAACAGGAGTTTGTGTTCTTTATTCTTTAATATTTGTGCTTTAGGCTAGAGCAAGGGGAGTTTTTTTAAATACAGACCACAAGTGGCTGGACACCAGGGGTGTTTTTCTGTTCAAAAAGGTCACCATTACCCAGGCAGCTACTAAAAATTTAACCCATGGTTTCACACAGTAGTACTTGACACATTGCACAGCCCTACTATGGATTTACTTGTAAAGACATTTCTAAAAACAACAAAACCATATTGTGTCTATTGTACCCCCAAGCTGCAGCCAGGATCTTCCTACATAAATATAGGGAGCCAAAATTTCCAGGGACTTTTTGGGGTGAGGAACAGACCATCATATCCTGATCTGATCCAGTTCTGGTTCAGCACCCATGTACAGAATTGGCTGGATATGGGTGTGGGCATGAAAGGCATTAAAATATTTGCATTTATGTGTCGTGTACATTTTTATCTCTCTTATTCTTAAAGGCAGAGTACATTATAATGTCAAATGCAATAGGACTTTCCCCTCCCCCAAAATAGTATAGTTGCAGAGAGCTGAATCTCCTAACACAATACTGCTCCGCAATTTAGAGTTCACGTGGAGCAAACAGCACTGGATTTCACTGCTGTAGCGTAATTCTCAGCTGTCATATATCCTGCACAGAACTGGGTTTCTGTCCTGCCTTTTTAACTGATTGTTCATCAAATTACTGGGTTATTGCATGGCAAACAACCATCAGTGGGAGTAACATAGCTGTCTGGAGAACTCCTGGACTGTATGATAAGAGGTGATACAAGCAGGACACCAGGATTGTGGTAGAGAGGTGTTAGTGGGAGTATGACACACCTATGAGCATTGACACAGTACTGCCTAAGCTGTCAAAACATAGGCACATTTAAGAAAGCACAGTCAAACTGGGGTTCAGCCACTTGCAATTTTAACAGTAAGTGGAAGAGACATCTTGATACTCGTAGGAAACAGGAATGGTCACAACTGGCTGAGGTGCAGCAGGTAGAGCTATGCTTGGAGGAGTGTTTTGCTGATAATACCTGATGTGCAAATACCATTAGAGAGCAGTGACTGGGGCCACCCTGGTGCTAAGTGGATACAATTTTGTGCCTTCTGTAACCACAGAGATTTGTCTAACGCCCGTGTCTCTCTCCTTTCCCCATCACACCTCCATCAATGGACTCCACTTCTTGAAGTATCTCTGCAATGAGCAAGGTCTGTCCTTTCAGACACCAGCCTGCTTGGAGGTTATTGATAACCATAAAGATATCATCCCCAGAGGCTGTTTTTGTTTATTTTTCATGGGCAAAAAATATATTTAATTGGTTCTGTGAATCAGAAGAATGACTCCCTCCTTCTATTATGGTAGGATGTATGCAGCATTATATGACACTGCCCTTTCCACCACACAGTTTCTTCTACAAACATATCTGCTATTATTTCAAAGTCTTCTTTCATATTATTAACTCACTGTGTACTAAGTTATCTCAACTTCACCCCTTTTGCAATACAGTAATCATAATCTTTGATTTTACACAGTGGAAGAAACTGAGATAACTATGCCCTGTTCCCACTTTCTCCATACCCATATTATCTTTGTCACTTTCTTCCTTACACAAATCACACATAGATACAAGAAAGATTAAAGTGACCACAACCAAAGCAATTATAAAGCCCCCTGAAGCTTCTCTTGCCTTTTGTGACATCTCACAGAGTCACTCATCTCAGCCTTTTCCAGACAGAGCAGTGGTGGTGCTGCAGGACACTCTTATCAGCCCCTCTGAGGAGCAGCAAAGAAGATCACCTTGGTATGAAGGCTGCTCCTAGGCCAGTGAAAAGAGAAATCTGATGCATGTTCTTTCATGCCTCACAGAAATTAAATTTGCCAGACATCTTAATTAACAGTAAATTTAGACAGAGAAAGTAAAATGTAATTGTTTTCACCTTAATTTTTTATCAAAGTGCACGACCATGCCCCTTCTAAAAACCATTTGAAAGTGGTAAAGACAGATCCTTGGTTACTAATTTTAGAGGGATCATCATGATTTCAGTAGTCTGTCTCACCCACTCTGTCAGGAACACTAATTTCCCACTTGGCATTCTGATGCTGAAGGCTTGATTTATGGGAAGACTTGCAGTTGTGAAGGACTTGGACATTTTTTCCACTCCAGGAGTGGATGCTGGGTGCCAGTTTCTGAGGCTGGTGGACCAGCCAAACCCCAGCCTAACACTGCAGCTGCTGACCTCAGGGTCAGTTGCAGTGATTCTCAGCTCCAAACTGCTGCCCCCACCCCGAGGTTGCTTTGATTTACAAGCATGCATGGTTTTTCTAGGACAGGTAGTTATTCCTACTCACCTGCAACTTTAACTCCTTCAGTCCCACAAACTAAGAGCACTGCAGATTAACTTTGGTTTTCGCCAGCAAATTTGTTCCCTCACAAGGTGAGTAGGTAGAAGTGAAATGTCAGCTGTAAAGGAGGTGAGTTTCTCAAAAAAGAGACATGTTCGTGAAGCAGTGGGGACCTTGGTGGCTGTTAAGGTAACTCAGACACATTTAAATGGCATTTCACATTCAGAAGAGAAGACCTTCTCCTTAACTGTGAGGAGTGATCATTTGGTGACAGTGTTGAAATTGGCCAACAGACTGTAAATAGTCTCTCCTGTGACCCATGCCATAGCTTCTTAGAGGACTAAAATAATTTAGTGTTTGGCACTCTCAGATTGTACTCACAAACATTTATTTAATCTCTCCCTCTCCATATTCTCATTGTGTGAATGGGAAGACAAATGTAAGAACATTGAAATATGATGTTTTGAGAACATGGATCTGGGCTTGCGCCCTCTGTCACTTCAACTTCTCTGCCTCTAGATCACACATAAACTGTTCAGCTGCTCAGTTTATTATATCTAGCCTTAAAGTCTGGGCTCACTCTCCCCAACCTCTAATAGACCCTGGGAGAAATACAAGCACAGCTTTACACTCTATCTCAGTTGTTTCCAAAACCCAAGAAACTGTTGCAATAAAGAGAGAAAAAATGAGTTTAAAGGGAGAAAATAAATTGAATCTGTCAAACCAAATAGCAAGTGGGCTGGCTGGTTAGTTAAATAATTTTTATTGGCTTTTTCCAACTAATCTGCCTGCAGGATTTATTAGTCTTTTACTATATCCTCAAATAAAGCATCCAAATTTAGTTCCAGTTTATGCTTTAGCCATTAATAATTTTGTACATCCTAGAGAGCATTTATATTATTTATTAATTTTATCTAACCATAATTACAGTCATTGTGGCTGTTTAATGAAAAGTTACTCCGGGCCAAGGTTCTAGAATTCAAATTGCATTTCGTCATTTTTACAGAGAGGCCTTTTGGAGTATTTAGTTCCTTACCCAAGGGCTTCCTCCTGGCCAGGAAACATTATGAAGAAGGGATAACTAGAATGGGTTGCGCCCTGGCCCCATGCAAAAGAGAAACACTGCCATGCCTTGTTATTCTATTAGCCTGACTGTCAGAGTCACTCCAACTTGCACCATTCAGGTTTGTACCAATGTCCACACACAATTCTCACCATGCCAGAACCAGGACACACAAGAAGAGAAGAGGCAGAAAGACACTTTGCATCTCTCACCTCTCTGGTTTCTGCAGTAACACTGAGATCAAAGCTTCTTTTTTCGAGGCTATAGATGCACTTGCAGCTCCACGGTCTATGGTAATGAGCCAACAAGTACATCCTCATGCAGCCCACTTCTGAGTTGCTCCATGGCTGTGAAAATGAGAAGTTTGAGTTACATAAAAAGATGTCTTCTTTACTTTTCTCATAGTTTTCCTATGTGGATCTTGTCAGTTTGCTATAGAGCAGACAGTATGTGGCTCTCAATCTTCAAACTGTATGTCATACTGTAATTTTGTCTTTTCAAAGTTTTGAGCACCTACTAACCTCCAGCCATTCAGGAGATGGCACTGAGTGAAATCTCTTCTGTTTTTCATGAATCCTACATCTCATTACTTTGAAGTGGGCAGGAGAAAGTTTCTCCATTCATGTACGCCACAGGAAAGGTTTCCGTGAGTCAACTCTTTGCAGTATAGAAATGGCACTGCTGTAGACTACAGAGAAGGGACAAAATCCATGTGTTACTTTGGCTGCTTCTCGTTTTTTCTTTATCAAAACTTATAGGTTGGACAGGCTGTTAGGAAAGAAATCCGACCCAGCTTATCTAAAAGCAGGGACTATTCTTCAAAGAAGATCTCAAGGCATTTGTATGTGGTAGGTTCAATGTTCCATGAACATATCTGAGAGAAAATTTTCCAATAATAAAAGTAATATTAATCTAAGGTAACCAGATAGCATTCACACAAGATTATCTTATTCTATGTAGGTTAAATTCATATATTCATTTGCTGCTGCTGAACAAGCTGGCTTTAGGACCTTTGCCCATGTGAGGCCATAATGATTTCTTATTTTGCAGTCAGCTGAGTTTCTACATTTTCCAGCTTTTTAACTTGAACAAGTCCAGCATTAGTCTGAAGTCCTTCTACTCCTTCAGCCGTAAGTTCTTCTCTATATTGTGGCCCCAAGTTAATTCTAATTACTCAGATATTTTCGTGCATGAAGTCTTACAGAATGGATTAAGATTTAATTTTAATTTTAAATTTAGATCCTGAATTTTAAATTCAGGTCTACATCCCTGAAAGTCAAAACCAGGGACCTGGTCACATCATGCATCTGGTCTTCCCACCCACAAAACCTCTGTGGTGTTGAGAGGTGATTGCTCAGCAGGGATGTGAAAACACTGCCTGCTGACAGACCTGCTCTGGGATCCCAGTGTTTCCACACAGCACTTCTCTGGGATCATGCTGTTTCACCGTGACACTAGATTTCATCAGCTGAGTGAGGGCTGACACCTTCATCTGAGATACACAGAGAAGGCAGTCAGGCATTCAGCAGAGCCTAAGAAGGTCTTTGAACATCATGGAGTAGAGTGTGCAGGTTTAGACTTTTGGAGAGAGACTGAGGAAAGTGACAAACAAAGCCAGGGAAAG
>NW_008239767.1:2598628-2614428 GCF_000691975.1 Corvus brachyrhynchos
CCTGATGTGGATGCTTGCAGACAGATGCACGATTTTGTTGCTCAGACTCATGAGTGAGGTCCATGGTGTGGGTGCAAGGCCCTGGGGGTGGGCTCAGCAGTCCCAACAGTCCTCCTGGAGCTGGCAGTGACACCAGCTCTATCCCAGTGCCGGCTGTGCCACAGCCCAAACACACAGGACAGAGGTGAGACAGCAAGTGGAGGTGCCGAGACTGAAGAGGTTCCATGCAGGGCAGTTACAGACAGGGAGCAGCAAGCAGAGCCTTCCCATCCCAAATGTAACTCTCTTTACAGGATGCTGCAGTCTGCCATCTTCTACCCATGATAAACCCAAAAAACAGTTGGTTCCAGAGCAGGAGAGCTCTCATGGAAGGTGTACATGTCGATCCCCATTATGTGTCAGACAGCATCAACACAAGCCCTGGAAACTTTTGTGTCTTCAGTTTACCTTACGCTGCAGATAGCCACCACCATAGGGTTGATGGCCATCCACAGCTTTGGAGGGTTTGTGCACCCACCATCAGAGTGAGCTCTGCTGGGCCAGACACACCACAGGCCAGAGAAGTCACAAGGAAGAACAACACAGGTGGGATGGGAAATAAATTATTTGAAGGCAGGTATGTGTTATGACAGGCTTTTTTGCTGTTGTTTTCTTTTTTCTTTAAAGCAAGTAGTAAGAATTACTAAGGATGCCAGTATTAAAATTGGAGAAAAGAGGAGATACTCTCACATAAAAAATAAGGCATATATTAAAAACTCTAATAAAGGTGCACAAATTCTGTAACATTTTTCAAGTTATAGTGACATTAATAAACAGTGCTAAGAACTTGAAGAAAATATAATTCCCTTGTTCTTTCAACCACTTAGTTCTCAATGTCATCTGTTTTAAAACCTCAGTTTCAGTAATATCTCAGTCATCCCAATTAAATCAAAAGGACTAAGGGCTGAATCCTTTCTGCAAAATACTGTTTTTTTCACATGATCACTTTGCGTGACATTTGAGACATTTAAAAATAAATATTGACAGTACAAATGAATATGATATATGCTAACAAAAATTATAACATAAAAATATAAATTCCATGACTGCTGCTGTACCCTTAAGTAACTATTTTGTTAAATGCAAGAAAAAAGCTATCATTTTATAGTTAAAACTAAACAGCAGCTTCCAAACTAGCTGTAATCTGAAGACAGATATAAAATGGTGTTAAAGCCTTTAGCCTGCAAGTTAGCCTCCATGCTTCTTTCCACAACAGGGGAGAGAGTGCTGGATGAGCAGGAGAGAATCCCAGGACATCTGATAGCCAGCAAGAGACAAAGAGGGAGCACAGGGTGGCTCTTATCTAGAAAAAGAAATAGCAGCTGACGCAGCTGTGAACAGGCTTATATTATTTTATTTCCAATGTATGACTGATATGCTTAGCAAACATTTCTTGAGATTTGAGGGCTCTGTCTCCCAAGCATTGCAAGTAGGATGAGCATGGGTACCCACTGTCTCCCCCTGCATCTGAAGGTTATTAAAAGAATGAAGACGTAGGCATGGATTTAACACCACTGGAACCTGTTCAACCCCCAGATTGAATTGTACTTAGTCACAATGAGACCTGTAAATTTTTTGCTCAGGGACAGCCATTAAACTTCATTAGGTTGCAGTCCCTACTAACTTCCACTGAAGTCAGAGCTGTGACCTGTCCCCAGAGACAGCCAAACCCTGATGCAGGCAAGTAGCAGTTACTGCAGTACAGCAGTACTTGGTTTGAGCTTGGTCTGAGCTTGGTCTGAGCTTCTGGCTGGGCCATGGCTGCAGGATCAGTGATCCACATCAGGAGTGGTAAATCCAGATTGAATCGATCACTAGAATTTGCCCATCTAAAATTGTTTCTAGAAAAACTCTGGGAATACTGCAGATGTGGGGACACAGGCAGTCTAACAATGGGTGCTGCAGCAGGGGAACGCTGTTACCTCATGCCATACCATCCCATTTACTATCTCCTGCATGACTACTGCCTGAACTGAAAAAGTTGAAGTTCCTCCCAGAGGGAGACACCATGCTATGCCTGGGGCTGGCATGGGAGAGAAAGGCCAGGAGGGCCTCACTGATCCCCACAGAAGCCCATCATCCATCACTTGCCTGTGCCCCTGCCTTTCATGGCATGACAGATTTTAATGCATGAAATCCATGAGAGAGCAACACACCCTCCCACGGGTGATGCCAGCTTTGGAGTTTAGATTTGTCTGACAGCCATGAGCACAGGTGAAGAGCAAAGTAAAAGAAGGAGCATGGTTAATCTCTTTCATGTAGGTCTAACTGCAACTTTTTCAAAAAGCAGCCACTGAGATACTTGACTGATGGGAAAAGGACAAGGAGAATGTTTTTACTTTTAAAAAGTGTAAGCTTTTTTCCTATTTATCATCCAGCTAGGAACTATTGCTTGGTTTCCTCTTTTTGCAGGAGAGACCAGATACACGTCAGAAAGTGCGCAATGCAAACGGGGCATTTTAGGCCATGTAGATACCTGTCTTCACCATGACTTCCACTATAACTTTGTCTTAAATCTGGCTGCTGCTCTATGTGTCCTCATCTTCCCTTCTCTTCTCACAGACTGCTATCAAATTTTCCATTGCTCAGCCTTTCTCTCTGCAGGTTTTCATGCCCTCTTTTCCACAGTGACTTTTCCAGCCCTTTTCTTTTCTGCTGTCTCTTTTCCCTTTCCTTATAGTTACACATATATTCTACGTATCTTTTTGAGCTACAAGATTTCCCTCTTCTCTTCTGCCAATAGTCTCATTCAAAGCCCTTTTTCACTGGTTCCTCATCAGTTTTCTCCCTATTACCCAGTTTGCATGCTCCCACCCCACACTGCACGGCATCCCATTTAAATTAAAGCTGGACACATCCTTGTACCAATTAAACCTACATGTACAGTTTTGTTAAAACATTTCAAAGAGCCCATAATAGCATCTTTACCACAAACACCTGCAAACAGCCCACCATCCCGTTCCCCTGGCTGAAATCACATATTTTGTTCTTCTTTATCTGACTTCTTTATTGTTTCTTTTGCATCCTCCCTGATGATTTAATTTTTCCTCCTTGAGTCCTGTTCTCACATAGCTTGGGTTCTGCCTCTCTTCCCAAAGAAAAGGATACTCGGGAAAAAACATCCTCTTGAAACCCATATTTCACATTTTACTGCATTTCTTCCCTGGATCATGAAATTAATTCAACCCTCAGTTGTTACCCTAGTCTGCAATTCTTATTTCCAGCTTTGGCCTGGATCTCTTCCAAGATGCTTTTTATTTTCACCAGTCTTCACAAACCACTTGGAGTTTCTAGCCTCATTTTGGCTTTATTCCAAGGTCTGAGCAGCCTCTTGATCTTTCTGCTGTTCTTGCATATATGGCTCCTCCACCTTGTGCTGCCTCCCCCTGCCCAGCTGCCCACCACACAGTGTTTCATGATGTTATACTCTCCCATTGATTTCCTCCCTCTTCCCATTGACTCTAGGGATGATATTGGCCAGTATTCTGGGTATTCTCCTTCCCTCTCCAGCTTTCTGGGTGATCTAAGCCACACATGAGGTTTCAGCTTCCACGTGTGTGTCCAGGGCACTGGGCTTCAATCTGGGCTCCTTTTCTCCAGTCTGGGATCTGATTGTCTCTAAAGCTCTTTGTTTATCTGTAACTACTGACAAGCAGAGGGGTAGTTAGGGGAAATTAATGTCATACAAAACCGACAGCAAATGCATGTAAAAACTTCTCTCTGCTCAGTCTGGGCTTCTTCAACCTCATGATGCTGATTGGAGTTTTTAAGCCTTGCTGGGACAGGAATGGGCACTCCTTGTGATTGAATAACAGCTTCTGACACAAGTAGGGAGAAAACCTGGGGTGAGGAGTTAGGGACATTATTGCACCCTGTCACTTCTGATGAGAAAAAAATAGTGGTAATCTGAAATGCTGTTGGGAAAGCAGGATACACAAAGTGAAAATGTGTGTCATGTCTTATTTTCCTGTAGATGTGATCCAGCACCAGAATGGGAGAGGAAACAGTTGATGTGGGATACAAGTGAAAACAGCAGCACTCCTTGGTCTGTGATGATATTCTATGGCAATATATCGGTGACAGGGAAGGAGCAGTTTATGGGAGAGATATGAGTCCTGCTGCACTAGGAGGGCTTCTCTGTTGTGCTTAAAGGGCATAACTGGCATTTGCCTGTGGCACATCTGCCTGACAGGCACTGGGGTGTTCCTCAGGCCTGGCTCACAGCAGAACTGACAAAGTGGAGACTAATGTTCTTCTGTACGTTATGAAGTGCATCCTTTAACTGGCAGGATTTCAGCAAGAGTCCTCTGCAAAGGCCAAAAAGGCTATGGAGAGACAAAGCAGCAGCCCTATAGGAGCGGTCTATAGGGAATGTTTAAATACAAGCAAAAAAAATGTCATGACAGCTCTGCTCTTTTTTAACTCAACTACAGAAAATCTGATCAACAGGTTGGACAGTTTTTAAAAAAGAAAAAAGAGGCAAACATTTTCCAGGAAATGATGAGTATGATATGCTCTTTCCCCTCTTCTGGGAAAGAAGAAACACCCCAGGGAAAATAAAGATTATTCTACTTAAGTATGGCGGAGGTACACTTTCCAAGAAGCTAGGAGGTAGTGGACACTATCTGGGGTTTCGAAAATATCCATTAACATTCCAGATAAAAGGTCTAGAAGGAAGGGAAGTCTGCAGTCAAATAATCAGTTTCTTGACTGGGTAACATTGATTCCTTCTATTCAGCACACACTCTTCAATGACTGCAGCTTTACCCACCCCAGCTTTTTCCCTGCCTATTTTAGTGTGCAGGATATCTGGTGAACTCTGATTTTGTAACCACTTCAACCATATTTTTGATTAGACTGTGATCTTGTGGATTCCTCCCAGGGCCAGGATTCATCTTGGATCAACCTTGGCACCATCTTCAATGTTTTTTGCTCCCAGAATTGAAGCTTCTCGAGCTTCCAACACTCCTGTGCAAATCTATGCTCAAAATGAGCCTTCTTTCCAGACAGTTGGAAGTTCCTATGGAGTCTCCCATTTGCCTTTGTCTGGGAAGAGGTGCAGCTTTCCAAGTGCAGCTGAAGAAGGTGTATCCTGACTGGCTGCTCAGCTTGCACAGCATCTGCTTTACCAGAGGAGATGGCCACAACTGCACAGAGGCTGTTCCTGCAGACACATTTTTGTGCACCAGAGTCTGTGGAGATTCAGCCACTTGCTTTCATAAATGAGCTTAGTGAATTAGTTAACTTTATTTTAAATGAAGCATGCCAAGTGAATCCACCAGCTTCAGTAACTCTTACTAATAATAGTAGCTTTCCTCTTTCCCCTGGCTTATTATTAGTAAAAAATGACACAATTTGCTGAGAGTATTCAGCTTAAAGTCCACAGATATGGAGTGGGGAGTTTCAGCCTGGATGAAAATTTTCCAAAGCTACTAGCACATGAAAGCAGGGTTTTATGATGGAACCAGAATTTTAATCGACATAACTAAGGCCCTGGTACAGTTATGCAGTCTGGAGACAACCATTCTCATCAAGTACAGTGGTTTAGTTGTATGTTGTTCAGCCATGGATAATTCCATTCGTGGCTCAAAACCAGGAGACCCATGATCAGTCCCCCAAGCATCCTTGGGCAGATGGACTAGAGAGAAGGGAAGGTAAAGAACATTTACTTCTTTCATACTGTGCTGTGATCATCACTGTTGGACTGATTCTCCAAGATGAAGATATCCTAGAGAGTGGCCAGGGAAGCCCATGGGAGGAGCAGAGCCTCACTTGACATAGGAAGCAGCAACCACAGTTTCCCAATTTGGTTTGAGTTACTGCTGTGACACTCAAGCAGCTCCATTCCCTGAGGTGCAGGTGATATTTGTGTGGATGCAGATTTTAACCTTTTTAATCTTTACTTTGTTTCCATTTTCAAAAGGCCACAAGATTATTTGCATGATTAGTCAATTTGAGTAGAACAAAGAGCAGGCACACACCAGAAGACAGGGAAAAACAAGGAGTTGTTATCCTAGGGCCATTTCTGCCATCCTGTAACACTGTACGATAGCAGAACATGGAGAAGGCAAGTGCAGAGAAACATTTCTTTCTGATAACTACATTCTGCAACACTGAATTTTCCTTTGCAAAGGACAGGAAAACACTGGTAAAGATATATACTTTCTTAATAATCGTCCTCTCTGTCTCCTTGGTGTGAATTTCAAGGAAGAAAAGTGCTTTGTGGCTGCTTTCTGACACTAGACTGAACAGAACCATGATTGCATCAGCACTGTTACAATGGCTGGTTTGCAAAGGGGAGGGACTTTCCTCTGAGGGTTCAGACTTTATGCATGTCTCCCATTATGACAGAGTTCCTTGCAGGGTATGTGTTGAAATTCCTCTGCAAGATCTCTCAGGCTTTTTGGCAGCATTATACTTTTTCTCATCCTTTTTCTGGATTAAGAACTCTATCTCTCCACTATAGTATGTAACCCAAGCACTCGATTCCTATGAAACACCTCTAGAAATGCAACATCTCCTACATGGTAGTTTCGCCTCAATCCCATTATTCACTTCATTCCTTTTCCCACTGATATATTTGCAACTCAGATACCTGTCAGGGAACGGGTTTGTCAGTCTCTGCCCTGCACCATGAAGTGAGGGCTGTGTGCATGGCTTCTTGTCTTGGCCTGCCATCATCAGAAAGGCTTTGCAAATCAGTAGGAACAGAATGTACACATTTGGTAGGCAGGCTGGAAAACACTGGGTTTATGTACATGCCAACAGCTCTGCTTCAGAAACACAGAGTGAGCAGGAGCTCATTGGTGGGTGGGATTGTGAGAAAAACACACATATTTTATAGCAGAGGGCAAGGAAAACAGTCCAAGGAATATTCCCGCTGATCTTTAAGATTTGGAAATAATACTGCTTTTCATGACCTAAGCATTTAAGGAACTACAGCTGCAACCCTTCTCTCCCTTTTTTGGTCACCCTCAAAATATTGCAACCAGTGTTGCAGCTGAAATCTGTCACTCAGACTTGCTGTAGTGACTGAGATGGCCACAGGAGAGTGGTGACCAACGTGTCAGGTTTTGTGCAACCAGGAGGTGTGAGATCATTGCCACTACTCCTCAGTGCCAATGAGTAAGTAAATGTGACTGCACTAGACCCAAATGCAGAGGACCACAACATGACTCACACAGGAAACTCAAGTTTCAGTGCCATTTATTCATATGCTCACAATTCTTCCAAAACTTCAGTTTCTTTTCAAAGATCAGTAGTTTTCAACTTTAAATTGACAGGCAGCTAAAAACTAATATGCCTTGAAAGAAAAAGATGCTTGATGCTGAGACACCAAGGACAGTGGTGAATTTGTTGAACAGAAGACCATTAAGCTAATCCAAATGAAGGTCTTTTAAGAAACTTTAACTGGAGCTGTGATTTTTTTTTGCTTTACAAATCAAGTAACTCCCACTGAAGTTTTACAAATGAAAATATGAAACCACTGGCTGTCAAAACAAGAGATTAGGAATGTATAGCCCTAAATCAGTTCTGTTCGGTTGATAAGTGGAACAGCAGGATTTTTACCCTTCCATTTTTTTTACACAACTCATAGCTGTGCACACTAATTTAAATGCAGAGCTAATGCTACCTCTGCCAGGATGTAGAGTGACAAAGACGGATAACAGAATGATGGAGTGTTGATGCACTGGAAGTTTTTTACAATCCTGAACACCCAGCAAAATGGTCCTATTGAGTAATGGCACCAAATATTCCCTAATCCATATTCATTTAATTGTAAAGTTGACAGTTCTGTTTGCATGCACTGTAGTGCAAAGCCAGAATATACACTAAAAGCCAAAAAATGCTGGTCTTTTGCATGAAGCAGAATGGAAAAACAAAGTTCAAGATTGCTGTTGTAAATTGTTGCATTGCAATCTCGTTTGCAATGGTGAATTAGTTTGAGCATTGGCTCAAAAATATTGGACCCTCAGACACTTTTTATTTTAGCTTTCTATTAACTGTTATGAACTTGACAAAACACATCCCATGCAACAGCTGCACATTCTTAACATTAAAAAGTAACAATAGCCAAAGGGCTTTTTTTCTTCATCATCTCTTACTGAACTCAAAATGTCAAGTTAGAAACAGGACTGGTAGCAAATAACAGTCATTGTCACATACAGTGAAGTATATGTGACACACAGCATAGAAATGATGCTTCTGCTCAGTAATTCTGCATGTATATCCAGCAACCAGTGCTGCTTCAGCCCATCCTGATGGGGACACACAAGCTTCAGCTGAATACATGGTGACAGTCCCTGCAATTTAATTTCTGTGACTGTGGATCAGATTTCTGATGAATATTAAGATTCTCTCATAAACATGGAGTATAGGAACAGCTTTATTTAGTCAGAAAAAGCATACCAGGTTCAGTGCCCTCTATCTAAGAAGTGGGTAAAAGCAAAGGTCTGGAATATGAGTACTGAAAAAAAAAACCATGTAAGGTGTTAACTCAGCCATGCCCAGACTTCAATTGCTCAAAGCTCCAGGAGCTCCAGACCAACAGTATCTGGGGTATCTGTTCTGTGATCTTGTCTCACTTTGAGTATAAATTCCTTATATTCCTTCTACTGCCTGATTAACAGAGAACCATCTCATTGGTATGTCTTGTTCCTATCTCCTACTAGCTTCACTTGATGCCTTCTCATTCCTTACAGAAAAAAACCAGTCCATCCCTAGCCATTCGTCCTCCACCAATCTCTTGCATTTTTACAGTCCTCTGTCACAATTACCCTTCAGCTGTCTGTGTTCCAGGTTGTCAAGTCCTGGCTCACTCAGCTGCTCTTCACACTGAAACTATGTACGTCACCCTCCTCTCAACCCCTTCCAGTCCCCACTGCAGCTCTCCTGAGCCAGAGGGATCAGAACAGCACAGAGCACTAAAGGCTTATGTGAATCATGGGCTTATGCCAGTGGCAAAGTGCTGTTCTCCCTTCCTTGCCTCCTCTCTAACCTAGCTGGGATTTAGGACATGTTTTGAAGTACTCTATGCTGTGATTCTCCCCCAGTTGTTTCCCCTCAATCACAGCACACAGAGCAGCATACATTTCAGTTTGAAGCTTCAGTGCTTCTTTTTCCACCACAAATACTGTCAACCCTTTAGTAACGTGGCTGGGACAAGGACTCAGCCCTACTGTCTCTCAGGGCAGCACACTTTCAGGTTCAGGTCATGCTACTGCCCTATAAACTGTATTTCCCCACCTCAGCAGCCTGAGAGTTCATAGGACAAATGGAGTCCATAAAGCATCCAATTTATCACTTCACAAAGCCATTCCTGCATTCCCTGATCAGAATGCACCATGATAAAAAGATTTTACAGCTGTTTTCTGGAAACTTGTCATGGTGTCAATGTTCAAAACTTCATAGAGCAGTTCAGTACCACTGCTCAGCACTGCCTGAAGCTGTTTTGCTATTCAGGGCCACAAAGAAGTTAAGTATCTCTCTCTGGCAATGCAAAGCTACCTCTCTTCTTTGCTCCAGAGTCTGGCAGTCATGGCTACTCACTCCTCTCATCTATGAGCTGGGTATCCAAGTCCACACCTGGCCCCTGGGAAGCAGAGGGGCTCCCTCCACCAAGACCATTGTGATTCATTGGTCACAGTGGTAGTTGGATCAAGCTGATCCCTGAGCTCTTGTAAGCAGCAGTGCCTGGTTGTCATCCTGCCATAAACAGCCTGTAAAGCATTTTAAATAAAAAATGAATGATTGCGTTAGTGCTGTGCGTGAGCAGTTCTGTGGACTCAGCTCCAATAAATCACCCGCGTACAGGGTGAGTGCAATGCTCACAAACTGGAGGGAGGTTTGCCGGTTGCTGAGACACTGAGCACAAAATCCCTCTCTGGGAATGAGGGGGGTTAAGGGGAAGGGAGAAAACAGGAAGAATAATTACAGGTCCTGCATGTCTTTGATAAAGGAGGAGATTTTCAATATTTCAGCCATATTTGCTTAAATTAGAAACCTATTGGTAGAGGAGAATTGGAGCAGGTTTGTAACTCACCAGTCAATGTAGTCATCATAGCATGAAATCATACTACAAGGCCAAAAATATGTTTTGCTAACCATCCATTAAATCTTAATAAGTTTTGCAAGCCATTAAAATTGCAGAGAAACTTTCCACTTCAGCCGAGTAAATCAGGAGCAATGCAACTTCTGTGCTTGCAGAAACAACCCTTGGCAAGGCAATCAGCTCAGAAGCATAAGCTTCTCCTCACTTTTCAAGTCCCATATTTGTGATTATTTTAAAATTGATATAACTCACAAAAAGTGTTGAACTGGAAGAGCCTGGTACAAAGCTCAGAAGTAATTAAATGCTGGCTTCAGCTTTGCAGGATCTATTTATTGACTCCTCTCAACATGCCTTTGATCTGACCTGAAGTAACAATGCCTCAGACAGAAGTAACTCAATTTTCCAGCTTTCCTCAATGTTGGTCTCTCTTCTAAGATTACAGATGCTACCTTAGTGCAGATGGACCAGACAGCTGGCAAAAAAAGCAGTGCTGGTTCTCACTAGCTCTTGAGCCAAGGCAAAGTATTTTGGTCTTTGGATAAAAATTCAGCCACTGAGCTACTGAGCAATCTCTACCTTTGCATTTGTGGAGAATCAGCACAACCCGGCACCACTGATTGTGGTGTGCCTAAAAGTGGTACTGGATGAATTGGTCTTGGAGAAAATATTATTTCTCTTTGAAAGGTCTCTCATGCCTACATTGGGATGTGCATGAGTAGCTGGGTTTTTCAAAGTTCTGAATACTCAACAGCTTCTTCAGAGCTAGGGGGGGTCTGACTTCTTAGGCACCCATTTTCTGAAAGCTTTTTCCAAGAATCTGTTTCACACCCACCTCCGTTGCCTTGAGTTAGCAAAGTGCGAGAACCTGACATGTAAATGACAATGGAGCTGAGCTACGGCTGAAGTCGTTCCTTTAATTCACTGACATTTCTGGGACAGTGAAACTAAAAATGTCTGAACATTCAGAAGAAGAGCTTTTGTTTTGTACACTAATAGTTCCCCTTGTTGTGCTTATGCAATTGTCATGGTTTATTCTGATTCCCAACCCAGCAGTTTGGAGTGTCAAGTGGATACCAGGGATGGTGAGGCTCACAAACACTGCCCTTTTCCCTGCTCTTAAAATACAAAGAAATATATGCACTGGCTGCAGCCCCTCCTGTTCTTCCCTCCCCTAACCAGGCACTCATTCCTGTAGATGCTGTGCTGACAAGACCATCATCTTTTTGTGGTGAACCTGTCACAGCAGAGAGAGGACCTGTAAAGCAGGATCCCTGACCAGGTCCCCTCTGCCAGTAGCCTCTCCCCCTTGCTGCTTGCAGCCTTCACAGATCTTGCTGCAGTGATCCATCTGAGTCATCTGCCACTGTGTCGACTGATGCACATGGAGGTAAGCTGACCTCTCTCAGGTCCAGGTTCCATGACCCTACAAAGTTAACTGAGCAAAAGAAATCCCCAACTCCAAACCAGAACTGTGAACTGCTCTCCTAAAATCCAGTTGTACAGCCTGGCATATAAACACGAAAAAGTTTAAAGATGTCCATGCAAAATGGAAATATTGCAGAAAATGTTTCTAGAATTTTAGAAGAACAGGTAAAAAATAATCCAAATATGTAATTTATGCTATATTTTAAGTTTTACTTAAGCTACAAAAACAGTGAAATAGGTGGGCAAATCTAATCAGAGACATTGGGTTTTTTTGTACAAGACAGGGATTTTAACATTTACCTTTTCAGTCACAGAAATAATGTAGCTACAGGTTTTGGGCAGAAATACATTTTCCTGACCTTTGAGTTGATTCTGGTGATGCTAAACAGGGAGGCCATTTGTCCTTTTTTTTTTTTAATGCTAGAGTCACTTTTTACTGTTGCTCTCCTGTACTCTCCCACTTAAAGGCTTGGACTTCTGACTGCAGAGCCTTTTTGGCTCCTCACAGCCCTTCCAATTTTTATTGATGACACTATCTGCTTTACCCTGGACTAGTACCTTTTATTCAGGGCCTATCCTCACCCTGCACACAAATTGTCTCCCTCCCTTGCTGAAATAGATGTCCCACCACCTGGTTCCAATGTTCTCAGAGCACGTCCAGTCCACACCTGTGACATGTCTGGGGTGCAGAGAGCTGTGCTGGGCACCCACAGCATCGCAGCTGCCCAGCCTTGGTGCAGAATGCAGTGTTTGCACTGGACCCTGGGTGAGGAGTGGGACCTCACCACAGTGAGCCTCTCACGCCGTGGCCACCTGGTTGATGTCCCCACCCCAGCCAAGCGCTCTAATGCTACCATGTGTATCAGCTTTACCAGCAGTAGTCACAACATTTTGCCCTTCATCCCACAATCAGGGGATGGAGGTGAAGCCGAACTCAAGAAACTGGAGCAAAACAGGATCTCATACTGAAGATCCTCTACTGCAGCTTTAATTTGCAAAACACAGTTTAAAATAAGAGAGAGCTCAACATATCTCTCTTTGTCCCAAAAACTTGAACAGGAGCAATGCAGAAAATAAGAATATTCCCAGATATGCTTCAAGCCTAGAGTAAAACCAGAGTCAGGTTCACCCATGGGGTACCTTTTAGTTCATTCTTGTGACTACTGTCAGTAAGTTAGCATGTCTCTGCTCCCACTGAAAAATAGTCTCAGAGATTAGCAATTTTGGATTCTTTTCAAAAGGGATCAGAAGGGCTTAGCTCCACAGGTAAGAGAAATATTGGGTAAATGTAAGTTATATGAAATTCCAAAGTTCATGTTTGAAATTCATGACAGGTGTGCCTGTCATGCCAGAAGCGCTGATAAACACAATTGACTTCAAACTGAAGAATTTGTCCTATATGACTTTGTGTACCAAGCCGTATTTGCCTGTGCCTGACCAACAACCCAGAAGATCTGCAGAAGCTTTATAAAAGCAAGTCCCCAGCTGCATCTAGGAGGCTGAGGTGGGGAATTAGAGACATGGGATCACTGCAGTAAAGGAAGTAGAATATGGGATCTGGGTTAGGAGTCTAGAGGGATAAAGTGTTAGAGGGGGTAGTTTGCAGACAACCTCCAGGGAATGCACATGAGAATAAGAGGGGGAGTGTGTGTATATTTAGAAAGTGACCTGGAAAACATAATTCATGGTTTCTGTTGTGCTGAGAGTGAACTGAACCAATGTAAATGTTTGCCCTCTCTTCCTTACTGCAGATCAAGTGAATGCCTGGCTCATAGGGATTGTTTTTCAGATCTGTACAGTTGCACAATTCCAATTAAAAGCTCCAAATTTATTACTCACTTGTGCAAAGCCCCTGAACAGCCTTGAGACATGAGTTCTGTAACAGAGTTATGTGAAATTTCACACCCATTACCCTTTTTGCCAAAGCAGTACTAGTAAAAGCCCTCTAACTGGGTTCTAGCACCCTGCCTTTGACAAAGAGTGTCAAAGATGTGTTCTTCAGAGAAGAGCTGCATCCTGCACTCCAAACTGCTCCAGGAGTTGCCCAGCTGGCACTGACTGATCAGTGGACATTTGAGGAATGTGCTTCTCATGTTAAATGCACAGCACTTTATTTGAAAACTATTATTAAAGATGAAAAATAAGGAGTTTATTCTGCCATGGGGAAAATGGTAGACATTTAAGTGGAACATTAGAAACAACTACTAAAGAAAAACAAGAAAGTGAAGAAAAAGGGATGAGGAAATAAAAGAACCCTGTAGGGTGTGTCATTAAAAACTGTCCACTTCAAGCTTTATCTCCCATCTTTTCCTTGTCAATGGTGTCTGCTCTTTTTCAAGGGTAAGGGAAGGCAGGCACCAGGTGCAGACCCAAAGTCTCTAATTCCCTTTCCTCTCCCTCCCCAGGCTGGAATATCCTGTACTAGTTATCCTTTTCTTATGAGTGCCTACCTTCTTAGTTACTCTGACCCAGTACAGAAGCATTATACAGTGAGGGGAGAGCAGGTTCCCATCCTGTGGAAATTAACCTTTTGTTTGGTTTTCCTAATTGGCATGTCTTCACTGTTCACTTTTTCTTTTTTTTTTTTTTTTGCTCCTGCAGCTTTTGAAAAACATTGTGTAAAACCTCCAAAATCATAGAACGTGAAAAACAAGCAATTCACCATAATTTTTTCAGGCTCAAAATATTATTGCCAAAATAATAGCTTCTTGTGCATACATGCATGAGAAATGCCGATTTTTCCAATCTGGAAACTTTTTATTTATTCACTAGGTTAACAGCCATAGAAATTCAGAAGTTATGATCAAGATCTGCATTGCAAGTTTAATACACAGGTAGTTACTTTGAAGATAATGTAATCTGCGATAAAAAATTGAGTGAGTTTACAAGGAGTAAATCGTACCAGAAATCTGACTGTTGTGCTTGATGAAATTATGAAAATAAATGGGAAATAGGAAGAAGGTTGATGGGTTATATTGATTTTGCAAAGCATGTGAAAAAGTGGTATGAAATCTACAAAAAGATCGCATCAGGATTGGCTAGAAAATGAACAAATGGTTTAGAAAAGATTGAAAATCTCTAACAAGGGACAACAAATAAATTTCATGATAAAATGTCACTAGCTGTGTGATGAGATACAGAAAAAATACTGTAAATTTTGACAATATTTCAAGACAGCATTAGTAGTTTAAAAATCTAGATTTTGATCCTCTTTATGGAGTAAAATCAAAGAAAATACCAGGAGATACCTTTGAACCTATGGGCACAATAATCACATTTCAAATCCAGTAGGAACAGAGCTGGCTTTGAGAAAGAAAATGTAGGAGTTTAAAGCAAATCAGAAGTCAGTTTAATTTCCTACTCACACAGACACCTCTGTAAATATTACCAATGCCTTGTAAACAATTTTTGCTGATGATCCAGAAAACACATTCCATGTATAGGCAGTGCTGAGATGGAGAAATTTAGCAAAACCATGCAACTCTGAAAAGATAATATAATGAGGGTCAAAAAGAGCATAAATATTAAGCAAATGAAGTCTATCCTTGAAAAAAATTAGGTTGCTGTAAAGCAAGCAAGATAAATTATGAACCACACAGAGAGCTAAAATAGCAGCAAGCTAAAGCAGGGAGGGACTGGTGCAAGCTGGAGCTGTGCACACGGGTACGCAGAGCTTGGGGCGGGCTGGGACTCTGCATACAATCTGTACAGCTCTGAAACTTGGTCCTTGAATTGAATTTGCAAGCACAATGAAGCCCTGGAAAAACCAACAGATGCAAAAACTTTTTAAAGATTCTATGAAAACCATAGAAAAGGAGCCAAAACCTGAGGTGGTGTCCACTGAACAGCAGAGGGTTACTGTTTCCATCAGTCTAAAACCCAGTTTATGTCTTCAAGGAACAAGCTCCCTTTTCTCTTTTTTACTTTATGTTTATGTCCAGCCTACAAATACTTCCCTTGTATCACTCGAGGAGTGTTTTAATGCTTTTACTTGCATTTCTTGCCTGTTATGAGGGCATGCAGAAAAACAAAACAGTAAAATGGATGAGAAAAAGTTGACTGAATCGTCCCAAAACTCAAGACAGGCTTCAAATGAGGAGAAGGTTTTCACTCTATTTTTATTTCAGTTGGAAACAGCTGCTCACCCTTAATTGTGATTCTGATGAAAACAGACAAGCATGACCTGTTGAACACAATTGGCCCTATAGTATTTTCCAGGTTCTGCAATTAGTAGTATGTCAAACAATGGGACATTCGTGCATGAAGAGGAGATGCAAACAATATT
>NW_008239767.1:2614473-2647865 GCF_000691975.1 Corvus brachyrhynchos
TATTTCCCGACAGTAGGTGACTGCCTACAGGCTGATTTGATTTACTGAATGGCACTCTTCTAAACTTGTTCACAATTAGAATAACTCCTACCCAGATCATCAAAAAAATGTCCTGCCCAAGACAAAGAATACCCAGAAGGCACAGATATAAAAATAATGGATCTTATCTACTAGCATGCTGTTTTGGAGTTTGGAGTTAAGTTAGGGCCATACCATCACTAGGAAGGAGTATGGAGTTTTCAGAGAGGCAACAGGGTGTTTTACATTCATGGATATGAGAAGACTGGAGACTTTCAGAGGGAGGAGAAGAGGAGGAGACTGGGAAGACCAAAGCAGCACGAGACTGTGAGAAAAGTCAGATCATCTGGACAGGGAACCTTGTGAATACATGATTCAGGGGGCTGTTATTAATTCAAAGCCATCTGAAAGGATAACAGTTGTTCCTTTCTAGTCAGTTCTGCTCATCTTTTTACCTGTCTAGTCACAATTTTCATACAGAAAGAGTGGCCACAATTAGTGTGTTAAGTAGCCTATATTAACTCTGCAAAGATGCCGATGACCATTTCTGGACACTGAAACACAGGCTGGAAGAATGGCACACCATGTTTTTATCTCCCACATATCAATACTTAGACATGCTCAGACCATTTTCAAGTCCTTTCAGCCCCTGGGTGCAACCATCTTCTATCATGTGTAACCAGACCAGCGCAGGGGGACTTTGGCCCACCCAGTGACCACTGTCCCTCTGGATGTTGTATCTCAAAGTGTCACCAACTGCTACAGTAGACCACAGACAAAATTTTCCCTTGAGTGCCATGAATTAACTTCAGAGACAAGATGATGTCTCATCAGGTCTTTTTTTTCATTCCACTGACAAGACAGGGCATTCCAGAAGGGGCTGTTTGCTTTCCACTGGAAACAAACGTATGTCCGCAACTAAAGGAGAAAGGTGCTTGGATGAGACATTGCCCTGAATCTGAAATATTAAATATCTCACTGTTAGTAGGACAATGTGTATTGTAATTCCTCATCAGATTTTCTTGAAGAGAGCTAGACAAGCCATGCAAGAACTTTAAGGTCTCAGATTTCCATTAGCAAAGGAAACAGATTCTGGGTATAGCAAAGTGTTTGCCAGTTGTTTTTCAAGTAAATAAAATGTTGATATATATTTGGAAAATTTTCAAAGTAAGACTATTAATGAAAATAATCACTGTAAAATAGATTTGGAAAGTAAAGACATAATTTTGGTACCAAATGCAACGTGCAATTTTCCAATTCTTGATGCCCTCTGGCATAGTGTAGCCTATATCTGTGTTGTCACCTCTGACCCATGTGTGTTCATCTAAATTTCCTATTGGGAATGATCCTTGGACCATGCAATGTGACATTATATGTTTTATGCAAGAGAAAAATATAATCTAAGAATTATCTGTATCAAAATACTTTTCTGATTTTTTTAGATAGAATAAATATAATTATCGCCAAGAAAGTTAAACTAAATTAACTCCTCAGTGACAAACGGCATATTTATATTCTAAAATACTACCTGATTCCTTTATTTATTCTCCCCACAGGTCTTCGTCATCATAAATTTCTTTTAAGACAAACTGCTCCTTAGGTTTCATACTAATAAATAGGAGTTCAGTAATTACAATATCTATGGGATGATTCATATAAATCAAACACTTATAGATCCTACTCTTAATGCCCAAATATATAAAAAAACCTTACACATTTTACAGAGATCTGGGGTAGTAGATGGGTGCATAGATATGATGGCAGTACTCACAATAAGACAGAGAACGTACGTGTAATATTTCAGAGATCCAAGGGACCCATTAAATAATCTTGGCTTATTTCTCAAACAGCTGTTGATAAGAAGTACTTAACTTGTTAATTAAAAATTTGCCACTGATTACAGCTGCAGCTTCCTACTCAGCATGACTGAAATGGCAACTGATAATTACTTGAATGTGAACACAACTGCCATGGTCATTCAGGAACACAGAAGGGTGCAATGTCACTGCTGCTGACGGCCTCGGTGAAAGAGGTGAATGACTCTGCTTCTTGGCAAATTCCCCATCTCCTGCACCTGCCCAGACAACTCAGGAAGCTATTTCAAATATGCAGCAGCACTAGCCTCTTTTTTAAAAAAAGAGGCACAGCCCAGGACAATGTTATTTTCTTGTTCAATTTTAAAGAAATTACATATGGGCAAATCTTCTACTAGTTTATAATCTATTAGAGCAAAGGAGTGCTCTTCAGAGTCAGTCTCAGTGATATGATTAGAAGAGGCCACTGGAAAAGAGCTGATTGATGAATGAGTACTAGGGAGTAATCAACATATCATATGTACTTCACATGAAATCACAAAATCTGCCATATGCTGAAGGCGACTTTTTAAAAAAAAAAATAAAAAGCTCTTACCAAATGAGAGAACACCTAAAGTGCCAAACTGTCATTTTAGATGTTACCAAAGATGGACAGAAGGTTCCTTTGGGAATAAAGGGAAACACCTGAGATGCACAGAAACTTCTGGGTTTTGTGTCATTTTTGAGAGGCTCTGTTACTTTGAAGACAAAGCAAGACAACAGAAAAATCAGCAATAAAGAGAAAATTCATTTAATTCATCTCCATGTTGAACAGTTTTCCTTATCAGGGGAAGACTTACTCCTGGAAGAAGACAAGCCCAGGACTCAGCCTGTCATCCCTCCTGAGTCCAGGCAAGATCATGTCAGATCCAGGTCATGTAAGAAGGCTTTTTTTTAGTGCCTGACCTAGCTGTAAGGTTCACTGCAGTGTTGCAAGATACCAAGCTGGTCAAAGACACCTTTTGAAACAGAAACCAAAAGCAGAGGAGATTTGGAGTTTGGAAAACCAAAGGAATATTAAAAACTGTGTTGAAGTTTTCATCCCTAACTGACACCTAGAATTTTCTCTCGCTGAGAGACATCTCTTAAACAAGTTTTCAAGAGGGAGGTCCCCCACAGGGTCACAAGCCCTGCCAGCAAACCTCCTACAATGTGGGCTTCTCTCTCCATGGGGTCACAGGTCCTGCCAGGAGCCTGCTCCAGCACAGGCTTCCCACAGGGTCACAGCCTCCTTCAGGTATCCACCTGCTCTGATGTGGTTCCTCCAGGGGCTGCAGGTGGATTTCTGTTCCAGCATGGCCCTCCATGGGCTGCATGGGAATCTTTGCTCTGGCACCTGGAGCACCTCCTCCCCTCCTTCTTCACTGGCTTTTGTTTCTGCAGGGCTGTTCCTCTCATATATCCTCATTCTTCTCTCCAGCTGCAGGCCGTTGGGCAGCCTCCTCCCCCTCCACTTCTTAAATATGTCACCACTGTCACTGATGGGCTCTGCCTTGACTGATCTTGGAGCTGGCTGGCATTGGCTCTGCCAGATATGGGGGCAGCTTCTGGCAGCTTCTCACAGAAGCCACCCCTGTAGCCCCCTTGTTACCAAACCCTTGCTGCACAATCCTGATACAGCACTGCATTTATTAATTTCTGGCTTCACATTTCTGTTTACCAGTCACAACTCTAGCACTGTTTCCAAGTTCAGTAAAGATGGTTTTCTTCTTTGAATTCATTCGTTCTTATTTATTCAACTTTTATTGAAACGTATAAACCATTCTACGAAATAAGCACAGTGACTTTCAACAAGTTAGATAAATTCAGGTCTCCATCCAGCCCACGACCCAAACTGAATATTCACAAGGAAGCAAATGTTAGCAAGAAACCTGCCTGTGGCCTGGACAATTGCTTCTTACCCAAGAAACACAACACAAAAATTCATTTATTCACTTTGTTCCAGCATCAATGGCTTTTGTTTGTTCCTTATGGGTGGCCATCCCCTTTCCTTTCCTCTGGCACCTGACAAAGTACTCTTGAAAAGTAGAGGTCCCTTGGCAGATAGGAAATTTACTGGGTAAAAGTAATGCTGCAAAAGCTCAGCTGCTTTAAGAATCTTGTTTTGCAGATAGGCTCACTAGACTTCAGTGGGGAGAGTAAATCATTATAGAGTAAGTATAAGGCACCTCACATATTCTGAAATGGCACATGTGAAGTGTGTTATTAAGTTATACAACAGCATAATCAGCCACATGGGAACCCCTACAAAAAGTCCAGCTCTCAAGAGGCAAGTAAAGGCACAGTCATAAGATGGACACACATACAGAGAGGGTACTGTATGGTCCCAAAAAATTGTCTTTTGAGAAATGCCATTTCATCACTGAATGTCTATTTTGCCTGATACTATTCATTTTTATAGGTTGAAGCTATTACTGTAGTTATGGGAACTTTTATCTTAAAAAGGTGGTGATGAGTCACCTGGTCAATTTAGCACAAATGAGAATTCACTGGAGGCTTTCTGAATGGTAATGCCTTCCTAAACTCAGAGCTCAATTAAGCAACTGAAGACTGATTTCCTTTAGGAGAGCTTAGGCACAGGTGGAAGTAAGAAACGTGGTTTGGGTAGGAAATTCCAGCCCAGAAATGGTATTGTAGATCTGGAGTTTAACAGGGAGTTTTAATCAGTTGGGAACAATGTTTTTATACAACAAAAATGAAAAAGTTTCATGCAAACTTCAGAAGCAATGTGCACCCAGCAGAGAACATGTTTGGGCACCCAGACTACCCACGGGTCTAGGCATACAGAGAGCTGCAGTAAGGTGTTCAGGACTGTCTAAAAGTCCCACCAGGAAACCTCCTACCTGGTTATGTTGTCGTGAAAGGAATCAGGAGTTCAGACACTCATCCTGCCTCATGTTGGTCCATCACCCCAAGCCAGCCCATTGCCTCCCCTGCACAGACAAGCAACACACGGGAAGTCATGCCAGGTTCTCCACCTTGCATGCCCACAGCTCTGCTGTGGTTTCAGCCATAGGACAGGCAAAGACATCCTTCCACATGAGGCCAGAAAAAGCTCTGACAGCGCTCCTGGGATTCCTTTCCCTGTTTTCAATTCTCTGGCAGCAGCCAGCAAAAGAGCAAAGCCAGTGTCAAGCTGCATTAGCTCTCCTTGCACCAGCTGCCACAGGCTCCCAGTGCTGCAGCATGGGTTTGCAGGCTGTCCTGGGAGCAGCCCTCTCTGAGGTCTCACTCCAGTCACTGGTGCCTTTGGACAACTCAGAGCAGGGGAGATCACACAAGAAATTTCATGTCTTCCATGCTAACAAATGCAGAGGCATGGTTTTGGTAATGTGTTCTCTTAAATTAAGCAAAATCTTCCTTTAAAGGTGTTTTGAATGATTGGGTTTTGTCTTTTAAATTGGCTGTGTTAAGGTTGTGGATGCCCATCTGAAATATTTTCATCACATTCTGAAAGAGATATTTATGCAATATTTTCTCACTACTTTTTGGAAGATTTATCAAACTTGCTAGCTTTAAGGATTCCCATACAAAATTCACATTTTTTTCTAATTTTCTTTGTTTATGTTAGTTGGATGGAATCATACCATTTGTAAAATGTACTGACTGCTGCTATTTCCAAGCAGGGCATAGAGAACTTATGGAAAAATTTGTTCCAGAGGTGCAAGAAGAGAACTAGCAGTTGGTTTACCAGATTAGCAGAAAGGTTGCTTTCAGCTGAGAGGCCAGCTTTTAAAAGCTGTCCTTGTTCTGCCAAAAAGTAGGCTGGGCATTACAAAAGCGACAAATACCAAGACTGGAAAAGCAATTAATCCTTGACAGATACCTTTCAGGAAAAGCAAATTTCCTGATGTCACTACCTTTGCATTTGGGTTGGTTTCTAAAAAAGATTCAGTATTATTATCATACAGTATCACTCTTGGAAAATGCTAAAACATGGTCTCACAAGAGCTACAGAACACGTGCCTGGTTCCATTTTGAAGAAGAGACTCTGGGCAGCCACACTATGAATCTGAGCCTGAGGGACAGCTTTGATGCCACTAACCTCAGGGAGAAGGAACTGCATTCCCACAGCTTTCATTAGGTGTAATGGAAGTGGAAACATAGGTCAGAAAGAATGAAGAGGCTAAAATAGCATATGAGAATAGGGGGGTTATTTTTACACTCCAATGCACATGGAGTGCCCATTAATTTTAATAGGAGCTTTGCACTGCAATTATTAATAGGAGAACATGCCCTGTTGTATTCTTTTATGGCACTCTGGCCATGTTCAGTGACGTTGCAAAGGAAGGCTGAGGTGCTGTCGACATAGGGGGAATGGAGAAAGGAAATAAAGCTGCTGTAGTAGAGAGGTTCCTATAATATAAGCCAAGATTGCTTAAGAAATGGGACTAGGGTTGAGGTCTCTGACAAGACACTGACCCTACAAAGAGGAAGTCAAGGAAAAAGGTTGTACTGATGCAAGTTACTGTGGAGAGCCCCTTTTCTAGAAACAGCAGAGAAATACATCTGAAGAGATCATCCAGCTATTAAAACACTTAAATGGTTCAGAATGTCACCAACCTGAACACCTGGCTGTGTTCATTTTGCCTTAAGGCTGCTGGAAATTTTTAAAAACCTCCAAGTGGAGGATTAATGGGTGCACCATTATCATGATGGATGCTGTGTGGCCCAAATCAGGTCTCTGTATAGGTCTGTTGGGATGGTCAGCAGAGTCTAAGAAGGGAAAATTCTGCCCTTCTCTTCCAAAGCTGGCAAATGGTCTCAGCTGACACACTGGGAATCTGTGTCACTCTGCCTTGCTACATGTCCTGTGTATTACTATTACAGCTAGTATTTCTGGACTACCATGATGGCATAATCAGAGGCTGTGAGCTTATAGAGCTACATACAAAAACCAATCCCAAAAAGCCAAAAATATTCACAGAATCATAGAATGGTTTGGGCTGGAAGGGACTTTAAAGGCCATCTGGTTCCAACCTCCTGCCATGGGCAGGGACATCTTTCACTAGACCAGGTTCCTCAGAGCCTCATCCAGCCTGGCCTTGAACACCTCCAGGGTTGGGGCATCCACAGCTTCTGTGGGCAACTTGTTCCAGTGCCTCACCACACTCCCAGTAAAGAGTATAATATGTTTTTTGCATGTAGCTCTATAAATTCATCAATAAGTATAGATAAGATGAGGTGAAGTATGACAGTGAGCCAACACATCTGGCTGCAGTCATACCACACTCTTAACTTCACCATTATCAGTTGCCTTTCCTACACGTTATGAAATGTCAATGCTTACAAAATGTTAGAATCATGTTTTTACTTTGTGGACCTATTTTTCATTAAATTAAATGCTTACAAGCATCAGTTTAATTTTCCTTCATTACAGACATTTCCCTTAGTATAACAAAGAGCTAAAGGATCATAAAAAGTAAATTATTTCTAAAATCCTGGTGCTTTTATGCCCATTAACATTGGCTTTTCTGATTCAGAGTAGAAGTTAAGATTTATTGAGTGACATCTGGTTAATTAAATGTCTATTTCCTATGGCGTGCTACAGGAATCATAATGCAGAAAGTCAACATTGAGAGAGTAATTAAAGTGCAGTTAAAGAGCAGAACTAACCTTGTAGTTCACTGTAATTAGAAACAAAATGGGAACAAGATGTTTCGAGAATTACCTCCTTTATTATGTTGCCATCAACAGAAACCTGTTTACATATCTGAATTCTCATTTTGCAAGCTTCCATTTTACTTGTACCCATCAGTGTAACTTAATACCTCAGCATGGATGACTGTATCAGAAGTAAGCAGAGTAAGTTCTCTTTTCAAGACGTGCTGTCTCAGGGCACTGAAGTTTGTTTGGTGTGCAGCATCTCTTTCTACATTGTCATTCTATTTTCTTTGACTGCATCAACTGCAGAAGATTTAGAAAGTTACCAGTAGTACTGCAGTCATTGGTAAGTACCTGTTAGAAAGTGTAAAGCTACCATATCACCAAAATATACAGTGGCCTTTCCCTGGGTTTCTGTCAGGTCGTGCTTTCAAGCCACAGCTGCTTTTTGTGAACAGCAGATTTCCAAGTGAATCTGGCTGTGAGAGGGAAGGGAACCTGGGGCTGTAGGGAAGAAATGTCAAGCTGGTCAAGAAATTTTCTGTGTTGTGATAAAGTAATGGTACCTCTAAACTGAAAAGACGTGGGTGATCTGTCCTGGCACTATTCTGTTTGCAGATGTGGAGGTGGCCATCCAGCCCTTCCACGTCAGGTCTCACCTGAGTCTTTCACTCAGAGCAGTGTCCCCACTCACCTCCTCCCCCAGCTGGCACCTTCCTGCCTGCACAGGACACCAAATTACCTGCCAGGCAGGGAAATCTGGACCATCATTTTCATTTTAACTGACCTAAAGGAATGCGTTAAAATCTTCAACTGAGATCCACCAAAGCATAAGAAGTGACCTCCTTTTGTTGGTCCAAGGATTCTGAGTCACAGAGGGCTTGTAATGTGCAGGAAATGGTCAGAGAACAAATCCTGTTTCAAATTTTTCGTGTTTAGAAGACTCTAAATAAAGTTCAAAGTAAAAAGAAAAACTAAGAAATAAAAAAAGATCAGCTAAATCTAAAATCTGTGAAGTAGTCGCAAGGATTTTTGTTCTCATCAATGAAGATAAATTTATTTGAGCCTTCTACCTAGGCTACCTAATGTCATAATTCTCTTCTGCTTGTCAGGGTGGTTACAAAAGGGACAATTACTGTGTCTAATATTATGGCTTAAAGGAATGCAGAGCAGGATCAAGTAAACATTTATATAAACAAACTGCATTTTTATTCCAATGAATGAGAAAAATTCTCTTTTATTTATAAAGAACATGAATATAAGAGTCAAGGCAATACAAGGCAGAGCCTTATGTGTGCACAGGATGTACAGCAACCTGGAAAAGTGTGCTTGATCAGGGTTCTGGCATGGGATTGCTGGCAAGAGCTCCCATCTGGTATAACTGTCACAGGCACAAGGATGACTGCGGGGCTAAAATACCATCAATTTATGAGCTGTGAGCTGCATCTGGAAGACCGGAAATTAACCAAATGAAAACTTCTCTACAGCCTGACTCACCTAACTTTGGTACCTATCTGAACAAAGAAAAAACCCTCAAGGTGAAGACTGGCAAAGTGGAGGCATTTTACCTACCCTAGCTACTGCCACCATGGCATATGTTTGTTTACAAGAGCTCTAAGAATTCAGACACCAT
This sequence comes from Corvus brachyrhynchos, assembly GCF_000691975.1. NCBI lineage: Eukaryota > Metazoa > Chordata > Aves > Passeriformes > Corvidae > Corvus > Corvus brachyrhynchos. The sequence continues at coordinate 2,623,582 of NW_008239767.1, forward strand.
GTTTTACTTCAGCAGAGCATCTAGGCCTTTATTTTTACCCTTTATCTAAAAATCTTGGTGACAATTCCTCCACTGCTCTCCCACTGGGTCTCCTGGGTCAACTTGTCTGAACACCTCTGAATCAAAGGCTTTATTATGTGAACTAACATAATGTGATTAATTTTATAATACTAGCCTCAGCCCAGTTTTACACATTGATTCTCTCTTTGGTATGTACCAGCTTCAGGTTTTCCGTGGTGTGTCTTTCCTGGTGAAAGTTCTGCTATTTGTGAAATATTCCTTATTTTAAAAGAACTGTTTTTATAGAATTAAAAACAAACAAACAAAACCAGGAATTAAAAAACAAAAACAAAAAGGAAAATCCACCACAAACCACACAGTATTTTGCCCTAGAACAGAAAGAATGCCATGAGTTTGCTCACACCTGATGTCAGACTTCAGCCAGGCACATGTCCTCTTCCTCTATTCCCCATTATAAGCTTGCAAAGCTCCTCTTTGGGTGCAATTGTCCTGGTTGCTCATCCTAAATCAAGCTCCACATCAGCCCACAGCACAAGCCTCAAAGAGCTCTTTTAAATAAATTAGTCTCACAATAACTTTCTTTGCAACTCGTTAGCATTCCCATTTCAGGTAGAAGATAATATATGCAACACATTAACAGTCTTTACAGAAGCTTTATGTTTCCTTTTAAACTGAAAAGGCCTGAGAATACATCTAGTTTCTCCCCAACTCTTGCACTCTAATAACTTACTTAGCACACTATTACCAAATTGTACATTACTTTTATATTACTTTTTCTTGCAATTTTGTTTTCAGAATTGCCATTCTGTCCTTTTCTCATTTCTCAGAAATGCTTTGCACTCTGCTAGGAATTTATTCAAATAAACACCAAGACTGATCCAAGCACCTGGATTTTTTTTCTTTTCTCTTTAGCAAGTATAGGAAAAAGTGCATGAAACCAATAAGGTTTACTCTCAGAGTTCCAAATATTTTCACTGATGGCAGATTTCTCACCACCTCCCAGTCCATCACAAAACTAATAGCTTTTAAATTTCTTTGTCCTGATCTCCATCCTGTCTCAATGGTCCACTAGTTCTGCTTGTTTACATCCCAAATTTTACATCTTCCGTGGAGTTGTTTTGGTAATATACACAGGATATGGAAGATCTCATGAGGCTTTTAGCAGCTCCTTCATATCTAATCTCTCTCAAAATAGCAGCAGCAGCATTATGCCTCAGTTCTTCTTCATATCAGACCACTATGAAGAAACCATGGAGGGAACAATTTATCCATACAGAGATCTAAGAATGAGCTGTCACCCTGAATATCATCTGGCTGATCACATACAGTGAGTATTTGGGAGAGACCTCAAAGCCAAAGCAATAAAATTAAGTCCTTATTAACTGCAATTGTAATTATTAACCAAAAAATCAGTTCCAGTGTTCAAATCTGTCATTTTGTGGTTACACGACACAGTGAATTGAATCTGGAGCTCTTGGTTGGCTTCTCCCACACACAGGGTGCAGTCTCAGTTTAAAGACTTGGAGTGGCACAAAATCCATGGTATATTCAAGGGCATTTCAGCATTTAATTGAATTCCTGCATCTCATTTCTAGTCTCTGAAGTTCTCTATGTGTTGTTCCTACCCATTCAATGCCTTTGTTTGGAATCTTAAAGTTTTTTTGCCATGAGAAGTCTTTCCAGGGAATGAGGAGCCAAGTTGCACTGTGCTGGGTCACTTCCAGCTTGCAGTCACTCTTGCCTCCTGTATTGTGGCTCGTCTTGAACAGCCAGCAGCACTTTGCCACATGGGTACTGCTCACTTTTTCTCTGCAGACAGCCAAGTGCAGCTTTATTAGACTTTGGAGTGAGTCCTTTGCCAGAAGAAGACTGGTTCAGTCTGGTTTCTCAATCCACACGGGGCAGGCAGACTCATTGCCACAACTGTGATGTCAAATTTAAAGGAAAAAAAAAAGTGGAAAATACTCATCTTAAAGTCAGATGTGCTTTGTCTGAGGCCCCAGAACTATTTCCTGGCTTTTGCTTATGGACTTCTGTAAATGCATATACATTTTAGCTATAGCTGTGTGCCTGCCCTAACCAAAGGCTAAGTTATGATTGTTCACATCTGCTTCTCTGAACCTGCCCCTCAACTACTGCATTTCCAAATGTGTGATGCTGTGAATGCCAGCAGAGTTTGGAAAGGTGCCTCTCTCAGGATACACAGGGAGCATCTGGATGAAGACAGTCCTCCCTAGAGGATAAGTGCTTCAGCTGCTTAGGTCTTTTGCAAAGGGCAGACAGGATCTTGCCATAGTCATGTCTGCAAGTAACACGTGAATTCTAAGCAAACTCCCAAATCAGGGGTGATTTAGGTGCCTTTAGCTCCATTTTGGTGTTCATAAGGTGTTTCATTATTGGTATTTAAAGCAAAACAAATATTCCCAATTTGTTTAATTCCACAGTTTTATTTTCATTCAATATTAGATGTTGAAAACCAAAGATGAAGTTGGGGGGTGTTTTCTCTTTGTTCTTTCCCTTTTCTCTCTCTGTCACCAAATGCCTGTCATATTCTGATTTCATTCTTTCTCTTTTCCCCAGTTTCTCTGAACTTCTGAAAACTTTCTCAAGCTTGAATATCAGTTTCAAGGATATTGAAATAGCAATTAATCACAGCTTTAATTTTTCTCCTTCTTCCTCTGAGACATTTTGAAAGTGGAAGAAATCTTGAAAAGTTAGGAAGTTAGAAAGAGAGTAAGAAAAAAAGGGAAAAGTCCCTCTGAATCTAATTCATTTTATTGCACTCAGAAAAAAAAATGTGCATGCTGATGGAAGTTGTGTAGGCTGAGATGGAGAGAAGTTAAAAAAATACTGATTTTAAAAGATCTGATGAAAAGTATGACCTGGAAATAACTTAAAAAATAAAAACTAATCAAAAATTGTTTGAAAAATTGTTTTCCTCTTTCAATAACCTTCCATTGCTCTAGAGGAACTAGATCCCAGTAGAAGGCATAAGCAGAAAAAAATATAAATGGTCCGAAGTCATCCTTGAATTGTTCATTTTAATTAGGGTTTTGTAAAAAGAGGTTCCAAGGGGAACAAAAGAGTCACAAAAGCATCCATTCATGAAAAAAAAGAAAAAAAATAAATAAGTGTCTGTGTACAGTCACCAAAACTCTATCTTGGAGCTGTTGTATTTCATATATCTCAAAGTTTGCTTGATTTCAAATGCCACTTGAATTGTTAGATTTTAAAAGAGAGTCTACTTCTAAATGAACAATCTTGTACTCCAACCACCTGCTAAAGTAAATATCAAGGCAGTTTCCAGTTTACCAAAACACTCCAAATGAAAACTGTAGGTGTCTACAAATGGTGAAGTGAGACTACTACTATATTTGCATGTAGCAGAACAGGCAAAAAGTCCAAGTACAAATCTAGGGCATGAGGATAAGTAGCTAGAGCAGACGGGCTTTTGTAGTAGAAGGGAGATTCATCTTGCACAGGGTGCAAATCCAGTAACCTCTGTGCCAACACAGGAAGCAACATTATATAAACAACATTATAGACCCTACTGCAATATTAGAATATTAGTTTAGTACAACTGACAGAGGCTCAAGAAAGAAATTAATTGAATTGTGTTGATTTAAATCAGTTTAGAGGAAAAAAAAAACATTACAAGCTCATAAGTAAAGGTTATTCCAATTACAAATCCCAGCGTTTCATCTTTTTAGGAAGGGATTACATGAATCAAGAAGTATTATAGAAAAAAATACAGTGGTGGGAGCACAACGAGTTAAACTGAAATCTCATTAATGAGGAAGATAAGCAGACTGCATGATAAATTGTTGCTCCAATATAAGAGAGAATGAGGAAGAAGCAGAGCAAATAAAGCCAGGAGGAGCTTGGTGTGTATTTTGTTTTAAATACTTACAAGTTAAGAACACACCCTTTATGCTTTACATGTATTTTCCAACCTGTGAAACACACTCATCCATATAATTTATCTGAAGGAGATCTATTCATATATTCATTGCTCTTTGCCATAGTCACAGAGCCAGACGAAAGCCTTTCTTTTTGGCACCCTTTATATACAGATGGCATATGGTGGCAGCATCTTGCATTACTTATTTGTCATTCTGGGTACACAATTTATGCTCTGAGCTTGAGAACCCCCGTACTGCCTGCCTACTCTGTCTAAACCCGTGCCAGCAAAACTTCTAGTGAATACTGTTGTCCTCATGAAAGCCTCGTATGACTGCTCACCAGGACAGGAGTGCCCTCCGGGCTCAGTGAAGCTCTTCCAGTTAACTTCAGTGGATGACAAAGCCCAACAAAAATGATGTCCTATTCACACCAGTATCAGTCAAGTTCAAAAGGAACCAGCATAGCCCCAGCTGATAAATTAAATCTCACTTGACTATAAACCTCCCTCTCCTTCCCTCCCAGTCTTTGAATACAGAAATATCTCTATAATTTATCTAAATCAAATTAAGTAAACCAGTAAGTTAATTGATTCATGTATTTTAAGAGCAGAAGGAACCTCCGTGATCATGTGTTTTGGTCTTCATAATGAGGATGTGGAATGTAATCCAGTTATTGCTGGGTCACCATTATCAATGTCATAAAGTGATGCCAGCACGAGTCTTCTAGAGGGATACACAGGCTTGATCAAGGACTTCAGGCCATGGCACTCAGAGCAGCTAAGGACACCATGTACCTCAGGTTGCCCACAGCATGTTAGAAACAAGCATCTTATTTCCACTTGGGGTTTGTGCTGATTTGGCTCAAGGCACTTGTGAAATCTTCCACTGAAAGGGATACCAAACCCCTTTCTGCCAGTGTACTTCATTTCAGACTATGATGAGGTGGCCTAAATGAAAGCAAGCAAAGAGTTGTGTATTTCCTGAAGTCAAAAATTAACATCTATCAGGCCTAAATTAGAGAGATGAATTAGTACAATCATTGTAATGGCTTGCATGAAGCCAAACTAGCATTGGCTGCTATGTTTTAAGGGAGGGAAAAATCATTCCTTCTTCTATTTTGTACACACCACTATTTGTTGAATATTAATATATTTAGATGTTAAATTCCTATTCCCCCCACAAGGCATTATATAGTAATATATATGCAAAATATTAAAACAGAAATAGATTTGCCTACACATCAGCATTTCAAATGCTCATTAACGCCAGGACAAACAAAACACCATGTTCCAGTCCTCTCTACATCATCTGTTATTTGGAAACACTAGGTATAATGAGGCAGAACCTTAATATTTGTGGGGGGAAAAAAGGTTGCTTTTCATCTTTCATTTCCAGCAAACATAATATAATGCCCTTACACAGGTTAGAAACCAGACAGCCCCAGGCCTGGATAATGGAGACACAGATCCACAACACAGATGCCCCCAAGAAGGTACTTTTTTCCCATGTACTCGCCAGCACTTTATGATGCTTCTGTCACTGCTCTTGGTCCATCTCCTTACTGTTTGTTCTTTGTTTCAAACCAAGAGACTAGGGAGTCTGTTTTTCATTAAGGACTAACCTGAACATATAGGTGAGGATGGTCAGTGCCAGAAAAAAATGTAATTTATTGTACGAGTCTTTTTCAATGCTACACAGTGAATTTATTAATCTACTGTAACCAGTGCTGAGGCCAGTCAAGATCACCAGTTGTGGCCATATTTAGTCAGAGTGCAGCTTTGTGACATTTGATGTTATTAGTGTTATTAGATGAACCTGGAGAGTACACAACAGAGGAAACAAGATGTGTTTCAAGGAGTAGAATGCTCCTCAACAGCACAGACATTTTGTTTTCACACCTGTTCAGACAGCTTCTACTGTGATGGTGTAATGACAGGTGGGAAAAACCTAAAAAGCAATAACACAATGTATGCTGAAATTATTTCAGGTTACTGTTTGTGAGGAAGTTTCCGATGGGACAAGATGGAATCGGATGATAAAATATTCTGGAAACCCTGATTCTAACCTAAACCATATATTTTGTGAGACCAGGCGTGTTGCCAAATCATCAATTCACTGCTGTCCTCATCTTTCCCAAAGTAATTCTCAGAAGAGTTCTGTTATGACAAAGTACTCTGTTGGAAAGGTGTGACATTTTCCATTTACTTTGTGTTAGAATAAACTACATAAAGGAAAAAAAAAAGAGAGTATAAAGCATCACCAAAAAAAATGAGGTGTTGTTTTTCTTAACAAAAAATGAACAACGCTGGAACCGAAGTTTCCAACTGCAACAGCAACCCACTAAAGAGAACTATTTGCACTATAATATTGCAAATCAAAGGAAATTAGTTTTAAAATATTTAATTAAATCACCTTTTCTTGCTTTTCAGAGGTATTTAGATTATTTTATGTGAGGGACTTTTTTTTTTTTTTTTGATTGCTTTCTTGTGTTGTAAGAGTGATATTTTTAATACTACCACTTGATAGCAGAAAAAAAATCAGAGCAGAATAATTAGCCTTATAAAAATTTAAGATCAGTAATAAATGCATTGAACACTGTTATAGTCTTTCTTGTCTTTCTCCACCGAGGCCTTGAGCAGCTTTCAAATCTTTTTGCAGTTTCCCTGTTTTTCCCCTTCTCATCTATTTGAGAGATGGAATCTCCTCTGAAATCTGAATGCCACCAGAAAGCTTTAGCAACATATTACCAGTTTTCAAAATATATGTGTGCTAGTGAGGCATTTCAGCACACAGGATGCCCAGCAGATGTGTATAAAACTGAAATTTGAGAGTATGTAGCTATTGCTCTGATTTGTAACCTCTTTTCCATGCTTCAGTCCTGTAAATCTGCTAAACAAGATAGATATACCTGTTAAAGAAGGTATAAGTCGCCAGAAAAAATCACCTCCTTCTTCTCAGATATTTGCCATTCTACAAGAGCCATCAGCAGAGATGGCATTTAACTCAAGAGAGAATAATTTTTAGCTTGCAGGCATGACAATATAATAATATAGGCATAAAACCAACTTTTTTGTCATAGGCACCATACAAAGCGACAGTCCTGTATGGACACCCCTGGTGTGCAGCTCCTGCAGTGGCCAAGGATGACTCTCCTTCGGATCAGAGAAGTGCCATGAGCATAAGGGACAGCTGCCAAGATGGACTGTAAAGAGCAAATCCCCTGGATTCCCCATGCACCCATCTCATCCATGGTGACAGTCTAGGAAACCTCCAGCCCCCAAAGGTGCTTTGCAGCTCAAACCCAGCTTATCAGCACTCACTGAAACAACTTTACTTGCTGCTTTCACCCAAAATGAACCTGCTGAATTCCATACTGCCATCATCAGCCTTCATGGGATTTTATTCCTTATTTATCAGTGGCACCAACCTTCCTTTCAATCCTGTGAAAATTCAAGGTGAGCCTCAAAGCAATGCAGGCCCCATTCGGCCAAGGGAGGCAGCCAGTGTCACCACCACCAGGACCACACTTTTGGGGATGGCAGCATGGGAGGTTGGTATCATTTCTAGTCACCAGCAATTAAAGAATAGAGAATTACAACTTTTAGGGAACATGCCATCAAAAAGAAATTTAGACACCAGTTCCTTCATATTCTAAAAATTTTCAAATATTTGTTGAAATAAGAAGTCTACTTTTCTCAAGGCATCATATTTCCTCTGGTATAAGTTCTTTTCTGCCACATAAGGAACACTGAGTTTGGTGTGTGGCTGACTCTTCTACTGCCTGCCTTGACCATGGCAGCAGAGATTTATCATCATGTCTCCTGGTGGCCAGAAAATGCTTAAACCTGATTGATGTTTTAAAAAATGTGGAAACATACCTATTAGTACTAACCTTTCCCCAGGAAACCACTTGGCAAGGGCAGTCCCACACTCCAGTTGATTTCTACAATGGTCTCCTCGGGTTAGAAATGATTACGAGAGTCCTTGTCCTCGTTAAGTCCTATTCCTAGGGAATAAATGAGGAGGGAGGAAGGTGGTGGCTCATTGAGATTGCCAATAACAAGCGTGAGCCAGGAAAGTGAGGGTACAGGAGGTCTTTACAGTCAGGGCACAGCTAACTCAGCTCACTCACCAAAGAATATTTATCATCTAAATAGTTCCCAAATCATTTTCTGTGCCAGATAGGAGCTACAGGCAGAAGGCAGGGCAGTGCTAGCTGGCTGTGAGCATGCAAGTTCTGGAGATGTTCTCAGATGTGGAAGTCGTCCCTATGGCAGTGCTCCTTGGGCAGCTTTCATTAGAAAGGACTTGTTTGCACTGTAAGGACCCTCTCACAGGAGTCACAACAACCAGAAGCAGACTGCAGTTAGTGCAGGAAATAAAATGCCAACATCCGATCAGCGGAACAAGGCCACTGAAATTTTCACAGCAAATTAGTACAAATTCTAGATGGCAATAAGGCCATACTGTCAAATAGTAGGGAAAAGCATCCTAGTTAATTTGCTTTTCCTTAACTCTGAAAGAGGCGTTATGATTTGCGAAGACTTTAAATTGTGCTTGTGCAAAAAATGGGTTTATCAGGACACATCCTATTTTTCTGGAAACTTCTAATATAATTTCCTGCTCTTTTTATCCATATCCTCCTCCACAGATTGATGGGGCCTAATATGAATAAGAATCAGGCCCTTGATTGCCCTTTTGCTGTTCAGCACTCTCAATATCCCTCTGCAGAACTGGGTAAAACATACCACTGATCAAAGTCCTGGGGCACAGCACTTAGTAATTCAGCGACTTTAATAATGACACAGTTTTAGGTCAGAGACCTGATACAGCTTTAAATCTGAAAACTGAAATCCTCTTTTAATAGAGTAAGGCCTCTTATTCCAGCCATTTAAGGCTACATCCACGAAGACTTACATCCTATAATTAGAATTTGTTCTCCAGGAACTGCAAACATAACAGATGGTCAAACAAAGGGCAAATCCGTGGCCTGCTTGGGATAATGCTGAACAAGAGCTTGTTTATGTCAGGTTGCAGACTGAATGGAATACAATATGACAAAACAACTATGCTTTTCTCACTTGGCAAGAACCAGACAATGAAGTTGCTGCAGAGCTTGCAATGGTGGAGTTGACAGTATAGTTCATTTTAATAAATTGGATTACATTAGACATTTAATTTGTTTAGAACAAGTCAGGATTCCTTCAAGTGAGCTAATTCATGTCCTTTTAATGCCCAAAATAGGCAGTAGAAAGCACTACATACTTACACACATTTATACATGCACATGCATATATACACTTATACTTCATGGAAGCAGCAGTCGGCAGTAGTTGGGAAGCCAGCTTTATGTATGGAAGCTGTCCTTCCACTTCTCTTTCTTGCTCATAATTCCAACTTCCTGTCAAATCCTACTTCTATACCACTTATTTAAGTATGTAAGCTGTGCTTTGTATACAAATTTATTTAAATGCCTTAATCCTTAGGATTCCATCTTTCTGTGAATTGCTGTTTCCACTGCTAAATACACAAAAATTCATGTTGCTCAAGGCTGTTGTTCTCTCAGTATCAAATATTCACAGCTTCTGGCTCTTACTAGTACTTCTTAATACATGAGATATCAAATGCATGTAATCAGACTGATACCATGCACCTCATGTTCAATTTAGCCCTGTATCTGTATCAAATCAGTTATTTGTTGACAGAGACCATGTCACTCATCACACAAAGTATTGAGTTTGGAAGAAGCCATTAAATGGATATAACAGGGTCTGCCTCTGCCACTGGACAGCAGTGATGCACCAAATAGTTTAGCTAGGGTGTTAGAAATCCAAATCTCCCTACCCACCTACATGAAACAATGAGAAATTCTCCAGTGAGACAGAAGCATGGAGAGAAAGGTCTTAGCTCTAAAACAAAGGTGTTCTCTTTGGTGTGGGTAGGAGAAAGAACTGGAAATGGAGACAGGGCAACTACAATTTTCTGATAACTCACATAAACCTTGCCTGAAAAATCAGCTGGTTTTGATACTCTTTCTCTTGGTATCTCGTTTAGATATTAGGAGCAGAGACAAATCCTGACAGCAACACTGAAACTACTGGCTTTGATTTCTCAGCGAAGAATTTGTGACACTGAATTTTAGAAGCAATTCCAAAAAAAAAGAGGAGATACATTAATACAATGCATTTTAAAAGCCTCGTGTCATGTTGCATTTATTCTTGAAACATGACAGATGAATTTCTGACAGCAGAAGACGATATGTACGCATTCATGTATTTCCTAAGGAAAATAAGTACAACAAAAAATTCCCTCAAAGGGAGAAAAGCCTGGTAAAACACTTCAGCATCAAGAGAGAGGAAAGTATTCTGGGAGATAATTTTGTGACAGCAAACCAAAAAATGCTGTTGATGAGACTAAGTGACTTCTCTCAATCATGAAAAATAAAATCTGGTTTAATAAAAAACAGGGCACAGAGGAATCATCTTAGAGATTTGTCTGTTTGTTTGTTTGTTAGGCAACCACTTTTAAATTAGCTTTGAAATTTCTGATCCTCTAATACTTCTTGAGATTGCTTGCTTTCTTTGCTTATTGTTATATATGTGATAACAACAAAGGCTGAGGGATTTGGGGCTTTGCACACTAGGCTTAGACTGGAGATGCAAGATCCCTGCCCATACAGCCTGAAGAACATCCCACAGATCTCTCCAGGATCCACTGCCTTGGCCCAGCAGCTGGCTGTGCATGAGACACATGCTGCTAACACGCCACCAGACACCGGCACGTGAAAGTCTCATTCGAGGGACATCACAGTCAGACCAAAATAGTCCTGACCATGTTCCTGGCCAGCACAGCAGACAGCTCCTCTCATGGGAGGCAAGAGGAGGGAGTCATGCAAGGGGACACTGTGCTCCTCATCAGAGATTTGAGAGGTCATGAGAGCCTGCATCTGCCAAAAGGGCCTAGTAGGGCATCACGGGTGCTGGTGGCTGGTGTGGATCCTCACACCTTGCTGGAAAGCTTTGTAATCCCACAAAGCCCCAGCTGGATGGCAAGGCAGGAGCAGAACTAATTACTGTTCAGGGAGGAACATGATGGAAATGTCTACATAACAGAGTGCTTAACTTCCTTTTCTTAATAGAGGGCCTGTTAAAAAAGAGGCTTTTTACCTCATCAAGAGTTCCAAATCAACATCTGAGTTTCAGCTCAGTTTTCTATTCAATTAGGGCTATTAAAGTCATCTTGACATTTGAGAAGTTAAAATGATTTACAGTATACATAAGTTTGAGCTCAGTAGATAAAAGAAGCTGTTTTTTCATTGTGAGCCTTATGGATTTGATACTAAAAAAAGGCAACGTGTCCTACTCAAATACTCCCTGTTACAAAGCCAGATGGGAATCTGGCACTAGAAGCTGGAGCTGGCAATAGGCAGGAGTCCTGATTTGTGATGTGAAAGGCTAAATAATGCTCAGAAATAACTGTCAATTAATTGATAGAGATGGAACCATTTTGGTAAAATGAAGTCTACGTAGCCCATCTGAATAATTTATTGTTGCAGCATAATCTGCAGATTTCAGCTGTGATTACAATATAAGACTCTATTAAGGACTAGAAAGTACAGAGAATAAAGCTCAGAATAAATCAGAATTGTAAAGCCAGTGTCAGCAAGAGGAGAGTAAAAGTTCTCATCTCTGTGTGCTGAAGGCGGCGTTTTGGGAGTTTTTGAGAATTTGGTCTGTGAGTTCAGATGACAAGTTAGAAATCTAACTGACATTCTGGGCTTTTTTCAGAAAGATGTTGAAGTTCTTCTTGAAGTTAATGCAAATCGTGGGCATCAATGTTTTGGATAATTCAAGAACAGATTTCAATTTGTATTCCAAAAAATTCAGTGCTTGGACATTGCCACAAGAAAACTGGGTATTTCTGAGGAAAGTTCTGTCTCTGCAAATTATTTGGTTTTTGACAGAGAAACGAACATAGTAAGCCCTACTTTTCACTTCTGCCTCTAACTCTATTATTAGTATTAAATTAAGATGGATAAATTATAGTAAGCCCTACTTTTCACTTCTGCCTCTATTATTAGTATTAAATTAAGATGGATAAATAAATAAAACATTGAAAACACTTTATAAATGGACCTTAGTCAGTGAGTTGGACTTAAACCCTTGTCCTATAACAAGAGACTGCTGCACTTTCACCTCAGTAACCACTCTATGGGACGAGCCCTAACTTACCCTGAAATGCTTTTTATGACTTGGACAGCTGTATATGACACATTGTTTTTATTCTTAGAGTTTTGAAGGCACGAGTGCTTTCAAGTCCACCCCCAAAAAAGCTTTGGAGACAGCAGCTGTCTCCTTCCTCTCACACAATGGGGGCTCAGTCAATGACAGTGGCTTCTGGGCAGTTTATGATGAGCATAAATAAAGAAACCAGAGCTTGCTGCACAGGCTCTGAGAAGCACAGGAATGAAGGAAAAATGAAAAACGCAGTGGTCCAGATTAAAGCCTGATGGATAGAAAGGCAGCAGTAATGTTTGCACAGATGTCTCCCAGTAGAATCTGTCTTCAATCTCTCCCTGTTAAGGCTGTGATGAATGACATGGAAGGAACAAAGACTGTGCTTTCAATTCAGCAAGGAGAGGATGTAAACTTACTTTAAAATTAAAACAAAACCTAAAAAGGTGCTTTCCTCAGCAAAAAGTGATAACTAGATCAAACCTCCCACTGAGAACAGGTCTAAGCAGAGAGAAGGGAGCTGTAAACAAAAGATTTCTTGCAATGATATTTGTGTCTTCTGGCCACTGCTGGATCCCCAAAGACTTCTAAGAAAGAGAAGAGAAAGAAACAGATCCAGATACAGATGAAGGCAGCTGAAAGGTATTGCAGGCAAATTTGGACACCTAAGTTCAAACTGCCTCACTGGCTTTCTTCACCAGCCATATTCCCTAAACATATGAAGATATAGGCAAAACAAAAACAACAACAACAAAAGTTTAAGAAAAGAACTCTATGCTGTAGAAACATACATGTAAAAATAGTGCATACAGGTAAACAGCTGAACTTCAGAGTAACCTCTTACATTTTTTGAAGTGTGCTTTTCTACCACAAAAAGTGTATTTTCAGACTTTTTAAAAAGGTCAGCCCTGATGCTGGTTGCCCCATTCTCTCCACCCTCCACTCCAGTGGGATATACTGAAGCTTTCTGTGCTGGCATCTATGGCAGAAGCAGTAGTTTTTTGTTTTCCAGTTTTTAAAGATATAATGTGTTGCTCAGTTAGAGCAACATACAGTCTCACCCAATACTGGTCTCAGTGGTGACAGTGAAGGAGGTTATTTATGGGAGCACATGAGCCTCAACACTTTCTCACACTTTACTTTTACTGGATTACTGCATATTCCTGCCAGTTTCTCTTTATATACTTGTTGGACATTAATGTGTTTAATCCCTTTTTCAGCCTGCTGACATGTCCTCATTCATGTCCAGTGGTGCCAAGCTCCAGAAGCTTACCACCTGTTTTCACAGCAGCCTTTCCTGCATCTGTTTTAAACCATTCTGCTTGTTTCAATCAGTGCTCCTTTTTGGGATATTTGATAACTACTGATCCCACAGGCAGCACAACTGGGATCTCCACAGCTCTGAAAAACCCCACTGAAATTCCCCTTCATACTTCTTCCCTACCAAGGAGGTGACTTCTCAGGAGGTACGGTTGATTTAGAAATATTGTTTTCATTAATCAGATGCAATTTGTCAAAACTGGCAATGATTGTATAGTAATGAGAGTCCTTGGAAAGTGCAGTAGTCAGCGGTGTGAAATGGCATTTACCAGCAGTAATTACCGTGTTTCTATCCCTGTGCTTAGGTAAAGAAAATAGCTGTGACAATAGTTGGCAAACCAAGACCTCATGATAAATTCCATTCCACCAGCATCCCTGTGCTTATTTTGGTTAGTTCTCTTGCCCTTCACTGCACAACACAAGTAAAACCTGCTCTAGTGTGTAGCAGTTTGTCATTTATCTATCAAAGGTATTTATAGAGCACTGGTCCCTGGAGAACTCATGCTCTAGACCCACTGATGTGTTAGAAGAAAGGGAATAGGGCTTATTACAAGGGACTCCTTAAGCATTTTTCTTGGGAACGGCTTGATGAAGCTGTTTGTACAGAACTTCCTTTGAAAAGCTAAAGGTTTTAGGAAAATATTGTTAAAGGAAATGTTGCTGTCTGAATGCAAAAAAGGTGAAGAAAAGGAGATCACCTAAGCAGTACAAAAACATCCGTTTGAAGAATAAATGTAAATAAGGATCAGAAATCAAGAATTTTTTTCATATACTGAGAAAATGATTTTAGTTCATTTATTTCAGGTAGTTCCATTCCTGCCCAAAGCATCAAGGTACCAAGCACCCAACTGAAATAAAAGGTCATCCCGGTCAATCAGAATCGTGTTTTCATCAGCAACACTGGTTGTAAAGTGAGGTCTCCTACAACCATGGCATAGGAAAAGGCTATGGGGATTGAGGTCTAGTGTGGGACATGAGTTTTTAGGATTTTCCCCTTTGACAGTGCCCTATGCCCATCATCCCAATATTCATCTCCTCTGAAAGGGCTGGAAAAGAAACAAACCTGCCAAACCACACAGGCTGGAAAAACTCTGGTTTTAGACTTCTCATCTCCAGCTACAAGACAAATGAAGAAACTTGTGTCTCAGCGTCTTACAGTGTGATTTATGCCCTGCTCAACACCACCCTGAGTCCAAACTGACACTGGCAAAAACAGCTCAATGGGAGCCAAAGTGTAGCCCAGACATGAGGTTAATGCTGTATATCAGCTCCATAAACACTTAGAAATATTGCCTGCAAGAAAGATGAATGAAGGCTGTTAGCTGGACCATGAGGGCTGGGTCTGCACATGACAGGTTTGAGCACTGTCTCAGCCCAGGGTGAAGAGCTGCAGCCTGCCAGCCCCACATTACTCCTCCTAGCACATCAAACCCACCCAAAGATCAGAGCTGTTGCCAACAGCCTCCTTCCCTCTCTGCTCTGTCTCTAGCAGGCATTGTCAAGAAGTCTTTTTAGCATTTTAAAAGCAGATGAGATCAAGAATGCATTTAAGAATAAATATATTTTAAACAACAAGCCCTTAAAACCCATCTGTTGCTGCAGAATGTAAATTCAAATACTCATACACACTTTAACTCAGTGCTTGTGAGACAAAGAAAAAGAGATGAAGCTATTTGCTGATTTCCTTGACAATATTCATATGACATGCCCCTCCTTGGGACTTAAAAGCTGGCCATTTTTCATGGCTATGAAGCACAAAGTGGCTCATTTTAAGGCAGGTTTCCTACTGCCACTGGCAGGAAAAAGTGAAGGGTTTGAAGACTGGATATTAAGGGGTGAGGGATATTAGGGGGTGAGACTTAAACACCCTACAACTAACAGTGGATGAAGAAGAGACAAAAAGTTGGAGTGGGATGGAAAAAAGCCAACTTCCCACAGAGAGAAATTGGAGTTCCTTTAGTGAAAATAACATCCATTAAAGTAGAAGAACCTTTTCCAGTGTCCAGAAATAGGACAGTGGACTCATGATATCCTTACTCAGCCTTGCTGGAAGAGGCAAGCAGAGTTTTACCTCCCATAGGTGAGAAGTGTGAAGTGGGCATGGCCAGAACAGCCACTACATAAGAAGAACAGGGAAAGGGACACCAAGTGCCCCATGGAGATGGCTGGGAGGCCCACAGCTGGCAGTTTGGCAATCCAGATTACTTCATTTCAGCAAAGGCTTTTTATCTGTCATCACCACAGGAGTCTGTGGTTTTCTCCTTTGCAAGACAGCAGCTGGCCATCCAGGTAACCTTACCATGGGTGAGAGAGGTTCTAGGAAGCTTCTCACAGCAAATCACGCTGGCTTCTCTCTCCTTCACAGCTAGACAAGGAGGGAGGGAGGGCCTTGGTGAGGGTCCCAGGTCAGATGGGCAGAAACCAAAGCTCCTGGATTTGCTTTTGTCTGCTCCCTCTTGGCTTCCTCCCTCCTGGTGACGTTGGAGGAAGCAGAGGCACTGTGGTGCTGAAGGACTGTCTGTTATCAATTTGATGTGATGCCAAGGCTTTCCAGCAGAGCACCAGTGAAAGAATGGAACAGCAATTTAACGGCCTGTATCTCAGCTAAGTATAAATGAATTTTCATGGGCAGAAGTGGAGAGGAAAAAGCATTATCTACCCCAAGCACTTTTCTTCTGCTGAAAATCTTAAAAGCCTGACACAAGCAATGCTGTTAGACTTTCTTATAAAAAGGCTCCAAGAATTCTTATAATAGCACATAATACCCTAAATATAGGGTTGCTGCTGACTTTCCTAAAAAGAGACAACTATAACACAAGTGGTACATGATCCAAAAAAACAGAATTTAAACTGCATGTTCCCAAGAAGTTTCCTCACCCAAAAAATTTGTTTAGTTAAGAGAAAGAAAAACATGAATGGACAGTATGCTGGGCATTGCTTTTGACCAAAACTATGGCTTCCTTTTTTTTCTTACATGTGTTTTTAAGGACAAAAAAGTCAAAAAGACAGCAGTAATCCCAAGACTAAAAAATATAAGTTATGAATACAAGTTACAAAAATATGTTCATAAGTAGGGATTTAACAGAAGTGACCAAAATCATAAATAAGTGAGATAGCAGAAGCTTCTTTTTTAGCTTCAGTGCAGAAGGCTGAAAAAGGAGAACACAACTGGAAGTTGAAGAAAAATATATTCAAAGTAAGCTTTAAAAAAATCACTTCTCATCTCTTATAGCTGTAAGCAGGTTAAATGACCTGCTGCTCAAAGCTGTGAGGTGATGACCTTGGGATTGCTCAGGAAAGGGACTGGACTAGAAAGTGTTGTAAAATAAGGAAACTGAACCACGTGAAATAGCTGCTACTTCCTGGTTGCCATGTGTTCTGCTTTTATAAATGTTTCTGCTTTAAATATCATCTACCCATGCTGGTAAATCTAACATTCTGCACTATGAATTTTCAAGCTTGTAAAAATACTAAGTATTTATTAGACCAAGAAAGTTACAAATTTCTGTAAGAAGTTGAGATTTAAGTAACCTGATATTTAGGATGCAGCATATAAGCAACATCCTGATGTTTTAGATACATGAGAAAACAAGCACTGCTGATCTCTCTACACATAACAAGTGTAATCATGCTAAGGACAGGAATCATAACACAACACAAATGTGAGAAATAGACCTGTCACGTATATTCTATTACATTTCTGCTAAAAGGGAAGTTTTCTTCGAGAGGAAAACACTGAAATGAGCTCTTCTGTACCATCAGCATTGCACGACAGCTTGGAAAGATCGCTGTGAATCAGCATCTCTTTGGTGCCCTGATAACCACCCACAACCTGCATGAAGCAGGACTGCCTTTGCTTAGGTTACCTGGACAGTAGTTCTGCATGGCAGCTGTGAGGAACCAAAGGCAAGGCTGTTTTTATTTAGCACTTCCACTTTCTTGCCTGCTATATTAATTTAAGCATGGATTCAGAAAGCTGCTCTGGCTCATGAATTCAACCAGGCATGCAGGAAGGCACGTTTGAAATCCTTCTGAAACAAGGTCTGAGTCACTGCTCCAGAGCCAGTAAAATCAATGTCTTCCTCAGATTTTGGATCAAAGCAAAAGCTGGTGTGGTTGGGTTTTTTTCTCTCCACCTGCTCCATCCAGGCACTTGATGCTCCCCATGCAGATTAGGCAAGTCACTCTCCTTTATGAGCCGTGTCTTGATGGTACAGAAACTAAAGCACGCATCCTTTAGCTGTGAGAGCTCACATGCACTAATGGATTAAAGCATGGCAAGGGTTTGATTGCATGCACCAACATGAACCACTCTTCAAAACAGAAAATGAACAAATACTGGTAATTGAAATTTGGCTGTTATAATGCAATTCTTCAAGTAGAATAATTTTAAATGTGGGCAATCTTCATATTTGTAAGATGGTATCTTTTATGCTAGGGGTATCTTTGTTCTTTTTTTTTTCTTTTTTTCTCCTTTTTTTTTTTTTTTTTGAGGGGGTTTGTATATGTTCTGTAATAGAGGTGGTTCAATTGAACCTGATTTCCTCTATCACACATTATTGCAATAGTAGATATATATAAGTAGGAGTTTAGATCATAAGTATGGAGGTGACGGTGGCAAACAGAACAACTCATGTTTTGGACATTATTTTTGAGGGAGTTTGTATATGTTCTGTAATAGAGGTGGTTCAATTGAACCTGATTTCCTCTATCACACATTATTGCAATAGTAGATATATATAAGTAGGAGTTTAGATCATAAGTATGGAGGTGACGGTGGCAAACAGAACAACTCATGTTTTGGACATTAGCAAACACAACCTAAGCTTTAATTTTCCATTGGTTTCTTTTCCAACAACCTTTAATAGTTTGAAATGTATTTATTCAAAGTAATCAGATTGACTGAGGAAAAAAGCAAGATTTTTAGAGCAAAATTTAATTAGCTGTCTCCTAAACATGAGACAGAATTTTACTTAGGTTTGGGGTAATTTTACATTCCTTTCTAACTGCACATCCCAAAAAAAGAGAGTTTTTTTCAACAAACTTCTATTCACTGCCTTGATTTAATTATGCAGATAATAAATGATTGTGAAGCAGTTATTCTGTTGCTCTTCCTTTGATCCATTATCAAGTGGAAGTGTCATTATTTACACAACTTTGATCATACATGTGAGAGTAAATTCAGGACAAACAGCATTTAAAAAAAAGTCCAAAGATAGACCACCGTATTTTCTTGAAAGAGTCAAGATATCATCTATTAGATTTTTCTGGAACATGAAAAGTTCTCCAGACCCATTTTCTGAAGGTAACTCGGACAGTTTCTGCAGTTAGTATCAAGGAGAGGGTAAGGTATCCGGATCAAGGTGCTGGTTCAGCACTTGCTCAGACTCTTTGAATGACTCCTCAGAGATGCCTTCATCTCTCCACATGCCAAAATGCTGATGAATTTGCACTGCTGGTGTCTGTTCTTATCACTTTCTGGGAGCAATGTGTAAAGGGTAGTGTCCCCCTCTCTATACTGTGCTCCTCAAAAACTTATTCCATCCATTCTGTGTTTGAAGGGAATTTAGCTCGTAGAGGTATGCAAGACTGTGCACTGCTCTTTTATGTGGCTTACTTGGTGTGTGTCTCCAACTCAAGCTTTTTGAAAGTCCTCCTTCTTTAAGAGCTGTCACTCCCCCATTTTATATAGGAAAATATTAATTTAAAGAGAGACATGTGAGCAGTCCATGAAATTTCTCATTGTTTCCAGTGTTTTTTTATAATTCCTTAAGAAAGAATTACTGGTCCATAACTTCCAAGGCCATTACTACTGAGATTTTTTGTTTGGGCTTTCTTTTTCTATGAGAAAGTGTTTGGCATTTGCCAGTCCTCTGGGGTGTAATATTCAAGTCTGTACCAAGTTAATAGGAAAAACTCTTAGAGGTCAGATTAACACAGTTTAGAAAATGGACAGAAAGTGTATGTCATGTTCAGTGGTTTGACAAGCACATCTTCTCGTGACATCTTTAACCTCTAAGAGTGAGTGAGTTCTCCTTTCCATAAGGAAGAAGCCTGGGCAAGCCTCTTTTTTGGCATCTTCTGGTGAAAATGGAGGTGAGGAAATGGCCTTCCCCCTGTGCTGTGTTTACATTAACTATTCCACTTGCTCTCAGACTCTCTAGCTAATCTCATCTTTGATTCTGCTTCCAATTTTCAGAAAAACCTTGTCCACTGAGGTAAAGAGGAGAGACTGTAGCAAACTCAACACTGCTCTTAAGACCTGCATTTTGTAGAACTGGAATGGATCCCTTTGGATATGCCCTTTGTCCTGCTCATAAAAAGCAAGAGCACAGATTTGTTTCACAAACAAGTCTTAGGAAAGGGAAGGAAAGCAGTTCTCTTTTATTATTATCTGATTTTATTAAAACTTCTCCCCAAAGAGAGAGGGAGAAGGGCCATGTGTCTTCAGAGTCCTCTGCGCCCTCAGTACATTCCACATTTGCACTAAAGTGGTGAAAATAGTGAAAAGAGCCTTAGGTCATACCTGTACCATTCATGTTTTATTCATGCTTTAAATTACAAGTTTAAATGAGAAACATCAAATATAAATCTTGACAGATGCTTACTAATGTTTTCTTTATTCATCTGTATGAAAATGCAACAAACACTTGTCTGACAGCTTATTTCTCTTTTTGTCCCTGAAAAATTAGCAGAGCTCTTCCTGTTTGTTCACAGCAATAAAGAAATTACGTACATATACATAATTAGCTGCAATTTAAATATAGAAACATATGGATACATGGGGGAAAATATTCCCAAATGTGCCTATTTCTGTATTTCAGTGGGTGTTTAGGTTATTCTGATAGAAATTACATTAGAAGGAGAGCACATATATAGAATTTTGTTAATTCTAATGCAATTATTTGACTTGTATAATGGTGCATCATTATGTAATTTGGGTAAATATACTTAGTACTTGCAATATGGAACTATCTGGGAAAATGCTATTCAGAAATGCCAGCACATTGTGGTGGCACGTACGGGCTGGTTGAAATAAAGCAATCACAAAAGTTCCTCTTTGTCCCATTTCTCACATGAACTCCCATTTGCTCACTGAGCCGCACAGTCAGCCTTGCCTTGCTGCCTTGCTTACGTTCATGTTAACATTTCTTTCATATCCGCTGGCATCTTCATATGTGTTTCACTACTAATTCTTTTCCTCTATTGGGAAGTAAGACATTGCTGGCACTTCTGATCTTATCCAACTATGCACCACTTCTTGTCTAACCATGCACAGTGAGCCTTTCATTTTCCAAGGGTTTCCATTCATCTTCTGTGTGACCAACCAGCATGAGGAAAGAGCAGCACTGACTTCTGACCTTGGTCTCAATTCAATAAAGCACCAAAATTGCCCTTTCACTGCAAAGGCACCACGTTGGGTGCAGGTGTCAAGACACTGGGGGGGGGTACAGATATTTCCAGGCAAAGGGAGGAGCAGCAGAGAGAAGCAAACTCCCCTGCACCTCTTGGGGGGTAAAAGATCAGGAGTGAAATAGTGAAGCTGAGCATGAAAAACAGGGAAGGAAAGGTGCTGGTTTAATGTTTTAAATTTTGTTTCTCCCTACTCTAATCTATTTAATTGGCAATAAATTAAAAGTAATTTTCCCCAAGTCAAGTCCTATTTTCTTCCCCCATCCCACTGGAGAGTGTGAAGTGAGCAGCTGGTTGGGAGTTTGGCTCTTAGCCGTGGCTAAGCCTCAGCAAAAAGATTTTTTTGGACGTTTAGGTTCTAAAGCACTCAGACCTAAGAGAATTTCCATCAAGCCCAAAATTTCAGAAACAAGACTCAAGATCTACCTGAGCTTTGCTCTCCTCTTATTCCTGTTCAGACATTTCAACAATCCATTTAGATGCAACAGCTAAGCAAAGCATTTGAGCAGAATTTAGGCATTAATGATTAGAAACCTTCTTCATTTTCACAGCTGAAATACTGGTTCAGTTCTCTCTTTCTGCCAAATCCCGGGAGGCCTCCAGAAGTGTGCCACATTTTTCTTGCTCAGTTTGCTTTCTCAGAAAACTAAAGTGGCCTGTATTTCCAACTAATGCATAGTTTAACAGACCTTCTCTGGGTATCTCCAAAGAGAGGAGGAAGGTAGGCACACATGCACACACACAGAAACAGGAGAAATCTACAGTGAGACATAATTAACCATTGAACAGCTGCTAACGGGACCATTTGTTGGAAGATCTAAGACTACTTTTCATGAGCAAGAAATGTTACCACTGCACTTCCAGGGCCTGCTGCTGTCCTTGGGGGGGATCCGGATTCCCAGATTTCCAGGTTGGGGCCCTTAGCTCTAAAAAACTGTAAGTTTTAGTTTGATACTGCGCTCTGCAATTAATTATGAATCTCACTAAGGGAAACAAGGCTTTGCTATGTCATATCATTTTGAAGGGAACGTGCAGTGTGACAGGCAGTGACCTCCTGAAGTGAACACAATCACCCTTGCTCTGAAACTCTTTAACATTGCAGGCCTACAGGGAGAGCTAGAATCTGTATTTTCTTACCTGCCTTTGCTGGGGACAGTCCTGCACCCACAGATACTTACAATGTATTATATGAATTTGCTCAGCATTGTCCCAACACAGAAGTCCCAGTGTCCTTTTAAGATCTGCAGATATTCTTGGAAAGGATGTCATTACCCATTCTGACAAGTTCATGCAGCAAGCATGCACTGAGTATCCATTAATATAAACATTGTTAATTGAACTTTGTCAAATACCAGCCATCATTAGAAAGAAAGTAACTGCCCTTTTAAATCAGCTTCATACTGTAGTTATAGGTTTCTAATATATCTTTAATTACAGTGATTACAAGCCTTTATAAATTATCAGCTAGGTCTTTGCCTTCATCTCCCTCTGCTTTAATTTATTGTTCCTACAAAGAGGATAATTATCATTTGCAACCAGCTGCTCCTTAAACACACTCAAGAAACAGGATTTGTTTCTGAAGCTCTTTCTCAGTTGTTTCCCCCTTTATATTTTTTTATACAAACACATTTCATGTGCTTTCTCTTTTTGGCCAACAGACAGATCAGTCTTATGGACGGCTTAACTGGCCATCACAAGTTTCTGAGTTTAGAAGGACTTTCAGTGGATGCCAGGAACATGTCCATGAGGAGCCAGGTGGTCACCTATGCCTGTCTGTACAACAGAGTCAAGGTCTGCCAGATGGCAGGTGCAGTGTGTCCCTGCCCCGGAATGTGTGAGAGCCTTGCACTCACCCAGTCAAGCAGAAGGATCCCTGCAACTGCAAGGAAGGAAATGTGAACAGGAGTTAAATGAAATGGCAATGTGTCAGAGAGACTAAGGAGGAGATGCTTACCTGTCTGGTTTTTGGGGTTTTTTTTGTCTCTCTGTTCTGTGGAAATACAATGGCCAGTAATTTTTTTGTTGTTTGTTTTTTGGGGTTTTTTTTTGTTTGGTTGGTTTTTGGTTTTTTTGTTTTGGTTTGGTTTGGTTTGGTTTTTTCCCAAAAGATGCAAAGCTTGACTGCAGGAAGCTCCTCTCCACAATTTTAGGTGACATAAGAGTATTGTGCTCTCACACAGGCCAAGAGCTGACACAAACAGGCCGAGTGTGGTGACCCACAGATAACAGGAAGATGCAGACTTTGGCATGAGCCTTAAGTGGGCCATGGACCAACACCAGATGGGACAGCACCTCTGGAATAATCACAGAGGGATAGCAGAATATCAGCATGGCTAGAGGGACTGGTGCCCAGTGCTGGCCCATGGCTGTAACGGCCCTCAGGGCTGGTGACAAGGGCAGCACTGCCACATGGATGTCTGACACCGTGTAGCATCTGAGCTGGCACCGTCATGGGCTGGAGGCAAGCCAGTGCCCAAAGCTGACTGCTGGGACCAGCTGGAAGGAGCATCACTGAGCCATGGAACAGATGAGAGGGGCAGGTCTCAGTTAATGGGGGTGCCTGAGTGTGTGAAAAGCTGTTTCTGCCAGAGCCTGTCTCTTGCTTGCTCTGCTAAATTAGGCTCAGCTTTGCAGCATCACGTCATCTGGTGTTCCTTTTCCTCCCATTAGCATTAGGTAAATCACATCATAATGAATTGAAAACTTGGAATATTCATTAGAAAAAGACCCAGGAACATTTTGCATTTGTTCTAGTAACAGCCTGAACACAAAAAGCTACTGGAAAATTCTTCTTACAATTTTGAACTTATATCAGCACAAAGGAACCAAGAGAAAGATGAAATAGCTGTAGATAAAATCTTATTTAGGAAAACAGGGCCATGGTATGAGGAACACAGCCATCAGTCCCCCTCAGGGTAATAGGCAATGCTTCTCATGAAGGTTTGTTGACACAAACAGCACTGCTGTGAGTGAACTAAGGAGAGTGGTAATGAATCAAGCTTAATGTAGCATTCTACATTTCAGTTCTCTGTAAGAATTAGAGGTAGGTAACAGACAGCAGGACTGTAATACGTGTCTGTTAGAGACACCTTTGGCAGAGGATAGACAAAATAGCACTGTAAAATACTGCACTTTCAACAATGGATTAAAAATCCATGGTTGCTTTTGGGCAGAACACTGTTACTGCCTTTTGCTTGCAGTTGACATTGGTCAGCAAACCCATGGATGCTTGATTGAATTTATCCCTTTGCTAAATTAATAGGAAGTTGTGCAGGCAACCTAGATGGCCTTTATTAGCAGAGTCTTAATGATTCAGCTGTGTATCAAGGAGAAGAGAGGAAGGTACAAGGCATCATTTTCTCACAAACTTGCAAGATAAATACACAGAAGAAAG
>NW_008239767.1:2647877-2663212 GCF_000691975.1 Corvus brachyrhynchos
TCTGAAACAATAGGAGTCGAGCTAGTGCTAAGGGAAATATTTAACTATTTCAAGATGTTTTTTAATCTCAAGCTCATACCTCTGAGATCACTAGTGCTTATCAATGTGTTATCAGGTTACTCAGCAGTACAAAGAAGATCCACAGCAGGCACAGGCAGATGGTCATATTTCTGTTGAACAACCTCCGCAAACAGCAAGGGATTTATTCCAATTTTATGGAATCAGGAGCAGTGGCTGCAGAGGACAGCTGAAACCTGATCTTGTGTAAAGCTTCTCAGTACAAAGTTAGCCCATCCAACTTTTCTGGAGCAAATCTGAACCCACAGGGTGACTTCATATCCTGTCAACCCACTGTATCATTTTGAGTCCAGTATTAGGAGCTCAGAGCCAGACACACCATGCCATTGAGCCAAAGTCCAAGGAAGTCTCTTCGCAGTCCCAGAGAGGTTAATTCACTTCTGAATTCACCTGAACTCTTCAGAGACAGTGTTTTCTGTTGATTCCAGGAGAGTTGTACTAACATCAACCAAGGCTTAGTCAAAAGTTAAAGAGGTTTCTGATATTTTAACACTAAAAACCCCAAGATTTCTGATGTGCACTATCCAGTATGAGTACTGCTGCAGCAGCAACACCAGGGACTTAACAGCCTGGACAGAAACGTGAGCCATAATGTCCTCTGCATCCTCCCACTGTGAGCACAGGCTGGAAGCACTGAACTACATAGCTCAGGCTGACATCTTGCAGGTCTCCACTGTGGTCTCCTTGCAAGCTTGCTTGTGCATGCTGTTACATGTGGCACTGTGCTCATGCGGGACTGATGTGACAAGGGAACACGCTGGAGTCGGTCAAGCCTAGAACATGACCTTTAATATTTAATCACAATGTTGTAGGTGAACACCATTCTTGCTTTCAGTGGCCTTTCACAAACTTCTGCTTTTAGACTGGTAGTGTAAACTTAAACTTTAATAGACCTTTTCATGACTGGATGATGCAAGTTTGCTTGAGGGATATATTCCATTAAACTTGCACACATTTGGGGAGAAATTCAGTTAGCACAATGCCTCAGAACATCATGTGTTTCTCTATAATCCAAATTTGTTCATTTTAAGAGCAAAAACAAAGACATAACTGTTGCATAACACCCATGCCAGTGTGATATTCATCACTCCTGCAGATCATCTAAGCTGCACAGCAAGCATTTTGCAGTGCTCTTTAAAAGCAAACATAAGTCAGTTCTTTAGGGTTTTGCCTTACTTTCCTCACTGCCTTCTTGCAGGAGGCTTTTTCCTGGCTCCAGGGAGAGCAGAGATCAATAACACAAATCTAATATTAGAAACATCTGCAGAAGAGCAGGACACACAGGCGTGCTCCTCGCATGCCACGTGCCCCCCAGCAGCAGTGCCGGGATATGACCCAGGACCACGCACCAGGGGATATGAACGCCCCAGCACCCACTCCCTGCTTGCAATAACTGTACCCCTTGCAAGTCACTGGGAGAAGGAAAGGTGTATAACAATGTTTACATGATTACTTTCAGCCGCTGGTATCTTAAGGGTAGATTAAAATCATTCTCAGAGTTGAGAATAATATTGTTGCAAGGCCTAAGGAGCTACAGGAGTTTGAAAATAAGCTGGATATTACTTTTTCTTTAGTATTGGGCTCATCTGGAAGACAGTCAGCAAGTCTGACAATAGGAGACTGCAGTTTGCTACACTGAAATTGTATGGTTCTCATGGAGAGTATTTTGAGCAGCATCATTACCAGCACTCATCCTACAGTACGTGGCCAGGTATGCTTAGAATTTCATGGGGTTAATATCCATCCACACAGATCTTCAGGAGGAGACTTGTGCTCCTGCCTACAGGCATCTCACTACTGCCAAGATCTAGAAAACTGCATCTTCAAGTAAGACCATTTGTTAATGAAATGCAAAAATAGCTAAAAATTTGCTTCTTTTAGCTCTTGTTTCCCAGCGGGAAAGACAGCATAGAATTCTGTAATAGCTATCTAATGCCATGAAAAAAACAGCATCCAGATGTAGCAGGGTTATTTTTTAGTCTATCCAGTTTTCTATAAGACATTATCTTCCATCAACACCTTTTTTCAGTTTTTAGCAACATAATATTCTCTTTGCAGCTTGTTCAGCTCTCTTTCCAATGCTTAAATATGATTTCAAAAATAACTCTTTCAGTAACCACACAATAACATTTCAAGTCAGGTAATCAGAGTTTGACTTAAGGCAAATGGGTAATGAAATTATATCCAGTATTGTACAGTAACCAAAAATAAATTGAGAAGAGAGTCCTCTTGTAGGCTGTGGCTCAGCACCAAATATTGCTGCTCCCAGAGGAGGCTGGCAAGGATGGAAAACAATAGCTTTCCCTTCTCGTGCACCAATTTAATCCCAGAATGCTGAGGCTTTTCCATAGAGGTCACCTCAATACCTCCTACAGTAGGCTTCTGGGGAAGCAGTGGGGGAGAGGGTTTGACCTCAAGTGCCACTTTCAAGTTAAAATGGACATATAACTTACAGAAATAATTAGAGCTGAGTTTCTTCTAAGAATAATGCCTCCAATTAGTGAAAACATACTGACTGGAAAGAAATTTTCTGAAAAACGGAGCTAGGACTGTCAGGGAGTCTAAAAGGAAGCTGTACAATGACAGTAGCCAGTTCAGTGGAGAAAGAGAGGCCAGCTCCTCCCTTCCCATCCTCTGTTTAATTTGAAGTCAGGAATGACAGACAGGTTCAAAGGACTAAGGAGCAATTGAAACAATCTCAAGGAAGACTCTATGACAAATAAACCTACCATCCCATTACCAGCACCCCGCATGAGACTGGAGGAGTTAAGACGAAAGAAACCCAATAATTTGTTACAACCTTACATAAGACAAGAGGAAAAACCTCTATGAGGCTGAAACCTGCATCTGCCTTGTATCCATCCACATGCACAAGTAATGGATATATTCATCTCAATTTACTGTATTTTTCCATCAGATACACAGAGGGTAGGGCAAATAGTGCCTTCTTTTCATAAATCAGATATCACCCAGTAGCACAGGAAGAGCCTTGAAATATAGTGAAGTGCATTTGATTTCCAAATCTCTATTACAGTGGCAATAAAATTACAAAAAGTAGAGGCAGAAGTGCCTGTATGCAAATAAATGCCTAGTAAAATTGGAAGATTTTAAAATGTATTTCTAAAATGCAGAGCAATAAACCCATGCTCGCATTATCATCACCGCTCAGGCATTTAAAGATTTGCTAGACACATTCACCACGCCTGCATCCTGCTCCTTTTTTCCCCAGTGCAATCTCATTAAAAGAACAGCAGGATAACACTTCTGAAATGTTCGCGTAACTACGCAGGCAAATATGTTACTTTGGAATCTCAGGCTGATTTTTCCTAGTGTAAGTATTGTCCATCTCTTCTTTCTCATCTGTATTTTTAAGAGCATGGATAAGAAGGCAACACACACAGTGCATCTCATTCAGTTCCAAACCTAAAATTATAATATAAGAAAGTCACAATATAAAGCATACATCAGTACTGGAGCACAGCACAGATGGAGGCTGAGGGATTCTTCCAGTCCAGGCAACACCTGTGGAACAGGCTGCAGAGTAAACCAGGGGCCTTGCCCATAAGATTGGCAGACTTGCCAAGGAGCAAATGCTGAGGAGCAAATGCTGAGGAGTAAGATGGAAGAGAGATGATGGCATTGTTAATAGCCCTTACCTGTGTTCCTGCTTTACAAAGGCTGTCCCCCTGCCAGGCTGAGGGAACTGGTGGGTGCTGGCCCAGTCTTGAGGTGGGTTCTTGGATCTGGATGACCCACGAAGTGCTGCACAACTTTTTGACCCTGTATGTCTCAGAAGATGATCATTAACTGATGCTTTGTTACTGTCTTGTTGAGTTTCAGAGAGAAGGGAGTGGGAACGAGAGGCAGAGTAAGCTTTGTGCCCTGGAATGGGCTGGCAGGTAGTTGTAGGGAGAGAGCATCCCCTACTCCTGCCAGCATAGCCAGGCAGTGTCCTTTTAACTGAGGCCAGAGCGTAATTATCAAGTGGTGGTCTGCCCACTAGGCTGCTCATTTCTGGCCAGTGCACTTGGGGACAGACACCTCTGCCAGACAGGTGGACTTGTACAGACATAAAAATGACCTCAGCTGTGGAAGGGTGGCCACTTTAATTTCCTTTGTGCTGTTGTTACTCCCTAGGAAAGGGATTTTCCCTCTGTCAACTTCTGAGTTGGGAGCCATGCCTGGAACCCT
Organism: Corvus brachyrhynchos; assembly: GCF_000691975.1. Taxonomy (NCBI): domain Eukaryota; kingdom Metazoa; phylum Chordata; class Aves; order Passeriformes; family Corvidae; genus Corvus; species Corvus brachyrhynchos. Next base: position 2,652,147 of record NW_008239767.1, read on the forward strand.
CGGAGGCTCTGTGAGTAGCACCCTCCTGACATACAGCACATTCTAATGGGTTCAGAAAGCTTCTCAGGGGACAGACAGTGCTTTTGTTTTACAAACAGGATGCAGGGGCATGGGCAAATGGCAGTCACATAGAAGTCCCCAATTCTCCTGATTTCTAATTTGCAGCTTTATCCAGTTCACTGTCTTCAGGCAGCTGCTGCTTTTAGTCTGTGCTGTGCCAGAGCCACCAAGCATGAAGGTCTTGAATGCCCAGCAAAAAAATAATCTGCAGCCCAGAGATCCCCCAGAGCTTTAAGCCATACAAGCTGAGCTCCTGATTCACCTGCTGGGAAACTTGCCAGTAATTGGTCTGCAGCACTTCATCTTGCTGCAAGATGATATCCCCATCAGCTTGGGATGTTACTGAATTCTTAATGATATTAAAGAATTTATGTGATTAGTGCTATAATTTTTTGAATTTTTCTTTAACTTTCAGAAAAAACCACTTCTGCTACAGAGAACTTCATCATAACTGCCACAGGAAGGGAAATGAAAATGAGGATTAGCCAGCAGATAGCATCTGTAGGTCGTATCTATGGATGAGGAAGGGAGCAGGGTCATTTTAATTCTAGAAGCAATTTGGTTGCTGAAGCTTGTCTCCATTTACATTTAAGTGGTTATTGCATCCTGCTTATGTACTTATGTTCATTGTGTAAGTTCATAGACAACTTTTACTCTTTTTTAATCAAATACTTCTAGAACATTTTCCCTCTGTTCTCTGTCCTGTAACTTAAGCTTCAGCATTTCACATCAGTTCGGGAGACCTATTTTCTGCTGACTAGATTTTTTTTAGGTCTTTCTGCCACATCTTTTTCCGCCTTTTCAAGAAAATGGTCAGCTTTCTTTTTAAAGGGTTCTGAAATCTTTCATGGGCATCCAAAAAAGGAGTTTTTCTCTTTGCAGTAAAAAAAGCATTAGAGGTTTTTTCAGTCTTCTACAGGGCGAAGGTCTCAAAACAAATATAAAGTTATTTTCCTTAACAGACTTACAAGCTTAACATCAATGGTTTCTGTGTAACAGCTCTCACCGGAACAGATTTATATAATCCCTGTACCTCAAAAAGATACCTTGCAATTACACCAAATCTTTTTGTGAGAAACTCAGGAAGTTTTAGTGCATTGCTGAGAAGATAACATCTGTGATTTCCTACTGAGTTCTGAGATTTAAATCAATTAGCAGTAATTGGGACTGTTTACAGAGGCCTTCCAAGTGGAACAAGAATATGTTGGAATTTGAAATGAAATATTTAAGTTCCTGCACCAAGTGACCATCCTGCAAATTTTAAAAAATATTTTGACCAAATGCATTGGGTTTTTTAGTAATTTGTTTTTCTTAGCAGAAACTATTTCTAGTCTTTTAAACAAAACTAAAATCATAAGGTTTGGAAAAAAAAAGTGATTTTCATTTAATTTTTATGTTCTCAACTTCTCAACATGTAAATGATTGTGCTGCACTAAAATCACATGAACCTGAAAGAACATCAATTAATTAATTAGAACAAAACAGCTAAACTTACATGGAGTAGTCTTGAAAATTTTCTCTTGCATATTGAAGTAATGAAGCTACCACATCAAATTACACTCAAAAGTGCTGTGTGCAGTTTTCTTAAGGGATCAAAGGGATCACTGACAGCAGTAGTTAGTTGTGCAGAGTGTACTGCACAGTTTTAAACAAACCTGCTGATTTTTCAGTATGGAGAAGGTACTAAATCAAGAAGTTAACTGGGAATTTGCTGTGGCATTTCCCTGGCCATCTGGAAGCAAATTCCCCAATTACTCCCAAGCTACTGCACCACAAGGAGGGAAGGAGCAATATGCTCCCAAGCTTTTAATGGTTTGGGAGCTTTCCAAACCTTCAAATGAGAAAGGAAAGTGGATGGATTAGAGTCTTCAAGTTCCCAGTGTCTTTAAGTGGATTTACTAGTGCTAGCACTTCTGGAAGCTGTCTTCATGGAGGAGGCCTAAAGAAGATGCCAACCTGCTGCAGATGCCTCAGCACCTTCTCCCTCATGGGACAAGGAGCTCTGAGAAGTTGTGACACAGGGAAGCTGAGATGCAGTAGTGATGCTGAGGAGCAGATTCACCTCTGCAGTGAAGGGAATGCAAGACTGTGACTGTTGATATAAAAATGACTATTGCATATTAGAACTGAAGCAGAAAGGATTAGTACAAATGCTTATTTCCATATTGTTATGTTGTCAGGGAAATCCATAACAAACACGAGCATTATTGGAGAAAGCCAATTCAACAGAGAAATGCTTTTAAAAAGTTGAAAGTCGATGGGAGACACAATTATATTTTATTCAGGTCAATAGGCACTTTCACTGAAGAGGACAATTATTGAATAGCAAACAAGAAGATGCAAAGCCATAATTACCCAGTAATGAACCAAGCCTGGAGCTGGCTTAGCAACTATAACCCGGGAACAACCTCATCAGCCATCTGCCAGTAACTTTTTAAAGCTAAATAAATGTTTACCTGAAGAAACATGGGAGCAGTCCGTGGTGTGGATGTGCACACAACACAACTTCTTTGTGGGTACACACCTGAATTTTTGCTCTGTGTCCCCTTTGCAAGTCTCCTTCCCAGAGGTCAGGGACATGGGGGCTGGGAAAGTCACTGATCTCCACAATGCCCTTGCAAAAGATACAGGGCTGACCACTGACAGGCTATAGCAGAGCCACCATCCAGACCTTTCTTGTTGTTGCCACCCAAGACGTTTTCACAGCTTCTTCTCACAATCATGTTTACTCCTCTTCCAAAGACAGGAGCCTGCTTAGCTGCCTTTTCCCCAAATCTTCAGACAGATGCCCTTCCTCAACTGGATATTATGTGTCCTGTTTCTCCCCTCCCCTTCAGCCCTCTGTGTCCTCCGGCCATCCCCCAGCACCCTTGCCTCTCCACCCAGGACTTTGCACTTCCCTGTGTTGAACCTCACGATGTTCCTGTCAGCCCACTTCTCCAGCCTGTCCAGGTCCTTCCAGATGGTGGCACCAACACTTGGCATATCAGCCACTCCACCCACTTTTGTGTCGTCTTTATGCCCCTGACCCACCTCACCTGCTGGGGGAGCCAAAGTTGGGGTCCAGCCCGGAGTCCCACTCCCAGCTCTGCCATGGGGAGCAGCCAGGTTCCAGCAAGACCACGTCTGCTGCTCAGGCTGTCTCCAAGCAGCACCCCAGTGCAGAGATGGAGGGAGGAGCCTGTGCTCCAGAAGGCCATGTCCCTGGCCCACCAGGGACCTGAGAGCCATTATTTACTTTGCCTTGTGTAACTTGAACCACTTTAATCCTGCCTGCCCTGCACAGCAAATGGATGAAAGTTGTTTGTGCAATTATCTTTCCATAACCTAATTCTGCAGAACATGGTTCTAATCTACATCGTGTCTCCTTTCCACCGCTCTGACATTGCAAACAGGAACAGGGACTTAAATCCACTTCAAGAACCTTTGATCCAGAAAATATAGTAAAGCAAGTGAAAATTACTCTTACAGCCTTCCAGAAGTCTGTATTTCCTTTAATTACAGTTGTTCCTTGTTCTTTCTTCTCACACATTACTTTTGTGACTTTTTTCATCCTAGCCAATCTCATATCACTCTCCACAAGCTTTCTGCTTATAAGGCAGGTGATGCAAATAAATGCATCCTTCCAAAATTTGTCACAGTCAAATTCCTTCACTATGTTTTCCATTTCAAGCCCAAAATACCTCGAACTTGAGTAGCTGAGTCTGTGATGATTATGGTGATGACAGACCAGAACAACTGATATATTTTTTTGGTCCTGACATCTCATTCCATTCTGATTTAAGAAAGGCATTCAAATTGCCTTGAAATATATACTTTGATATTCCAGCTTCATTGTCTTTACATTAATATAGTAATACTGAAATGCTTTACAATAATTTCTAAGTCTTTATTTTCTATTGAACAACATGGGCCTCATATTAAACAGCATCAAGTGTATTTGAAAGACGAAAGGTGACAGAACTGGTAATTACCTCATTTCTCATTAAAGATGACTTAGTACCCCAGGGACCTATATTAGAATAAATATTCTATCTCCTGTTTATTAACCTTTGTTCTTGAAAATGGTGAATGAGTGCTGATAAAACTATCATAATTGTGACTGCCTCAGGAGCTGCCACCCAGCCTCTAATACAATTTGGAGTCACCTTACCAAAAACAAATAGAACTTGACTATATTATGCTCCAGACTATCTCTGTTTCTGACAAGTCCTTTGAACCTAAATATACAGACAATATCAGCTGATGTTTCACCAGCTAATATGAGGGGAATGTACTAACTCTTGCATAGTTTTATATATGCTAAGATAGCATATATAACTTAAATAGCATACATACATATGGCATATATAAGATTTATAGCATATATAAGATATATATGCTGTAGTGAACCAAGTGCAGAAATACATGGAGCCCCTAAGTTCCCTTGGGTAATGTTTAGTTTGGAGGGTAAACTCTCTTTCGTTACGGAACACAAGCTTTCCTATGCTGTACGAGAACTGTCATATGTCTTGCTTCCAACAGAAGCCAGAACACGTTGCTTCCAAAGGAAGTTCCTAAAATCCTAAATTTGGCTGCTATAGAGCAACTTATTCGCTCATATCCAAGTCATATGTCCTGAAGCAGAGTTTATACTGCTTCAGTAACAGATCACTTAAAATCTGCCAATTTTCCTTCAATACCAGCACCAATAAAGTATTGTTATTTCAACTGCAGAACCTTTAAAGAAACAGAACAAACAATGAGTAAATAAAATAAGCATTGATTTAATAACAAATCAGGACTGTGCCTTGATGGAGAACAGTCAGTTGTGGAGTATCTGAGTGCTATCATGTAATTTTGGGCAAGTTTGGTAGGACTAAGTTGAGTATGTATAAGAAATAAGGTAACTGAAATCAAGAGGACTACACTTTTAATTGGCTCAGTAACCATATTTAAAGTGAAGTAACTCAGTAGGATTTATTACCCTTGTGCATATTAATATTTTCAGGCTCAGTGACTAGGCAAGTTTGGCCTTCATAGTTCTACCACATACTACTTTACATAAAACTTCAAAATTTTTTCCAATCCAAAAAAAGTAACACATTTGATATCCTGTAAGGATTTCAACACCATCAAAAAGATTTAGGGCTGAATTCAAACATCCTGCTATGGATGCCTGTCATGGACACTGAAATTATTTTAGTCACTGCCTGTCTAATATGCCATGACCATGGACACCAGACAGTGGATGTTCTGAATCACTCAAGTTTCTAAACAGTACATGGAGGTGGGGATAGAATATGGTTCTCTGATGCTCAGCCTCTACCAACACTAATGGATCTGGGCAACAGCAAGTTTTCACTGGCACTAAAAAATCTCTGGAGAAAAAAAATCTGGCATTTATACAGCCTCTTTATTTTTTGCTATAAAGATCCCCAAGAATGATGACAACCATTTTTGATAAGAACTGGAAGATATATTTAAAAGTCAGCTACACTGATTGCTTTTTTACCTTTTAACTTCCCTGCCTGATGGTCACACTGACAGGTTTGACAGTTTATTTAGTGGGGATTGGTATTAATATCATCTTGGCTAGACATTTGACACTTACTTCACCTTATTATTTTCCTATGCATCTCCTCCAAGGGCTGATACATTTCTAATAACATTTGTTGCTAGTAGAACCCACTGGAGCACAAAATGACAGATGAGAATATGAAGACTTCTAGCTATCTGTTATCAAGCTCAGTACTCACGAGTGATATGGGAAGGCACGCCACGGGCAGGCAACCAGGACATTTGCTAAAGTTCCTCAAAATTATACATGTTATTGAGTTTGGAAGGGAGTGCTCAGCTGCCCTAGTTTACTTAGTAACTGAAGATTACACAATGTGAGTCAAAACACAATCAATCCTACATTTCTCTGCTTGGGAGCCCCGGCCAGTTATTTAAGACTGCAGAATCTCAGTTTTACTGTATATGACAGGTATGCAACTGAAATGTGCTCAGTATGATTTCAAGTGAAAAAAAAAATACAGTGGGAAATACATGACAAGAGAAGAAAGCCCGTGTCTCACCTTTTATAGATGAGCATTTCAGCTATGGGCTAAAGAGTCTTTACCAAGTTCAGGGTACATTTTGCAGTTCCGTGAGATGTTGAGTGAGCAGCTTTGACAGGTGAGATCATAAATGGTGCAACCGGGTCCGTCCAGTCATTGATACTCAAGGAACAAGGTCCTGCTCTTCAGCACCTGTGTCTTCCTTTTTTCTCCCCTTCCAGGAGAAATTAAAGCAACAAAACCAAGGTGAATGTCTCCTGCTTTGTGAATTGTAGCAGTGTGCTGTGTGGTTAGAAAGCCATCACAGCTGGCATGGAGAAGAGGGCAGGACTACATGGCTGGCACTGAGTCTTTAGATGGCACCACTAGGCAGAGTTCTGTCTCAGACACCCCATCCTGGCCATGAGTCTATTCACAACACACTGATGGTCAGATCTCCTCAGGCAAAGGTAGGATCTGAATCTGTGCTTCCTGCAGCCCAGGTAAGTGTCCTGCCCACTTGGTCAGCATTTAAAACTGGGACTTTCATTTCTCCACTCCTGTTAAGAAGTAAGCCTAATGTTCACTACCACTTTCTTTAAGAAAAAAAAAAGCAAAAAAAAAAAAAAAGCACAGCACTTAACTCTGGGAAAGGATTCTGAGTTGCTAAGACACAGGAGCCTCTCTCCTAAGCACCTCCTGCTTTACCAGCTTAGGTGGCTGCTTGCATTTTTCCCATCCCTGTAACCCCCAGGGATGCAGCCCAGTGGGGCTGTGCACAATGAGGTTTTGATAATTCCACGGGGCTGCTCCACCAGTCCCACATGCTGCAGCATTTCACTTTCATTTGTCAAGCTTGCTTTCAGTGTGCCCTCAGCCTTAAAATGGTTGCTAGGGAGTCTGCTTTTTGCTTGGGAAAACAAAAAGAGGAATGTGAGAAAAACTGGGCAAGTACTTAGGTGCATGCATTATTACATCTGTGCCTTTGTTGCCTTGCTTTGGAGATGGCAGCAGTAATTCCCCTTGCTGCTTTACGACTTAAAAGTCCAAGTAAGATGCTAGCAAACGTTCTGACATAATTGCTGGTAAACTGCTTGTACCCCCAGCAAAGCAGGAGCTGCTCACAAACAAAGAAAGAACTGGAGAAAAGTAAGCTCACTCCTACCATGGGTGCTCACTCTTACAAAGAGGAATAAAAACACAGCATGATTCAAGTGCATGGGTAACAAGTTCCCATAGGATCACCGAGATTCAGGTATGCTCACCAGCATCCTGCCAAGAGCCCTCATTGTGGGAAGAAGTGGCTTCACCTCCTTACCTCTAGGCAACCACATCCCCAGTTGCCTATTAGGGCTGTGGCAGCCTTCAGCAAGGAACATCTTGCTTTAAATCAAGTACTTTAACTCCATCTGAGCAAAATCCAAGTGGGAACATTTATTTACAGCACTCAAAATAAACACTGCAGTAACAAGGGTTTTAAGGCATAATAAAGAAGGCTATAATCAGCCTACTTACAAATAAAAATATAAAAGCTCCTTTTTACTCTATATCCCTTTTATTTGCTGCAGGTAGTCTTCTGACATGTCAGGGGCACTGTCTCCCTGCATGCCATGTGTCACAGGCTGCACTTGTCAGAGAAAAACCTTTCCTCCACACCACCATCTGTAACTAATCTTCTTTCCAGGGGCTTTGAGCAGATTTATTTTTTCCTCTAGAAACTTTCTGTCTTTCTATCTGAAACTTACTTCCTTTTAACTTACTCAGCAGATGATCTTGACACTTCTCCAGTTAAATTAAGAAGTCTCACTTTTCTGGAGATGCAAATGTCACTTTGTCAGAGCAGCTGTCATCCCCTGTACTTTACTAGCCAACAAGCACCTTCTTGACTGAGTGCCACTTTACCTGCTGATCCTCTCCTTCCCTGCTACGGTGACTCAATTGCTTTTCCTACGAAAGTGTCTCCAGGCACTGAAGTTTGAATTTAAAATGAGCTAGAACATTCATAAATACCCTTGGCACAAACATCCAATGCAACAAGTGAACACAGTCATTATCACCTCTTGAATGAGATGGTAATGCTGGGCTTAAGGCAAATGAAGGAGACAGAGAGGAAAGACTTTCTTCTAAACATGCCATGAAAATATCACAGAGCATTGGCAACAGAACAGCCTTTGGCACCTGTAACAGATATTTTCCTGAAAAATGTCATATTTTCAATCCACATTAACTCTCTGTGGAACAAGAGGCAAATACAAATAGCAATTGAAGGTAAAAGTCCAAGCTATTTTGTATGTACGCTTGAATAAGGGTCAATTTTATTTCAAGAGTCAGTCTCAGGATGACCTGTTTCCTTTAAGACACTCTATATGTTTCTGGATGGGAGGACAAGGAATGACAGCAGAGCTGACAGCTCTATTAGCTGCAGAAACAGGACAGGCGAAAGCTGTTGTATCATCTCTGAATAATGAGCTGGATTTCAGAGTGCAGCCCAGATTCTTGCAGGACAAACCACAATGTGACATGTTAGCGGTAGATGAAGCAACACAACCTGAGGAATTCTTTTATATCCAGGGCCTTTACTAACATACCTACTATAGATAGTGCAAAAAAGGCAGGACAAGTCCTGAATAAGAGCTCCAGGGTCAGTAGAAAGCAGATTTCAGTGACCTGCAAAAGGCTTCCTGGGCAAACTTTTAAGCGAGGGTGTAGTCATCCCATTGTTTTCCCCTGGCAGCACTCCAGTCTAATGTCTCTAAGGCCAGGTTGTTTATTTCTCACCTTTCCATTCCCACTTGCAGCACAGCTGTGTGGTCTGGAGTTAATGGCTCTAGTGGTGCAGGGAGAGATTTTGGCCCAGGTTCTACTCCAGAATCCTGCCTTTGTCTCTTTACAATCAAGCAAGACAAGACAGAAGTCCCAGGCAGGAGCCAGGCTGTGTTCCTATATCATGGCATGCTGCAGGGATGGGGGCAAGTCCATGTGTAGGCATTAGTGTGTGATGATCAAATGCAGTTACACTGCAGAGTCCAAGTCAAGGCTGGTGTTTGCCCACAGCCAGGAAGCTCTCTGTTTGGGAGTTTGGGAATTACTGATATTCAGTGCATTCAAACCAATGTAGTTTTACTCCTATTAACATGCACTTGAATCATAACAAGCAATGCAGACATGGGCTGCTGCTAGGCTTGGCTAAAACATCGGCAGTTGCTCTTTTCTGTTTCTTCTTGCTCCTTCAGCTGTTATAGAAATGTGCTTCTTCCAAGTTCTTCCAGAGAAATGCTTAACTGAAGAAATTCCTTTCCTCATCTTCCCTTTTTTTCCCTGTGAAAAAAAATTGTAAATAAAGATTGAAGAGAAAGGGGAAAAAAATTTTAGAAGTAACAAAACCCCAAATAATTTTTGTTTCCATCCTGAGGTGGTATTGAAAACATGATTTACTGGGAGCGGGAAAGAATAGTCAAGAGAATTAACATATTCCAATAGATATTTAGGCTACTAGTTTTGTGGAAAAACTGGGAGGTTTTTGGGGAAAGGTTTTAAACCTCTTTTTATTATGTATTTAATAGATGGCAAAAGTCAAGAAGGGATCAGAAAAAGGCTTCCTATTATGTGCAAGCACAGGGACAGACACACAATAGGCGTGGGGACAATATTTTCTGCCATATTCCTAACACAGATCCTTGTCGGTGCTGCAAGAGAGTGAGAATCCTTGTGGGATTCTTTACATTCTTTCATGTAACATCTCTCAGCAGCTGTTCTCTCCCTGCATTAACGCAATTCCCAACATATTAAATAATAATAAAAAAATTATTTTCATTGTTTAGCTTATAACTTAAGTCCAAAAGACACAGAAAGGTCTTCATTTGTGAAACAGGGAAAATAAATTTAATGGGGAAGCAGGAGGGGCTACTGGTTACCTTTAAACTACTCTCTTATTGGATGTACTAAATATATTCCTCAAACTTACTTTGAGATGGAGAGTACTGGAATTGCTGTATCTCTGCAGAGAGAGAAGTGCAAAAAAATTGGATGTCAGCCTGGGAAGAGCAGATACGGAAAGTGTTCCATGGGACTAGAGAGTGACAAGAAATTCAGAAGCTGCAAGGCATTAATGAGGTGCATTGATTTAATTAGCCAGCATAACATCATTTATCATGGCATCCACAAGAGACGTGCCCATAACAGTGACTGCTTGAAGGTCACACTCACATGTAACATTTCTCCTGCACCACAAAAATGTCTGCCTGTAAAGTCCTGTTCTACCCAGGCTTGGAAAGAAGTCACTGAAAGACCATTTTCCACATGAATAACAAAGTGATATCTGTTTGTAATGGTTTGGTCCAAAATACTCATTACTGTTTATCTGCTGTGAGATAAGAATTAGGAGAAATGCAAAACAGGCACCAAACTTGAAAGAATATAAAGAAGTTTATTAACAGACCTAAAAGAAGAAAAAAAAAATTATACCACCTTCAGAACTCTCCTCCTCCCCCCACCTTCCTCCCTTCTCCCACTGACAATGTTCAAAGACAACCCTTAAGATGTTCAGTCTGTTTACCACTTCCATAATAACCTTGTTCAGTCCATTTAGAAAGAGAAGTCTCTTCTTGCTCATGCTATGAAAACATTATCACAACGAGACAGCCGCCCACTTCTAAATATTGTTCAGTCCATTTAGGAAGAGGAGTCTCTCTGCTCGCATGTGAGTCCTTTCCCCCGACTTGCAGCTTTTCCCGCAACTGCTTTCGAGGGTCCACTCTTGAAGTTTTTTGGGGTACAGTTTTAAGGTTGAGCCGTTCAGAAACAAAAACAGAGGCCCTTCTCCTTCCCTGGGAGCAAAGGGTCTTCATCATCTTCATCGTTAGGACTATCTCTGGGAGCATCTCTAGGGACTGAGGTTTTCTCCTTTCCCGTTTGGAGCAAAAGTCCTCATCTGGTTCATCTCTCCCTGTCCAAACTTCTCATGAAATTACAGCTGCGTCAGCATCT